>NC_045450.1:11409901-11418642 GCF_002776525.5 Piliocolobus tephrosceles | reverse complement strand
TTTTTTTTTTTTTTTTTTTTTTTTTTTTTGAGACGGAGTCTCCCTCTGTCGCCCAGGCTGGAGTGCAGTGGCCGAATCTCAGCTCACTGCAAGCTCCACCTCCCGGGTTTACTCCATTCTCCTGCCTCAGCCTCTGGAGTAGCTGGGACTACAGGCGCCGCCACCTCGCCCGGCTAGACTTTTGTATTTTTAGTAGAGACGGGGTTTCACCGTGTTAGCCAGGATGGTCTCGATCTCCCGACCTCATGATCCACCCGTCTCGGCCTCCCAAAGTGCTGGGATTACAGGCTTGAGCCACCGCGCCCGGCCTGCAGCAGGCTTCTTGGGGCTGTTCCTTTTCTCACATTTATCAGTCATTCATTTTGACCCAGGAGCAGGTACCTTATATTCCAAAGTTCATTTAATTCTAAACAACACTATGCTTTAGGTACTGCCAACTGCCTATTTGAGCTTTGAGCTCATTACTCTCTCTCTACTTGTTTACTCATCTGTATATTGGGGATCATAATATTCTCAAAACTCACAGGGTTTTTGTAAGGAGTCAGACAATGCGTCTAAAGTACACAGTGCATGGCAGAGTGTGTTGGTTAGATGTTGCTGCATAACAAGCTACCCCAAAGCATAGAGATTAAAGAACAACCATTTTGTTTGCTTGTGATTCTGTGGGTCAGGAACTTACACAAGGCTTAGGCAGTTCTGCTCTGTGTGACTTTGGCAGGGGTCATTCTCTGGGACTCTTGGCTAACATCAACCTTCAGCTGAGTCAGTTCCCAGACAGATGTGTGCATGGGCTGAGGACTGGGGTGGACTGGGAAGTCTGGGAAGGCTTCCTTCACATGTCTGGCACCTTGGTGCTCTTCCATGTGCAACCCCCCCGACCCTCCGCTTTTCAAGTGGCTGCTTGGGCTTCCTCACATCATGGCAGTCTCAGGCTGGTCACACTTCTTACCAGGTGGCTGAGTTCCAAGAGGGAGCATTCACGTGAGAAGGTGAAAGTTGCAAATCTTAGGGCCCAGCCTTGAAAGTTCTATCTACAGTGTCACTTCTGCCACATTCTATTGACCAAAACGCAGGTCACAAGGGCAGCCCTGATTCAGAGGGAGAGGAAATAGATCTCACATGTTAATGCAGGAGTGGCAAAGTCACCTTGCAGGAGATTGTGTGGGAAGAGCCGGCCGTAGGCGCAAACACACTGTATCACACCTGGGTGAGTACCTGTCAGGATCAATATCAATATCAGTTCAAGGTCAGGCGCAGCGGCTCATGCCTGTAATCCCAGCACTTTGGGAGGCCGAGGCAGGCAGATCACCTGAGGTCAGGAGTTCAAGACCAGCCTGGGCAATGTGGTGAAACCCCATCGCTACTAAAAATACAAAACTTGGCTGTTGTGGCAGGTCCTTGTAATCCCAGCTACTCGGGAGGCAGAGACAGGAGAATCACTTGAGCCCAGGAGGTGGAGGTTGCAGTGAGCCGAGATTGCGCTACTGTACCCCAGCCTGGAAGACAGAGTCACCCTGTCTCCCAAAAAAAAAAAAAAAAGCTAAGTATCAGTTTGTCCACTTTATTCCCCACTTCGCAGAAGGAGAAACTGATGCTCAGAGAGGTTATACCCTTGTCCCAGATCATCCTGTTAGTGAGTAGCAGCATTGGGATTGGAACCCAGATTTCCCTGACTGCAAAGCCCATGATCTTAACCCCCTCACTTCACTGCCTAGGATTTGGCTGTTTTCCAAGGCACTGCTGGACCAGAACACAGCACAGCTGCTCCTCAAGGCATCTGAGGAACGGAGGGGAGGCCGGGTCCTGACCTTACAGAGCCAAACCCGGCACACGGTGGCTGGCTGGGCAGCGATGCCCCGCCTCCTGACACTCACAGGAAGGTTGAAGCAGAAGGAGACACTTCAAGAGGGTGAGGGCCTGGGGAACGCCATGGGGGTGGGGCCAAGCACTTTCTATGGAACTGCAAGGTAGATTCAGTTCCATCCAAGTCCGGTGATGCTCCAACTCCAACATCTCACACTGGCGTATCCATAGGTTTAGATAAAGGGGTATGGATGATTCCCCTTTGTGAGAAATATACATTTTGACAAAAATCTACTCACTGAAAATTGAATAGGTTTTCTTATGCAGGACTTGTCAGAGCCTTTAACATGCTAATGGACATTGTATATCTCCAGAAGAAAGAGTTAGGTGCAGGGTTTCCCAGGCACATTTTTTGGAATACCTTTTATTTTGACGTAACACCAGACTTGTAGAAAAGTTGCAAGAACAGTGCAAAGAATCCCACAGGCCCTTTATCCAGATTAACTAGCTAGTAACATTTTACATTTCCGTTATCATTCTCATACTCATATTCTCTCTATATGTACATATGTTTAACATATTATTTTATTCCTGAATTGCATTTTCCCAGGTTGCTGACGTAATTCTTTTTTTTCTTTTTGAAATGGAGTTTTGCTCTTGTCCCCCAGCCTGGAGTGCAGTGGAGCGATCTCAGCTCACTGCAACCTCCACCTCCCAGGTTCAAGAGATTCTGCTGCCTCAGCCTCCCCAGTAGCTGGAATTGCAGGCACACAGCATCAGGCTGGGCTAATTTTTTTTTTTTTAGGGGAGGCATGAATAATCCACCCCTACTTTAGCATATAATCAAGAAATAACCGTAATAATGGGCAACCAGCAGCCCTCAGGGCTGCTCTATCTGGAGTAGCCTTCCTTTATTCCTATCCTTTTTTAATAAACTTGCTTTTGCCTTTCACCCTGGACTCACTCTGAATTCCTTCTTGCAGGAGATCCAAGAAGCCCCTCTTGGGGTCTGGATGCAGACCCCTTTCCTGTAACACATCCATCTATGTTATTTTTGATGCTTTTCAGAGTGAGTTGTAGACATCAGAACACCTTACTGAGTAAATGGATTATCATACACATCATGAACTAAAGCTCAAAATTCGCTTACAGTTCTTCCTGCTCTTAGTCTCTCTCCCTTTCTTCCTTCCTCTGATGTAAACTTTACAGGCAATGAAATGTGTACATCTCAGCTGGGAGCAGTGGCTCCCACCTGTAATCCCAGCACTTTGGGAGGCTGAGGAGGGCAGATTGCTTGAGGCTGGGGGTTTCAGACCAGCCTGGGCAACAGAGGGAGACTCTGTCGCTACAAAAATTTTAAAAATCAGCTGGACATGGTGGTGCACGTCTGTAGTCCCAGCTACGTGGAGGCTGGAGTGGGAGGATGGCTTGAGCCTGGGAGGTTGAGGTTGCAGTGAGCCATGATTACACCACTGCATTCTAGCCTGGGCAATGCAGTGAGACCCTGTCTCAAGAAAATAATCATTTTAGTGTTTAGTGGTTTCTCCTTGTGGCTTTAATTTGCATTTCCCTGTTGATGAATGATGTTGAGCCCTTTTTTTCTTTTTTTTTTTTTTTTTTGAGATGGAGTTTCACTCTTGTTGCCTAGGCTGGAGTGCAGTGGTGCCATCTCAGCTCACCTCAACCTCTGCCTCCTGGGTTCAAGAGATTCTAGTGCCTCAGCCTCCCGAGTAGCTGGGATTACAGGCATGTGCCACCATGCCTGGCTAATTTTTTTTGTATTATTAATAGAGACAGGGTTTCTCTATGTTGGTCAGGCTGGTCTTGAACCGCTGATCTCAGGTGACCCGCCTGCCTAGGTCTCCCAAAGTGCTGGGATTGCAGATGTGAGCCACTGCGCCTGGCTGAGCACTTACTCCTGTGTGTTATTTGTTCATGTAGCTTCCTTTGAGACAAGTCACATTAATTTTTTGCCCATTTATTAAATTGTCTTTTACTGAGTTGTAGATACTCTTTATATATTCTGGAATAGAATATTTTCTTCCATTTTGATTTTTTTTTTTTTTTTTTTTTTTTTTTTGAGATGAGGTCTTGTTCTGTCGCCCAGACTGAAATGCAGTGGGATGATCATGGCTCTCACAGTAGCGTCAAACTTCTGGGCTCAAGCAGTCCTCCTGCCTTAGCCTCCCAAGTAGTTGGCACTACAGGTACATGCCACCATGCCCAGATAATTGTTTTTTTAGAGGCAGAGTCTCCCTTTGTTGCCCAGGCTGGTCTGGAATGCCTGAGTTTAGACAATTCCTCCTACCTCAACCTCCCAAAGTGCTGGGATTACAGGCGTGAGCCACTGTGCCCAGCCTGGCCTGATATTTTTTATGCCGTTTAGATTTTTTTCCTTATTGCCTTGGCAAAGAAATACAGTATAATTTTGAATAAAAATGCTAAGAGCAAAAATCCTTACCTGTTCTCAATCTTACAAAGAAAACGTTCAGAATTTCCACAAATAATTTTAACGTTTGGTATTAGTTTTGCAGAGTTTTATTTGTTTGTTTTTTAGAGACAGTCTTGCTCTGTCTCCCAGGCTGGAGTGCAGTAGTGCAATCTCTGCTCACTGCAACGTGCAACCTCCGCCTCCCAGTTTCAAGCGTTTCTCCTGCTTTAGCCTCCTGAGTAGCTGGGGTTACAGGCATACGCCACCACACCCGGCTAATTTTTATATTCTTAGTAGAGACAGGGTTTCACCTTGTTGGCCAGGCTGCTCTTGAACTCCTGACCTTAAGTGATCTGCCTTCCTCAGTCTCCCACAGTGCTAGGATTACAGGCATGAGCCACCGCGCCTGGCCAGTTTTTATTCTTAAGAATGGGTGTTGAATGTAATCAAATGCCTTTTCTGAACCTAGTACATATTCATATGGTTTTCCACCTTAATTTTGTTAATAGAGTGAATTAAATTGGTCTTCAGTGTGAAACCGACCTTGCTTTAGTGGGATTCCCTGCATTTTTTCATATGTATTTTTCTTTCCTTCTACATGTAATTGAATTTGGTTTCCTAATACTTTGTTGAGAAGGTTGGTGTCGGCCAGGCACGGTGGCTCACGCCTGTAATTCCGGCACTTTGAGAGGCCGAGGTGGGTGGATCGCGAGGTAAGGACATTGAGAGCATCCTGGCTACCACGGTGAAACCCGATCTCTACTAAAAATGCAAAAAAAATTAGCCAGGTGTGGTGGCAGGTGCCTGTAGTCCCAGCTACTCCGGAGGCTGAGGCAAGAGAATGGCGTGAACGTGGGAGGCGGAGCTTGCAGTGAGCTGAGATCCAGCCACTGCACTCCAGCCTGGGCGACAGAGCGAGATTCCATCTCAAAAAAAATAAAAATAAAAAAAGAAAGTTGGTACCTGTGTTCATAGCACTATTGGGCTGTAAGTTTCCTTTTTTCACAAAGCTCTTGTCAGGTTTGGGATGAGGTTTATGCCACTTTCATAAACCAAGTCGGGTATTCTCTTCTCTTTTCTGAAGGAGTTTGTATGACATTGGTGGCGATATTCCCTAAATGTCTGATCGCCTCTACCAGCAAAGACGTCTGGAGCGTTTTTTGAAAAACGTATAGAGCTATATAAATGCATAGCCCTATATAAATAGAGACCTGTTCAGATTTTCTGAATTACTTTGCGAATTAGCTCACTTGATTTTCAGAGTATCCTGGGAGAGAGCTAGTGTACTCTGATGGATTTCACAAATGTACCATTTCTGACATGAGTTACAAGTGTGACATCGTGAATCTAGTGACTTCCTGCCCCCAAATTCTTTTCCCTCCTCTCCAAAGCGGCTCGTTTCCCTGAGCCGCCCCTGCTCTGTTCTTCTCTACCATCCTCTGCAGGCACCCTCAGGGTCACTGCTGACTCAGCTGTGCTGGGCGTCCTCCTGCGGGACAAGCACGAGAAGGCAGGGAACGGCACCAGCGTGCGCAGCGTGACCTGTGTCCTTGCCCAGAACAGCAGCCAGGCCTTGCCTGGAGAGCTCCAGCTGAAGGGCCGGCTGCAGGCCCAGACGAGGAACCTGAGGGCCCAGGCCAGCATCCAGGCCCATGCGGCCAGCCTGGCTCTGGGTGGTGCCTGCTCCTGGGGCCCCGGGCATGGCCAGCTTGCGGTTGCCCTGACACACAATATCAGCACGCTGAGTGATGCAGGTAGGACGAGTGGTCCAGGCAGAACAGCTTCTTCCTCCAAGATTCCTAAGTCCTGGAGCCAAGGGAGGGGGGATAAATGAGCCTCCAACCCCCAAATTCACATTCCACCTTTATTTCTTTCCCCTGCTGGCTTCCCCGGCACTCCTGCATCTCCTTCCCTGGGCCATGATTCAGGTTCAGGGCACCAGTTGTTACCATATTGACGTGCTTCAAATCAGATGGTGACAGCCCTTGCCACCAGCCCCCTCGAGGCCTCCCACCCCCTCCCCCATTCCCTGGGACAGCTCATGCAGCGTGGATACCTGGCCTAGCCAGGACCCAAAGGATGCCCCCTGGGACCGCAGTATGAAATAATCCCAGCAGTCCCTGCTCGAGCTCCCAGATACAGCCTGAAGGCTGGAGGGGCTCCTGGCCTGGAAGGGCTCCCAGGTACAGCAGCGAGGGGAGGACACATGATCAGACCCCTGTTTCCCTCTGAGATTTGGGTCCTTTCCTCAGAGAGCTAGAAATCTTACAGAGGACACGGGTCTTATCACCAGCTGCATGTGGCAATTGTGCTGTGAGGTTGGAGTAGATGAAATCGCCATTTCTGTGGCATGTGGACAGTTTCAGATGGTTTAATCTGGTGTTTTGGGGGCAGTAGGACCTGGAGCCGTGGGGCAGGTGTGCTGGTCAGGGCCCCATCATGTTCCCATCGTGAGTAAATGTGGTGGACTGGTCTGAGTGGCCTCTGGGGCTCTGCCCACTCCTGCCCGCTGGCCTCTTCCTCCAGGACTCCCCTCTGAGGCAGGGATGCTCTTGTCTCTTACCCACGTGGCTTCCAACTGCTCAGCACACCTGGCACTGCGGTGCTCGGGGATTCAGCTAGATGCTGCCCTTGGCCTAGAGGACCTGACCCCCGAGTCTCCAGGCCGCCAGCTCCATGCCAGCCTCCGCCACACCCACACCATGCCCAGCCTCAAGCACTGGGGCCTCCCCTTCTCCATAGATGGCCAGGGGCACTTCCAGGTGAGTGAGGAGGGGGCTGCAGCCGGGCCCTTCCAGGGGACACTGGGTCCCAGGGACACCCAACAGCTTTGTTTCTGCCCAGAGTGCGGGACGCAGTCTGGCGGCCGGGCTGACGGTAAACTTGGATGGTGAACAGCTCCACGCAGCCCTGGAGAGGAAGGCAGAGGACAGCCGCCAGGGGCTGGTGCTGGGGCTGCACCACAGCCTCTCGGGGCTGCAGGGCATCCTGCCCTCCCAGCTGGAGATGAGTGGGTTGGGTGCCCATGTGGGCCAGGCTTCAGCCTGCACCAGGCCCTGCCTGGTAGAATGAAGACAGTGGAGGCCCTGGTCCCTCAGTTCCTCCCTGGGGCTCCTGTCCTGGAGAAGCCCCACACCCGCAGCTGTCGTCTTCATTGTTCTCATAAACGAAAAGCAGGAAAGCACCTCGGAGCCCGTCCCCGCGGGTGGCTAAACCGTCCATGGTGGGAGATGGAATGTGAGTGACCAGGGCTCCTGGCCTGAAGCCAGGCTGCACCATCGCTGACTGTGTGACCACACGCAAGGTGCTTCCTCTTTCCCTGACTCGTGTGACTCAGTTTCCTCATCTGCCACCTCCTTCCATGGTTACTCTGAGGTTCAGTTAGCACCGTGCCTGGCGCAGAGGCCCTGCATGCGGGGAGCTCTGCTTACCTTCATCTGATGATAAGGCTGTGGCTTCGCCCTCAAGTCTTTGTGCAAACCTCTCTTTTGGGTTATTTGCCCTTGGTGGCTTCCCCAAAGGGTAGGGTCAAGTGGGTTCTTGGCACCCACGACAGTTCACTCTGGGGTCGGAGAAGAAGTCAGCCCTTTCCCACCCACTGGTCTCTGTAGGTCAACTGCAGTGGAGACGCCTCGCCCACCCAACTGTTAGGACGGTGCCGAGGGGACATCGCTGGGCAGCCTCTCGAGGTATGGGGTCTCTGTCCTGGGCGGGATGGTTGAGGTAAATACTGGGACCCTTCAGCGGGACTGGCACAGCCTGATCACAGGGGCTGCCTGTGGTGTGGCCTGGGGCTGAGGTCACTGCCAGGAGATACTCACATGGTCCCCGTCCTTAAAGAACCCCCACAACCCTAGTGACATGCACCTGGACTCCCAGTTCCCAGGGGCATCAGCTCAACCTGAGGGTCTTCGCATGGTCCCATCTGCAAACACAGGTAGATGTCAACCAGGCCCCAAGGGTTGGAAGCCCACCTCTGTTATGGGCAGCTGGGTTAGTGGGCAGCTGGGCTGGTGGTGAGCACGTCCTAGCATCGTGAGACAAGTGGACCGTGGAGCTCAGGGCTGGCGTGCGGCTCAGCTCAGGTGCCTTCAAGTTCTGTCTGCCGAGGGTGCAGGAAGCACAATGCCTTTCTCCTTGTCCTGTCTGCCTGCCACCACTGCCACCTAAGCGTCATGGGCTCAGGCATTTCTATTTCGTGCCTGGTAGTATCCCCAGGTTTCAGACAGGGTCTGGCATGCAGTAGGTGCTCTGTCAACATTGTTGACCCATGAAGTAGCACTTCCTGCCTCATAAAACCGGTGACATAAAATGATGTGGGGCCTCGCCACCTGTTGCGTGCTCAGGCAGTAACCACAGCTGCTGCCGCGGTTGCTGCTGTTTCTTTTCTTCCCCTCCCCCTCCCCCATTCCTCCTCCTCCCCCATTCTTCCCTCTGCCCCATTCCTCCCCCATTCCTCCCCCATTCTTCCCCCTCCCCCATTCCTCCCCCATTCCTCCCCTTGCCC
>NC_045450.1:11357450-11409501 GCF_002776525.5 Piliocolobus tephrosceles | reverse complement strand
CCTCTTCCCTCTCCCACCCCCCCTTCCTGTTCCCTTCCCCCTCCCCTCCCCCTCCCATGCCCCCCTTCCCTTGATTCAGCAGGTCTGGGGTGGGGCCTGAGACCCTGCATTTCTCATGCAGTCACTGCTGGGCCGCAGCTCATTCTTTGGGTCACAGGGGCTCAAGGTATCCTCTCCACCTTCCTCATTCATCCCTGCTCCTTCATGCATGGGTAGCTCCTTCGATAATGGTGGAAGGAGGTGGTGGAGATTTCACTGAAGGTTTTTGTTTTTTGAGATGGAGTTTCGCTCTTTCACCCAGGTTGGAGTGCAGTAACGTGATCTCAACCCACTGCAACCTCCGCCCACTGGGTTCAAGAGAGTCTCCCACCTAAGCCTCCAAGTAATTGGGATTATAGACAACTGCTACCACACCTGGCTAATTTTTGTATTTTTAGTAGAGATGGGGTTTTGCCATGTTGGCCAGGACAGTCTGAAACTCCTAACCTCAAGTTATCTGCCATCCTTGGCCTCCCAAGGTGCTGAGATTACAGGCGTGAACCACCGCGCCCAGCCTCACTGAAGGTTTTACCGAGACAGTTGTGGGTGGCATGGGAGGGAATTACATCTTACAGCAAAGTTTGAGAAACTTTTTCCATCAAGGGCCAGATGGTCAACGTCTTAGGCTCCGTAGCCCTGCGGCCCTGCAGTCTCTGCCACAGTGCCTCCATTCTGCTGCTGTTGTGTTGTGACAACAGTCACGGGAATAGGACGTGAACATGTTACTGGAACGGAGTCTCAATCCAGACCCCAAGGGGAGGGTTCTTGGATCTTGGGCAAGAAATAATTTAGGGCTGCTGGTTGCCCATTTTTATGGTTATTTCTTGATGATGTGCTAAATAAGAGGTGGATTATTCATCCCTCCCCTTTTTTGACCATATAGGGTAACTTCCTGACGTTGCTATGATATCTGTAAATTGTCGTGGCGCTGGTGGGAGTGTAGCCGTGAGGACGACCAGAGGTCACTATCATCTCCATCTTGGTTTGGTGGGATTTAGCCGGCTTCTTTACTGCAACCTGTTTTATCAGCAAGGTCTTTATGACCTGTGTCTTGTGCTGACCTCCTATGTCGTCCTGTGACTTAGAATGCCTAACCTCCTGGGAATGCAGCCCGGTAGGTCTCAGCCTTGTTTTACCCAGCGTCTGTTCAAGATGGAGTTGCTCTGGTTCAAATGCCTCTGACAAACAGGCAGGGCTGTGTTCCAGTGACTTTGTTTACAAGAACAGATGTAGACTGTGGTTTACAACCTGTTTTGCACCAGCCAGGACATCTTGGTCTTCCCACAGTCTTTCCAGCCATCCTCCCCAGGCCTCCTCTCCCCTGCCTGCCCCACTTCCTGATTGGTCTCTCCGGGTTTTCTCTATGGTCTCCTGGGTGCTTGTGTAATTAGCTGGAGTAACCACGTTGGTCATCAAACCTCCTGCAAGAGGGTGTGAGTTCCTCCCACCACAGTGACGTGAATGGCACTGATAACCCCAGGGTTTGTGGGAGCCAGTGCCAGCTTCACTCGGGCTGGTTCTCTCTGCACAGGGTGGTCCAGCGTCTCCTCGTTGTCATTCCAGGTCTCTGTGGACATTGACAATGGCAGCTCCGGCTTCGAGCATTCTGGACGCATCATGATGGGGCCCACATTCCTCAACTACTCTGTGAGCTGCTGTTACCGTGATGGGCACCTGGAGCTCTCCGGCCGGAGCTGGCACAAGAGTGAGGCCTTGTTGTGGGCAGGGTTCCCAGGCGAGGCCTGCCTGAGCGCTGAGCTGCAGATAAATGGTAAGGCACCCAGCGCACAGCCCCGGGACTGGGGAGCTGGCTTCCTCCATGCATGGGCCAGCCCAGCAGCCTCAGACCTGGACCCAGGTGGCACCCCCATCAAGCCCAGTGTGGCTCTGGGCTCTAGGACAACCAGGACAGCCTTGCCCATCAATGACCTAATTCCCGAGACAGGCGGATTAGTTTTCTAAGACTTCCACAACGAAGTCCCACACAACAGATGGCTTTAAACATAGAAATCTTAGCTAGGTGTGGTGGCACCTGTGTGTGGTCCCAGCTACTCGGGAGGCTGAGGAAGGGGATTGCTTGAGCCAGAAGGTTGAAGGTGCAGTGAGCTATGATTGCAACACTGCACTCCAGCCTGGGTGACAGAATGAGACTCTGTCTCAAAATAAAAGCAAAAACAATCCACAGTGGATTGAGGGCCTGTCCGATTTGGATATGACCTTATTTTTACTTGATTACATCTGTAAAGACCTTGTTTTTAAATAAAGTCATAATCACAGGATAGGGTGAGGGAGGTGGGACTTCAGTATCTCTTTTTTGGGGACACGGTTCAACCCATCATGGTGGGAAGATAAAAGCAACAAGAGGAGGCAGCACTGGCTGAGCACTTACTGCATACATGCCAGGCAAGCTGTGTACACACGAGAGCTCAATATAGTACAGCCGTCCCAATCACACAGGGGGAAAGTCAAAGGTCTTAGAGGGGCCTGTGAGCCATCAGAATCCACACCCTTCCCCTCTCTCTCTTCATCTCCCAGCCCCCAGCCCTACTTATTCCACTCCTCGCTGTTCTTCAACACGCCAGGCTTGCTGTGGCCCCAGGACCTTGGCACAGGCTGATCCTGCTGCCTGCAATGCTTCTCTCCGACACGCCTGCCTGGCTTCCTCACCTCCCTTAGGTGTTTTTCTAGTGGCATCTCAGGGAGGCCTTTCTTTTCTACCTCCCCATCTCCTTCCATCCCTCTCCCATCCCTCTCCCCAGCTCTGTCATTTGACATACATGTAGCATACAAATGCCTTTGTTTCTCATTCTTTCTACGCTAGAATCACCAGAATGTGTGCTCTGTGAGGGCAGGGATGACTTCTGTCTGCTTTGTTGCAGGGCACATAGTAGGTATTGAATGAATGCGTGAACAAGCCTATGAGGTAGGGTTAGGAATATCATTCCCATTCTGCAGATGAAGAATGGAGGCTCAGAGAGGTTGAGTCACCTGGTCCAGGTCACACAGCTGATAATGACAAAGGGAAGATTGAACCCAGAGACACCCTCTGACCCGCATATAGATTATGGAGACGTGACTCTTAACCATTCAGGACCCCTGGGACTCCCCAGTCCCCTAAGGCATCTTCTGTTGGCCTCAAACTTTTTTATTTTGGGGGCCGGGTGCAATGGCTCACACCTATAATCTTAGCACTTTGGGAGGCCAAGGTGGGTGGATCATTTGAGGTCAGGATTTCGAGACTAGCCTGGCCAACAGGCTAAAACCCTGTCTCTACCAAAAAAAAAAAAAAAAAAAAAAAAAAAAATTAGCTGGGCATGGTGGTGCATGCCTGTAGTCCCAGCTATTCAGGAAGCTGAGGCACAAGAATCACTTGAACCCGGGAGGCGGAGGTTGCAGTGAGCTGAGATCACGCCACTGCAATCCAGCCTGGGCCACAGAGTGAAACTTTGTGTCAAAAAAACAAACAAACAGAAAGCACGTTATTTTTGGCCCTCAGCCTCCTGGGGGGTGAACAGAGGACAGGATCACATGGGGAAATTGTCCCCAGTCTGAGATGACCTCACGGTTCGTTAGGGACATGATAGCAGAGTGAGGGGGAGGTCATCCTGGGTGACCACCTCCACGCCGCTCTAGTTCCCGACCCAGGATGCCTGGTATGGCCGCCCCCAGCCAGGAATGACCTCTCCCTTCTCCCACTGCTGTCCACAGTCTGCTGTTGCCACCTCTCGGGACGCTTTCTGCCTGTCGTTAACATTCCTGGTGTCTCTGACAGCGCGATGCTCCCGGGCGTGGGGACTGTGTCCGCTCTCCTCATGCCCTGCACATAGTGGTACATGTGGTTGAATGTTGAACGAGGAAGGAAGGAAGGCTTTCCTGAGGCCTTCTGCGTGTCCCATAAGTGGTCCTCTCCTGTGTGTTACCCCATTCACTCTGGGCGCTGTCCCCTGAGGCGGGCAGGCGGGCTGCGCCCACCTCATAGATAAGGAAGTTGAGGCTCAGAGCTGTGGAGTTCGTCCACCCTGCTGGCCAGATGGGAGGCGCTGGAGCCTGGCTGAGTGTCACTTGGGCCTCAGCCCAAGCCGTGAGCTGCACCCCACGGGAACCTGGCGTCTGACATAGAGCAGGCGCCATCTGTTTGCTCTGGGGCTCCCGGACCCGATGGGTTTCTCTGTGTAGCAAAGGGAATTTAAGTTAAAGAAGAAACTCCTAATTGTGAGCCAGAATCTCCTGTTCTGTAGGGGGTGATGGGAGGGACGGGACCCTCCAGCCAGGGCCAGGTGGCTGCAGGTGGAAGTCAGTGGCCGCAGTGGCCATTTGTGGAGAGCAGACCTCATGCTGATTCTTCTGCAGGCTACTCGGATAATCCTCAGGAATCATTTAGAAAGCACTCACCGCACCCCCGCTGTGTGTCGGGAGCTGTCCTAAGAGAAACCCCGCCCCCAGGGACTGACCTTCTGGTGGGGTGAGAGTATGGGGAGCAGGGACCCAGTAAGTAAGTGAGCGAGGTCATTTCAGGTTGTGCTGGGAACTACACTCCAGGGAGATGGGATGGAGGATGCCTGGCAGCAAAGGATTGGGAGGGACTTCAGATGGGCAGTCAGGGGAGGCTTCTTGGAGGAGGTGTCATTTCAGCAACTTCAACTTCAATGAGAGAAGGAGCCACCCCGGCCTAGATCCTCAGGGACAAATTATAGGTGATGTCAAGGAGGCTCAAAGTGGTTGACCCCACCCAGCCCCCACGCTGTGGCAGCCTTGCCCTTTCCTGTTGGTGTTGTGTTTGAGGGCCACAGGGCATGGCCTCTCCTGCAGTCTGGTGTGTTCCTTTAGTGAGAAGGGAGGTGAACCTGTCCTCAGTAGTCCATGCTATTCTCTGCCTCTAGAGACCCAGACCCAGGCCAGGGCAGCCCTCCGTGGCAGGGACGGTGGAGTCAGCGTGGACCTGGCAGCCCTGGTGGCTTGGCCACTGTATGGCCCATTGCAGTTGGTGGCCAATGCCAGCCATGCAGTGCCTGCTCTCCAGAGGCTGGGCCTGCCCTTCACCAACCAGGTAAGGAGTGGATGGGACAGGACCTCCCTCCAAATTCTGTCCCCTCTGTCCGATTCCTCGTGTGCAGAGGACCCACTGTGTGCAGGGTGGGTGGGGAGGGTCAGGCCTTGGGTTTCCTCAGTACTTTACAGTTTACAAAGGCTTCATTCATAATTGCTGTAACCAGGTCTGCTGAGCAGTCTCTGCGTTCCCAATCACAGGGCTGGCGTGGGTGGGTGCCCGGGGCCTCATCTGGCTCCTGGCCTGCGTCCTTCTGCCCTGCAGTCTTGGGTCGGAATCAAAGCTCCTGCTTGTCAAGCGCCTGCCCCGTGCTCAGCCCCCTTTAAAGGGCTGATGGGCATTCGTTAGTCTCATCCTCCTAATGCCCCAGAGAGGCAGGATGGCACCATCCTTACGAAGGCCCTCTCCGGTGTTCAGATCCCAGCCCTGCTGCTTGCCAGCTGTGTGGCCTTGGGCAAACTCCTTCACCTGTCTGTGCCCTCATCTCCTCATCTGCAACATGGGGACGATGATATTACCTAAAATGTGGAGGTTGTGAGGGTGGAGTGAGTTAATCCCATTAATGCCTGCGTAGATGCTTAAGAAGCACCTGCTGTGATGAAGGGGAAGATGATGCTGATGGTGTGACAATGACTATTATCATCGTCATCTGTGGGTCACATGTGAGAGTGTGGGCGACTTGCCCAAGGTCACCTAGCAAGTAAGCAGCAAAATAGGGACTCAGAGGTGGCACCTGGGCTCTTCCTTTTGGTGTCCTCCTGCCTCGGTGAAGAGGAACCCACATGGGGCCATGCCCTGACCACTGTCACTTGGCATGAACTCATCCTGCCTAGCTGGGCCCTCCTTCTCCAACACAGAGAGTATTGCAGAGCCAGGCATTAATGCTTCTTTCACAGCCTGTTTCAGGTTACCCAGCAACTCCTGCCCTACTCCACTCTGCTGTGGGAGGTGGGGGCAGCTCCCGGCGGGTGAGGGGGCCAGGCTGTCACCACTGCTGCAAAGGATCTCTGCCCTGTACCCCACAGCTGAGTAGATTGGATACCCCGTGCCCCTGACTTCATCTAAACCCTTTCCTGGCCCCGAGGTCAGGTGACACGGAGTCCTCCAGGGAGCACATGCTCTGCCACTGTCTGGGCTGCAGCTGTCCTTTGGGTTCCCTCGGTGGGTACTGCCAACCTCAGCTGCAATCGGAGCCAACCCTGGCCCTGCATCCTCAGCATCTATGAGAGTGTTGGATGAGCCAAGCCTGCGGGGCTTCTGTGGCTCCCAGGCCATGCTGGGGTTGGGGACAGGGATGTGCTGGGCTGTAGAGCTTGGCTGGGGTCCCCACCAGGCCTCTGAGGCTCCTCAGGCTGTCTACACCCGCACATCTCACAGCCTGCTCCATCCTCAGCTTGTGTTCCAAGGACTCTGGGAGGCAGAAGAGATGAGCTCCTCGCTGCAGCTGACCTGTGATTCTCAGGCCACCTTGGTCCTCGACGTCCGTGGCCAGAACCAGGCAGTCAGGTGAGGGGGGCCCCCAGGAGGAGAGGAGTCGGGGGAGGAGCCATTGGCTGGGCACCTACTGTGCACCATCGCTGGATACAGCACCTCTCAATCCTCTGCTCAGCCCCGCTGCATAAATATGAGTAGGAAGGCTCAGAGAGGCCAAGCGACTTTTCCAAGGTCACACAGCTATAAAAATCCCTCCGCCTCTCCAGGCAGGGCACGAGTTCTTGGCCTCAGAAACGAAGTGCATCCCAGGCCCCAAACACTTATTAGTAACTATTAGTGCCCTTAGGACTGGGGGCCTGGTGAGGTGCTTGGTGCTCCTATGTGTGCACTAAGTCAGGGGCCACCAGCCAGGCTCTAGTGCTCGGGTCTCAGCAGTGAGGGAGGGGGTGAGTAAGCCACTTGTTGAAAGGGTAGATCAGTGGTTCTCACCTAGGGGCGAGTTTCCCCCCAGGGACTTTCAGCAAAGCCTGGGGAATTTCTGGTTGCTACACTGGGGAGGACGACACTGTGAGGGTCAGTGTATAGAGGCCACAGATGCTGCTAAGCATTTTACAGTGCTCAGGACACACCACAACAGTAAAGTCCATGAGCCAGGACGTCGACTGTGCCAAGGCTAAGACGGGGAGGTGGAGAGGAACCTGACGGGAGGGTGCAGCACCCTGGAGTTAGCAACACGGGGGACAGGCCTGGCACAGTGGCTCACACCTGTAATCCCAGTGCTTTGGGAGGTCGAGGTGGGAGGATTGCCTAAGCCCAGGAGCTCGAGGCCAGCCTGGGCAATATAGTGAGATCCCCATTGCTACAAAAAATCTTTTTTTTTTTTTTTTTGGAAACGAAGTCTTGCTCTGTCACTCAGGCTGGAGTGCAGTGGCGCAATCTCGGCTTACTGCAAGCTCCGCCTCCCGGGTTCACACCATTTTCCTGCCTCAGCCTTCCAAGTAGCTGGGGCTACAGGCGCCCGCCACCACGCCTGGCTAATTTTTTGTATTTTTAGTAGAGACGGGATTTCACCGTGTTAGCCAGGATGGTCTCGATCTGACCTCGTGATCCGCCCGCCTCGGCCTCCCAAAGTGCTGGGATTACAAGCGTGAGCCACCACACCCGGCCTACAGAAAAAATCTTAAAAATGAGCCTGGCATGGTGACGCATGATTGTAGTCCCAGTTGCTCAGGATGCTCACTTGAGTCTGGGAGACCGAGGCTTCAGTGAGCAGAGATGGCACCACTGCACTCCAGCCTGGCTGACAGAGAAAGACCCTGTCTCTAGTGAAGAAAAAAAAAAAGAAAGAAAGAAAAGCGTGGAGACCATAACGACCCTGGCCTGGAGGAGTGAGGGGAGGGGTGCTATGTGAGGAGGATCCCTGGGAGGGAGCCAGGGGGTTAAAATCCTGCTGTCCACACCCTGCTGTGGCTCCCATGGGACCAACCCAAGAAAGCTCACTGATGGGCTCATGGAAGACTTGAAGCCCAGAGCCATGCTTCACCATTGATACCAATGGGGAAACTGAGGCTCAGGGGCAACCAAGAAGCTTGCCCCTAGTGCCAGAGCTAGGCAGAGGCCAAGCCGGGACTCAAATCCAGGTAACTTGGCTCCAGAGTCCAGCCCTAACTGGGGCACTGTATGGCCCTTGGGCCTTGGGGTGTGTGAATAGCCCTGCATTAGGCCACTGATGTGATCCTGGCTCTGTGACCCTCTCTTGGGGAAGTTGACTTGGTCTCAACCTGGCCCTAGGGGCACTGGACAAGGTGCCATCTCACCAGCTTCAGGCCTTCTCTTTCCTTTCTTCTAGCAAAGAGCTGCTATTCTCCGGCCAGCATCACCTCCCCTCCCTCCTGGGCTGCTGCCCCAGCTCAGCCTCAGCCTCAGCTAAGGTAACTGTGCCCCAGCTGCCTGGTCCCTAACTGGTTGCAGATGCCTGGGCCGAGGTGAGAGAGAGCCAGGCCCCTCTGGGGAGTGTTAACGCATGCACATCTGTTCGCCAGCCTGCAGCAGGCTCCGGTGGGCAACCCTCAGAAACCCCTGGCTCCAGCTTTCCCAAACACACCCAGGTTTGCATTCCTGGGCCAGCCCCCATGGCCCCTAGTCAGGCCCACAAGCCCTTCGGGAGATGGGGAAGGCCTCCTCACCCAGTGCCTGGCGCCTGGCATTGCCTCACCCAGCCTGGCACACTTGTAGAGGCTGGAGCAGATGATACAACCCTTTGGAGCTGAGCCAGCGTCACCCCCATCTCTGCCCTGCATGCAGGACTGCAGGGGGCATCGTAGGAGTGGACAGGAGGGCCCAGTAGAATTAGGCCAGGTTCCTCTCTCCCCCTGAGCTGTCATCTGTGCCCAAATCCGGAGCTCCTGGAGGGCATGCCTAGTGCCTGGCACAGGGCCCAGCACACAGTAGGTGTTCAGTAAAAAATAGGGCATGAATAGGTGAGTGCATGCATGAATGGTCACATCTGCCAATTGGTCACTTCATTTTGCTACCAGCCACCACGTTTTGGTAGGCTCTCCCCACCCTGGCCCAGGCCGCCTTTGTTTACAGAGCGCGTGCTATGTGCTGGGTCCCCTGCCACATTTACACATGATTTTGGAGTTCCTCAAACTTCACTACAACTGCATAATCATTCAGGGAACTTCTCTCTCTCTCTTTCTTTCTCTCTCTCTTTATCTCTTTTCCTTCCTTCCTTTCTTTTCTTGCTTTTCTTTCTTGCTTTTCTCTCTCTCTCTCTTTCTCTGTTTTGACAAAGTCTCTGTCACCCAGGCTGGAGTGCAGTGGCACAATTTCGGTTCACTGAGGCACAGTTTCGGCTCACTGCAACCTCCACCTCCCTGGTTCAAATGATTCTCCTGCCCCAGCCTCCTGAGTAGCTGGAGTTACAGGAGTGCACCACCACATCTGGCTAATTTTTCTATTTTTGGTAGAGACGGGTTTTCACCATGATATCGAGGCTGGTTGCAAACTCCTGACCTCAAACGATCCACACATCTCAGCCTCCCAAATGTTGGGATTACAGGCATGAGCCACCACGCCCAGCCTTATTTTTTATTTTTAAAACTTCTTTCTGAGACAGGGTCTTGCTCTGTTACCCGGGCTGGAGTGTGGTGACATGATCATAGTTCACTGCAGCCTCAGGTTCCTGGGTGCAAGTGATCCTCCTGCTTCAGCCTCTGGAGTAGCTGGAACTACAGGTGGTACCACCACAGCAGGCTCCATTCAGGGACCTTCTTAATTTTTTCCCAAGTTTTATTTTGAGTCATTTCAACCTATATAAAAGTTACTGTAGGACAGTGAATGTTGACCAGTTGTTAATATCTTTCCATATTTCTTACCTATGTTACATAAATTTGTATCATTAGACACATTTTTTCTGTATCGTTAAGAATTAATATAGAGATGTTTCTGAAGGCACCACCTTTTTACTCTGATATACTTCAACTATTTTCTGTAACAAGAATATTTTCTGATTTAACACAATAATTACAGCATTCAGGAAATTGAACGTTGAAGTAATACCTTCATTTAATGTACAGCCCATATACAATTTCCCAGCTTTCCCACTAATGTTCTTTCAAAAAACTGTTTTGTTTTGTTTTAAATCCGGGATGCAGGCCAAGATCACACAGCATGCGTAGTTGCCATGTCTTTTTAATTTTCTTAATCTAGAACAGAGGTCTACAAACTTTTATTGTGAAGTAAAATGTGTGGGGGTTGCAGGCCTTATGGTCGCTGTTACAACTACTCAGAATTGTCACTGTAACAGAAAAGCAGCTATAGAGGATATGTAGGTGAATAGACATGGCTGTTACAATAAAACTTTATTTATAAAATTAGGTTGTGGGCCAAATTTGACCCAAACGGCAACTCCTGATCTAGAACATTCTCCTTCTACACCCTACCTTTCCTTGTCTTATTTTTTTATTTTTATTTTTATTTTTTTACTTTTTTTGAGAAGAAGGTTTGCTCTGTCACCCAGACTGGAGTGCAGTGGCATGATCTCGACTCACTGCAACCTCTGCCCCTGGGTTTAAGCGATTCTCTTGCCTCAGCCTCCTGAAGAGCTGAGATTACAGGCTGCACTACCATGCCTGAATAATTTTTGTATTTTTAATAGAGATGGGGTTTCACCATGTTGGCCAGGCTCGTCTCGAACTCCTGAGCTCAAATGATCCGCCCACCTCGGCCTCGCAAAGTGCTGGGATTACAGGCATGAATCACTGCATCCGGCCCTCCAACATTTTATTATATAATTTTTTAGACACTAAAGAATTGAAGTAATTTTATGTTGAATACCCACATACCTAGATTTTCCTGTTCACGTTTTATTTCACATAATCACATAGCTCTTCATCCATCCATCTTATTTTTGGATACATTTCAAAGTAAGTTGCAGATATAATTCCCCCTAAACATTTTATTGTCATTAACCACCTTAAAAAAAAATCCCAACCGGATGCAGTGGCTCACACTTGTAATCCCAACACTTCAGGAGGCCGAGGCAGGAGAATTAGTAGAGTTCAGGAGTTCAAAACAATCTGCAACCTAGGGAGACCCCGTCTCTGCAAAAAATTAAAAAACTAGCCAGGCATGGCGGTGTGTACCTGTATCTCAGCTACCACGGAGGCCGAGGTTTCGGAGAATTGCTTGAGTCCAGGAGGTTGAGGCTGCAGTGTGCCGTGTTCACACTACTGTACACTCTAGCCTAGATGACAGAGCAGACCCTCTCCCTGTCTTAAAAAAAACACACACACACAAAAGTCCTGCATTGACAATTTTGAAGTGTCCAGGAAGTTATTTGGCGAAACATCCTCCTAATGTGGATTTGTCAGATTGTTTGTTGAAGATTCAGGTTGAACATTGTTGACATGGGGTATCACTAATGTAATGATGCATTTAGTAAGATCGTTAAAAATATCAGCTCTTAGATGGGTGCAGTGGCTCACACCTGTAATCCTAGCACTTTGGGAGGTTGAGGAGGGTGGATCACTTGAGGTCAGGAGTTTGAGACCAGCCTGGCCAACATGGTGAAACCCCGTCTCTACTAAAAATACAAAAATTGGCCGGGCACGGTGGCTCAAGCCTGTAATCCCAGCACTTTGGGAGGCTGAGGCGGGCGGATCACGAGGTCAGGAGATCGAGACCATCCTGGCTAACACGGTGAAACCCCATCTCTACTAAAAATGCAAAAAGTTAGCCGGGCGAGGTGGCAGGCGCCTGTAGTCTCAGCTACTCGGGAGGCTGAGGCAGGAGAATGGCGTGAACCCGGGAGGCGGAGCTTGCAGTGAGCTGAGATCCGGCCACTGCGCTCCAGCCTGGGCGACAGAGCGAGACTCCGTCTCAAACAAAATACAAAAATTAGCTGGGCATGGTGGTACATGCCTGTAATCTTACCTACTCAGGAGGCTGAGGCAGAAGAATCACTTGAACCTAGGAGGCAGAGGTTGCAGTGAGCCGCTGCACTCCAGTCTGGGCAACAGAGCAAAACACCTTCTTAAAAAAAAAAAAAAAAAAAACAGCTCTTGAACATCTTCCCAGAGACTCTGTTTTTGTAGGTTTTAAGTGGGAGCCCAGAATCTATATTTTTAGTAAGTTCCCCCCCACCACTGCTTTTCAGCCAACCTGGAAGTTAG
This sequence comes from Piliocolobus tephrosceles, assembly GCF_002776525.5. NCBI lineage: Eukaryota > Metazoa > Chordata > Mammalia > Primates > Cercopithecidae > Piliocolobus > Piliocolobus tephrosceles. The sequence continues at coordinate 11,397,303 of NC_045450.1, read as the reverse complement.
TATTTCATACAATTTTCACAACAACCCATAATAAAATAGGTGTCCTTATCCGTGTTTTTGGAAGAGAAGGCTCGAGTGGTTAAGGAACTAGCTGGAGATCACTCACCTCTCAGTGGTGGATCCACACTTGGAGTTGTGTTGTGTTTGATGCTGACACATGCCTAAGCATAGTTATTTCTGCTAGACTGCCCCCTGCTGTCTGCAACAGTACTGCAACTAGAATTCTTGCCTGCTGGTGCCAGGCTGGTAGATACTTTCAAGTCAGTGTTATAGTGGGGAGGGCATAAGGGTATAGTTGCCATGGCCACACTTGATGACCTAACCTGAGGCTTCAAACCCTCACATCATCAAAGTTCATCCAGCCCCGGGAGCTGTGGGTCTCTTGGGCCTGGGACTTTGAGAAGCAGAGCCCTCAGCCTAGAGCCAGCATCTGCTGGAATGTTCCATCAGAGCCGTGATAAGGAACTCTTATCGTGTTTTTTTGTTTTTTTCCTGACCCAGCTACGCTACTCCAAGGGTGAGGTTCAGAGCATGTTCGCCTTGGGCGTGGAGGAGCATCATTTTCACATCAGCACCCAGCAGGTAGCTGCTAAGGCCAGTCTCAGCAACTTCATCAAACTGGAACAGACCTTCCTGCAGGTGTGTGAAGGTCAGCCCAGGGCTGGAGCACGCTGGAGGATGGGAGGCTTCTGGGACAGCCCTTTGAGAAAAGAGAAATTGTCCTAGTGTCCTGGTTCCTGGGAGGAAGGACAGGCAAGGCTGTGAAATGAACAAAATTTGCTGGAGTAGATTATCAGCTGGTCTCTATATCCATCCATCCTTGCTTTTGCATGATTTGTTGAGCATCTACTAGGTGCCAGGCACTATTTCAGAAGCTGGGGTGTGACCTAAAACAGAACTGATCAATCCTTCCTCTCATCAAGTGTCCACTCTAGCAGGGGAGATTGACTCCCTGAAATCACACAAATGAAATATGCCAAATAGTAGTATCACATGGAGAAAACATAGTGAAGTGACTGAGAGTGACCAGGCAGCTTATTTAGATTAGGTGGCCAGGAAAGGCTTCACTGAAGAGATGACACATGAGCTAGCAGTGGATGATAAGCACCAGTCATTTGAAAATCTGGGGGAAGGCCGGGCACAGTGCCTCATGCCTGTAATCCCAGCACTTTGGGAGGCCGAGGCGGGTGGATGACCTAAGGTCAGGAATTCAAGACCAGCATGGCCAACATGGTGAAGCCCCATCTCTACTAAAAATACAAAATTAGCCAGGTGTGGTGGCACATGCCTATAATCCCAGCTACTTTGGAGGCTGAGGCAGGAGAATTGCTTGAACCCAGGATGTGGAGGTTGCAGTGAGCCGAGATTGCACCATTGCACTCCGGCCTGGGCAACAAGAGTGAAACTCCATCTCAAAAAGAAGAAAAGAAGAAAGAAATCTCTGGGGGAGGGGCATTCGAGGCAGGTAAAGAGACTGTGGTATATATACACCATGGAATACTACACAGCCGTGAAAAAGAATGAAATTTTGTACTTTGAAGCAGCAGGGATGCAATTATCCGAAATGAACTAGCTCAGAAACAGAAAACCCAATATCCCATGTTCTCACTTACAAGTGGGAGCTAAACACTGAATACACATGGACATGAAGATGGAAACAGTAAACACTAAGGCCTCCAAAAGGGAGGATGGTGAGAGGGAGCCAAGGGCTGAAAAATTACCTGCTGGGTATGATGTTCAATATATGGGTGACGGGTACGCTAGAAGCCCAGTCCCCACCATTACACAATATACCTATGTAACAAACATGCACACTGACCCCCTGAATCTAAAACACATTTTTTAAAGAGTATTCCAGGCAGAGGGAGCAAGACATGCAAAGGGCCTGAGGCAGGGATGGGTTTGCATGTTTTAGGAATGGCCAAGGAGCCACTGGGCTGGAGCTGGGTGGGTGGGGAATGGTACGAGGTGATCTGATCACACAGGGTATGTCAGGCCACAGGGAGGTGTTTGTAGTGTATTCTCTCTGCTGCTAGAAGCCTTTGAGGCCATGATCTCTCAATGATGATTTCAGATCCCTGTGGCTGCTGTGTGGGGAGGGACCTACAGGTGGCATAAGTGAGCAGTGAGGAAGCCCCATAATGGGCACGGCAATAATAATGTGTGGTCCAAGCTAGGGGCAGTAGTGATGGGTTTTAGAGACGTTTAAGAGCAAACTTCCTACTCCACCCCAGCAGTCCCCCTGCAGTGCCCTCCAGTCACCCTCAGACTGTGGCACCCACCAGCAGGGACGGTGTCCGTCTCTGAGCCTTTGCACAGACTCTTCCATCTGCCTGGAATGCTCTTCCCTGCCTCCTCCCCACGCTTGCTTCTCTGTGTTCCTTTCTGCTTTAACTGTCTCTTGTGACCATCCTTGTCAACTTGTCCCGTCATTTCCTGTTCTGTGACTGTCTCCCTGGGAGCCCCTTAAGGGCCGGGACCAGGTCTTGGCTAGCTTTGTACCCAGCACTCAGCACTGGCTTGGGAACATAAGACCTGCTCGCTACATGATAGAGAAGCCCCAACACCAAGTGCATGCCTCCTACAAGCTCCTCTCCACCGTCTAGCCCTGGGCTGGGTGCACCACTTGATTATCTTGCAGAGGTTGACACTTTCTTGCCTCCATTTTCCAGGAAACTGAGGCTCAGAGAGGTTGGAAAACTTGCCCAGAGCCACACAACTTGGCCATGGAGTTGAGAGGTGGCTGTTCCGTGCTGTCTCCTGTTGGCCATACCCCCCTCACCCACTCCCCTCCGTTATGTTATCTGCTCATCCTTAGGAAGAATTTGGGTTTTTGATCCCCTGACATATGTCACCATGCAGGAAACTGTAAATGTTCCACAAATACTCCCTTTTTCCTCCTCTGCAAGCTTCTCTCCTTTCCCATTCCCGGCAGAAGCGTAGGTCAGGTTCCCCCGTGACACCATCATTCTCTTCCAGCTCAGCGCTCTTCCCGGGGAGCTGGTCCTGCAGACCACATATGAGCGAGCTCATGGGACCCGTGTCCTGCGCCAGGTGGTGCTGTGGGATGGCCAGGAGGTGGCCCTCACCGGGAGCCTCTCTGGCCTTTTCCCCAAGCCCACCAGGAACTTCAGCCTGCAGGGTGAGTGTGTGAGGGGCTGCAGGCAGGGGTGGCCTAGTCACTCAAATCATCCCTGGCCAGGCGTGGTGGCTCATGCCTGTAATCCTGGCACTTTGGGAGGCCGAGGTGGGTGGATCAGTGGAGGTCAGGAGTTTGAGACCAGCCTGGCCAACATGGTGAAACCCTGTCTCTACTAAAAATACAAAAATCAGCTGGGCATGGTGCTGGGCGCCTGTAATCCCCGCGACTTTGGAGGCTGAGGCAGGAGAATTGCTTGAACCCGGGAGGCAGAGGTTGCAGAGAGCCAAGACTGAGCCCCTGCGCTCCAGCCTGGGCAACAGAGTGACACTCAGTCTCAAAAAAGTCATGAGTGAGCACCTGCATATCCCAGGTGTGATTCTAGGCACCAGGGGTCCATCAGGAAGCAAGATGGGCCAGGTGCCACCCCTCTGGGAGACAGGCATTGAGCATCAAGATGCACATAAAGAAAATAACATCAAACTGACCATTTCCACGAGTGGAAAAGGCTGTGAGAGCAAGCAGGGTCTTTGTGGGGTGTGGGCCTCCTTTAGGTGGGGTGGTCTGGGAAGGCCTCTTGGAGGAGGTGACTTCTGAACTGAGGTCTGAAGGATGAGAAGGAGCTGACTGAGGAGCAGATCTGAGCAGAGGCACTTTAGGCAGAAGGTCCCGCGTGGAAATGAGCTTTGCGTATGCAGCAGCAGCAGCGAGGCTAGCATGGCTGGAATGGGAGAAAGGATGAGGTGAGGCAGGAGGGCTGGGGGACCCAGGTCATGCAGGGTCTCAGCTCACAGAGAGGAGCTGGGGCTCATCCTGAGTGCGTCCGGGCAGGGAGAAGGGGCCAGGGCGTGGAAGGGGTGGCATTCCTGGGCAGTTCTGGTGCCAGGGGAGGTGAGTGCCAATGCAGCGCCAACGACAGCAGCCATGAGCTCCGGGGTCCTCCAGAAACAGGCATCCCTGGAAGGGGCTGTAACTCAAGGCCTGTGCAGCCACAAGACTCAGTTTCTGTGTGAGGAACCCCCAGAGCACAGATCAGAGTCCGACCCATGACCTGCCAGGTATGGAGAGAGTACAGACCCGAGCCTGGAGGCATGGCTTGCCAGGTGGCCTGATGGAATCCTCCCAGCGTCATGTTTGCCACATGTGTGCTGTGGAAGGCAGAGGAAGTGAGCAGGTCCCCAACATGCCAAGGCAGAGTGCATGCGTGTATGTGTGCTCATGTGTGTATGTGTGCGCGTGCACGTGTGTGTGCATACATGCACGTGTGTGCGTGCCCGTGTGCGTTTATTTGTGCCACCCTTGGTGAGCTACATAGCGTGCAGCCCCACACTGTGGTCCCAGTGTCGCAGGTTGTGAGTCAGTAGGTGGCAGGAACAAAGGGTTCTAGCCCTGCATGTGGTCGGCCTCCCCAGAACCAATGACTGGGTGATGCCCTGAGAACCAGCCAGTACCAGTGTCTCTGGGCGCAGCTCCTGCAGCCCATCTGAACAGGTGGGTGCCCTTTGTACAGAGCTCAGAGGTCACCAAAGTGCAAAGGGGCCTCGGGCAGCCTCCTGCTGTGGGGTCCGGGAAAGCAGGGCCTGCGCAGGGGCCTCAGAGATGGGCTCAAGTGATGGAAGAGGTCAGGGCAGCTTGACTCGCCTGGGGGACAAAGGAAGAGAAACCGGGGTGTGGAGGCCGCCTGTTGCAAGGACTCAGCTATGGGGTGCCACCTGTCACATCCCTATGGGGCGCCACCTGTCACACCCCAAGCTAGAAGGAGGGCACAGGACAGCAGACGGTGGCATGGGGGTGTGGGGCTTCCGAGGGGACGCAGGTCACCTGTGCATGGGAGGCCCCCGGGAGGGCTGCAGGTTGTTGGGGTCGCGGCTGGTCCCATCAGCTCCTGATTCAGGATGGTAACAAAGTATTCTGAAACTCAGCGGCATAAAGCAAGCGTGGCTCCTTCCTCACGAGGCTGTGGGTCACCTGGACAGCTTTTCTGGTCTTCCTCATGTTGAAGGTCAGCTGTAGGGTGAGCAGGTGACTCTGCTGGCCTTGGCTGGGCTCTCCTGCCTGCTTAGGGGGTGGCTGGCTGGCAGCTGCACTAGGACATCCTGAGTGGAAACCAGGCTCTCCCCAGCCGCAGGTGGCACCAGCCTACAGGCCAGCAGGGTTTGTTCTCATGTGGCTGAATGGGTTCAAGGGAGGAAGCGGGCTGAGGCCTCTTAAGGCCTGGGCTTAGAACTGGCGCTTGGTCAACTTCACTGGATTCTGTTAGCACATCCCGAGGCCAGCCTGGGTCCAAGGCCTGGAAGACAGACGCCACCTCTTGGAGGAGCCTCAGAGTCTCATTTTAACGGGGCTCCCACAGGGACATTGCAGGGTGTCGAGTGGTAATGCTGACAAAGTGAGCGTGTAGCTTCTGAGTTTAGGGATAATTATCTGGGTGTGTGGCCCCCGAGTGGCCACTTGCATGAGCTGGCATTGGCGTCAGCTGAGTCCCCTGCACCCCCTTGGGCCTGGAGCTGCTGACCTCAGCTTACATGCTCTACCCTTTGTGTGTGTGTCCTCACCCACCCAGTGGAGCTCACCCACCCGCTGCCCCTCCCCCTGCCACGACACTGCAGCCTCCGCCTGTCCTCAGAGCATTCGGGAGGCAGCCACCGGGATAGCCTGGTTGTCGCCTGGGATGGCAGGGACCAGGTAGGTGTCAGGGCCAGAAGGTGACCCTGGGGCAGAGCTGAACTCCACCCTGAAGGCTGAGTGGGGTCCTGGGGGCCCTCCTCTGCCCGAGGAGCCTTATTTGGGGCCAACGAGGCTACACCACATCCCCAAGGGACTGTGGGAAAGGCACTGGGAGGGCAGCAGGAGACCTGGGTCCCCACAACACCTTGACAGCCACGGCAATGACAGTGGCTAACAGGCCCTGAATGCTTATCCGGTGATAGGTTCTGTGAGTGAACCCACACATCAGCCTCCCATCTGCTCAGTGCTATTAATAGCCCTGTGTTCAGATGACGAAACTGAAGGACTTAGAGGTGCAGCGACCTGCCCACGGCCACAGAGCCAGGGGAAGTCGCTGGAGGAGGAGTGTGACCTCCAGTCCCATCTCTGTCCTGTGTTCGCTCCATCTGCTCCTCTCCAAGCCTCGATTTCCTCCTCTGTGAAATGGGCTGAGCTCTCCAAGGGCCTTGCACAGGGATGCTTTGTGATCAAAGCCACCTGCCCTTGCAGCCTTGACCTTGATGGAGAAGGTGTTCTGTGCGGGTGGGAAAGAGGTGCGGCCTGTCTGGGCAAGGCCACTGGCTGAGTCTGTCTTCCTGCCTAGGTGCTGGTCTCCTCCTCCCTGTGGCTGGGGAAGAGTGAGTTGGCCGCCCGCCTGGCCCTGGCTCACCCATTCAACCTCTCTTGGCGGCAAGCCGAGGCCAGTGGCCTTGCTGAGAGCAGGGGTGGCAGGCAGACCCGGCAGGTGAGTGAGGACGTCCCAGGCGCCCTTGGCCAGGGCTGGAGGTGGGAGCCACGTGGCTGAGCCTGTGGGGCTGGGCACCTCGGGTAGGAGGAGAGCGTGTTCATCAGTGACAAGGACTTCTCCAGAATCACAGCTTCCTGAAGCCTGGGGATCTCTGGGATCGTTCAATCGTTCCTTTATCGATACCTCATTAAGCGCCTACTGTATACCAGGCAGTGTTTGAGGATAGCTCACATTTTAATGTGGGAAACACATACAGGCCTCTCCAATTCATCATTTGCAGTTGCTTGTTTAGTGGTAGCTTCGGAGATGGACTGAGGCAGCTTGGCTCCCCGTCTGGCTGGGTGGCCTCGGATGTCTGAGACACAGGTTTTTCCATCTGTGAAAGGGAGGACAATAGGCCAGCTGTGTGCAGGCAAAAGATGCTCTCCAGAATTCAAGCCAAGGAATGAATTAAAAAGTCAGAAGGTGTGATAAGCACCATAAAGTAGTAAAGAGGAGCCCGGCGCGGTGGCTCACACCTGTAATCCCCGCACTGTGGGAGGCTGAGGTGGGCGGATCACTTGAGGCCAGGAGTTCGAGACCAGCCTGGCCAACACGGTAAAATCCTGTCTCTACTAAAAATACAAAAATTAGCTGGGTGTGTGGTATGTGCCTGCATTCCCAGCTACTTGGGAGGCTGAGATGGGAGAGTCACTTGAGCCCAGGAGGTGGAGGTTGCAGGGAGCTAAGATCTTGCCACTGCACTCCAGCCTGGGTGACAGAGTGAGACTCGGTCTCAGAAAAGAAAAAAAAAAAAAAAAAAAAAGATGTGAGATTGAGAGTGACTGGGCAGGTGGGTGGGGGAGCTACTGTAGGCGGGTGGTCAGTAAGAGTCTCATTGGGGAGGTGGCCCCGGGATGGGAAGGAGCTGGGCTTGAGAGAAGCTGGAGCAGCAGCACTGCAGTGGCAGGAAAGGTCCATGGAAAGGCCCTGTGGTGGGAACAAGCCGGGTGCTTCGGGGAGGGCTGGAAGGGGAATAAGATGGGAGCAGAGTGACTGGGGGGGATGGGTGACAGGGAGATGAGGTCAGGTGGGCAGAGACAGATCACGCTGGCCCTGGAGGTCCCACTGAGGAGAGCAATCGCTTTCTATCTTTGGAAATGCTGAGTCTGGATGTTGAGGATGAGACTTTTTTTTCACCCAAATGCTTTCAATCTCCAGCCTGGGAATGGTTCTGGGCTCTCCCAGAGACGGGGGCCGGGCAGGGCAGTCTCTCCACTCTCCGTCCTAGTTCCTCTAGGGATATCTAGGGGGAGGGGCACCAGCTTCTCCATCCTCCCTAGCCTCTCATTTCCCAACAGAGATGGGGTGTGTGGGTGGCGTTGGCCTCTCCTCTCCTCCACGTGTCCCCCTTTCCCCACCACTGCTGTCCCATCCTAATGCAGGTGCAGCTCACCTGGAACACAGGACAACCTGTGACCCTGCAGCTCACCTGGGCTGACGGGTCCTCAGCATACAGGACCACCTGGGACGGCTGCCTGGCCGCCTCCCCGGGGCAGGTATGTGGGGCCTGACTGCTGCACCAAGTGTGGGGCTCCCCTTCGCTCCAGGCTTCTCGGCTGGCCCCTCAGGTCATGTACCTTCTTCTATTCCCTATCAGCTCCAGGAAGCTTGGGGCCTGGACACCCTCCAGGCCTGCGGGGCCTTAATGCAGACCCCAGCTGTGTTCGTTGAACAGCTCGACCTGTCCTGGGGCCAACACCGCATATGGCAGAACTTGACATACGAGGTGAGGTCTGGGCAGCAGTGTCCATCTGGGTAGGGAACCCCACGTGGCTCCACCTGCAGCAGGAGTGTCCAGCTCTGGGACCACGTGGTCCTGGATTCCAGTGCTTGTGGGATCCTGGGCAACTCACTTCTCTGCTGTGAGCTTCAATTTTCTCATCTGTGAAATGGTTCCCTTCCTAACTGGGATATGGTGAGGACTCTGGAAGCCCTGGAAGAAAAGCAAGGAGCCCAGCACGAGATGCAGGGAAAAGATAGGGAAGGAGGTGGGATGCTAATGGGCTTCTCAGGACGGGGCGGAGGGAGATCAGGAGCTCAGCTTCCCCGAGGTATCAGGTCTGGTCTCCTCCAGCATCACTACCTGATGGGGCTCCTCATGGGGCAAGCACTGTTCTGCAAAGCCTGGGGCAGGAACCAGGCCATGGAGAAATGAAGAGCTGGCCCTGGATACTCCCTTCCTCCTCTGGGCCTCCCACCTGGGTTCCTGGGGCTCTTAGGCATGGCCCCCTAAGTGCCCACAGCGGAAATCCTGCCACAGACGAGGCATGGTGAATCACACCTATAATCCCAGCACTTTGGGAGGCTGAGGTGGGGGGATCACCTGAATTCAGGAGTTTGAGACCAGCCTGGCCAACATGGCAAAACCCCATCTCTACTAAAAAATTAAAAAATTAGCCGGGTACAGTGGCATGCGCCTGTAATCCTAGCTATCTGGGAGGCTGAGGTGGGAGAATCACTTGAACCTGGGAGGTAGAGGTTGCGGTAAGCCGAGATAGCGCCACTGCACTCCAGCCTGGGCAGCAGAGCGAAACTCTGTTTCAAAAAAAAAAAAAAAAATCCTGCCCCAGAGTGTAAGGGGGTGCTGTGGCTGATGAGGGCTCTAATGGTGGACTCCTGGCACATGCTCTTAGGTGAGGGTCTCCACCTGCAGATGGCCATGGGCATTCTCTTAGGTGATGAGCCCCTGACCCATGGGCCCTGTCATTTCAGAGGCACCGGCCATCTCAGCCAGGCAGGATCATCGCGGAGGCCACCCTGGAGCATGTCCTCGGAACCTTTTGTACCCGGCAGAGCTTCCGGGGAGAAGTACAGACTGACTATGCACGCTGGCTGCGGCACTCCCTCCACCTGGGGCTCTGTGACCTGCCCAGGGTAAGTCTGCCCTGCAGAAAGGGACAGCTGGAGGACCAGGGACCCGTGGTGAGGGGGCAGCAGGGAGGGTGGTGCCCGCAGAATGCAGGGGTGTGAGTGAGGCAGCCAGGCGCCAGCATGGTGGCTCTGCCATTTGCCGGCTGGGTGACTGGGCAGGGCGCATCTCCTCTTTGAGCCTCCGGTGTTTCATCTGAGGAATGGAAGGAGCAGCAGGTTCCAGGATGTGGAGTGGTGGTGAGAGTTCAGAGAGACGTGATGCAGGAGTGCTCAGCCTTGGTGCCGGGCACATAAGTTAGAGATGTTGTAGTCAGGATTGCCCCAGAGGAGTGGTCCTTGGGACCCCTTCTCCTCAACCCCTTGCCCCTCCTGGGGTTGGTAGCGGGTTGATTGGTTCTTGCATCCACCAACCATCCATGCATTCCTTCACACATCCTTCCATCCTCCTTCCTATCTTCCATCCATCCCCCTATCTCTGCCCTCCCGTGTACCCTCTCTCTCCATTCATTCATCCTCTCACCCTCCCCCCCCTCGCATCCATTCATCTGCCTGTCCAGCTATCTGTCCATCCATTCATCCCTCCATCCCAAGGACCCATACTCTTCTGTAAAGAGACAGATAGTAAATATTTCAGCCTTATGAACCATCCAGTCTCTGTTGCAACTACCAACTCTACCACTGTCCTGTGAAAGCAGCTATAGATGATATGTAAATGAATCCATATGGCTATATCCCAGTAAAAGTATTTGCAGTCTGGGCACAATGGCTCATGCCTGTAATCCCACCACTTGGGGAGGCTGAGGCGGGTGGATCACGAGGTCAGGAGATAGAGACCATCCTGGCTAATACAGTGAAACCCCGTGTCTGTTAAAAATAGAAAAAATGAGCCGGCTGTGGTGGCACGTGCCTGTAGTCCCAGCTACTCAGGAGGCTGAGGCAGGAGGATCGCTTGAACCTGGGAGGCGGAGGTTGCAGTGAGCTGAGATTGTGCCATTGTACTCCAGCCTGGCGACACAGCACAACTCTGTCTCAAAGTATTTACAAGAGTGGGCAGTGAGCCAGATTCAGCCCCAAACCATAGTTTCCCACCCCTTATCTTTTCCTCTGTTCATTCAGAAAACATTTGTGTGTTTCACATATGCCAGGCTGTGCTCTAGGTGCACGGACTGGATAGTGAAGGAGACAGGCCAGGTGCCGGCCTCCTGGGTGGCACATTCCAGTGGGGCCCGGAAGATAGGACAAACTAGAGATGCATGGTCTATGGTCAGGGTGTGGTAAACACTGTGCAGGAACGAAGCAGGGAAGGGGGCAGGTTGTTGCAAAAGGGGCCTCACTGGTGAGTATGGGCCCTGCAGAGGGAAGGGGCCTGAGGCAGGACTCTGCCTTGAGGAACATGGGGAAGCCTTTACAGAGTGAGCAAGGGAGGTGAGGTTGGGACAATAAAGCAGGCCGCAGGCCATGCCAGAGCCCAGCTTCTGTTCTCAGTGCAGGGGACAGCGTCTGATTTGCGTTTCTTAGAGGTCAGCTGTGAGCTGGGGCAGGTGTGGAGGCTGGGAGGTGGCAGCTGCTGCTGCATTCCTGGTGCAGGGGATTGGGGGAGAGGACGCTGCTGCTCCCTGTGCCTGCCTGACACCTAGACTCTCTCGTCACAGGCCCTCTTGGTCACCGGGGAGCACGTCCTGGGCCAGGGTGGACTCCTGCTGCGTTCCCGCTGCCACCTGGGCCTCGCACCAGACCCAGACCACGGTCTGCACCTCAGCCTGACCCTCCGAAACCACAGCAGGCCTCATTCGACTGACTTCTCCGGGACGCTGGAGGTCGGTGGCTAGGATAGGGCTGACAGTCCCTGGGGAAGATGCCCTGGCTTCCCTCCCGTTCCTTCCTGGCCAGCAGGCCCCCAACTGCCTGGGTGGCCCCGCCATCTAGTGGCAATCTGAGGAACCGCAGACCAGCATTCTGGATGGCGCCAGAGCTTCACTCTGGGTAGGGGGAATACCTGCTGAACGTCAGGCCTGGCCCTGGCACCGAGACAAAGCAGCTCCTCCACAGTCCTGACACCCAGCCCTACCTCCCATGGGGTTAATATTGCAAGGATTAAATATATTCATAGGCATAGATCGCTTAGAGCAGTGCCCGAGAGAAAACAGCCACAACATAAGTATTTCCTATTCCCATTATTGGCACCATCTTCTTCCCTGCCTGCCTCCCAGTAGCTTTGGGAAGTAGGAAGGGGCAGAGTTGGTCTCCAGTGCCTACTCTGCCCCGACCTCGCCAGGTGATCGTGATCCCACGAAGGAACCTCTCTGAGCATCTGTTTCCTCATCTGTAGGAGGGTGAAATCAGATATTTCACAGGGTGGTTTTTGGGAGTCTGGATACTGGTTCCTGCTGCCTGCATAGCCAAGGCACATGACGTCGCAGGTGCCCTGTCGGCATTTCCATCCAGCCTGTCTCCCTGGCTGGGTGAACTTGACCTCGTGACTTTACTTTGCTGAGCCTCAGTCTTCCCCTCTGTCAAATGGGAACAAATACCATCTCCCTTGCAGAATTACTAAGAGGAAAACAGACATTTGTACAACATCTGCACATAGCAGGTGCTTGTGAGTCGGGAGTTCCCTCCCTTCCCGGCATCTGAGCTGGATGAGGATGGCATTCCTGGGTTGAGAGTTCAGCAGCCTTGGCCATTTCAAAGGAGCTTCTCCTTCCAAGGTTCTTGTTCTTCGGGACTGTCACTTCCCCATTTCCAGCCAGGCCCCTGGCTGACCCCGTCTGTGTAAGCCCCGTGCCCGATGGAACTAGAGCCCTGGGAGTGAACCCAGAGTGAACACTCAGCAAGTGGCCATTCCTCTTGCTTCCCTGTGCCTGATTTATTTGGGACAGTTGTTCTGGCCCCTTCTCACTTGCTCCATTCTGGGGTCAGAAGTGGAGTGGTCAGAAGGCTTTCCCAGCCTTATTTGGTCCTCACCCCAACCCGGTGGCCCCGGGACAGATGAGGGACAGATTCAGGGAGGTCAGGCACTTGCCAAGGCTGCACAGAGGCAGGGGTGGCCCTTGCTCTTCAGTGACAGCCAGCAGGGCTGAGCTCAGATGCTGGGAGCCGTCCGGGGCCGACTCCATGTGGTCTGCAGACTGTGCCCTGCCCCACCCTGCCTGGCAGGATCACGTGGGTGCTCGGTTAAATTGTATAGAAGTCCTGGGTTGTAGCCCTGTTACCAACCTGGATCTCCTCAGAGATGGACATGCTTCTGCATGTTTAGTAAGCACCCTGCATTCAGTTCCTAGGGCTACTGTATTAAATGGCCACCAGCTGGAAGGCTTAATGCAGCAGACAGGTATAGTGTCACAGTTCTAGAGGCCAGAAGTCCAAAAGCAAGTTCTCAGCAGGGCCACACTCCCTCTCAAAGTCCTAGGGAAGATCCTTCCGTAGCACCTCTAGCTTCTGGTGTAACCCATGGCTGTGGTGGCATCAGGCCAGTCTCTGCCTCTGTCCCACGTGGTGGCCTTCTGCCTTCTGGGTGGCATCTTCACATGGTCTTCTCACAGGGACAGCATTCATTGGGTGTGTGGCCTACCTTCATCCACTATGGCCTCAACTTGATCACTTTTGCAAAAAACCTATTTCCAAATAACACCACGTTCACAGGCATAGAGGGTTAGGACTTCAACATATCTGAGGAACAAAATTCAACCCATGACAGACACACGCGCGTACACACATGCTCTTAGGCCCTGCTAAGTTTTGTGAACCATTGTTCTGTATCATTTTACAGATCTTGGAGCTGAGGCCTAGAGAGGGCGACACCCTCACTGAAGGGTGCACAGCTTGTTAGCTGCAGTGTCTGGACTAGAATACAGGGTAGCTGAGGCTCCCTCCCCTGCAGGGCCTCCTCCAGGCTTGTGTTTCTTGGGGCCTGTGAGCCTCTCTCCCACCCCATTCTAGACTCACCTGTCCTGGTCCCTGCCATGCCCCCAAGGCTGGGCACCTGCAGGGATTTAGGTAAGCTGCCCAGTGCCTGGGGTGTTATGCCAGGTGTACCCACGTCTCCTTGAACTTGCTTAGACCTTTGCAGTGGTTCCCATGCAAACTCAGAAAGCCTGGGCTGTAGCAGAAACACCAGGGCACTGGGAATGTTAGAAATGCCAGGGCCCAGGGCCCCCCAAAACCAATTAAATCAGAGTATCTGGGTAGGGTCTGGGTAGCAGTCATCTCTAAGCCACCCTGTGGGTGGCTGCTGCTGGGTTGGTGGGCTCCTAGATGGGTATTTTAAAAAATTATTTGTTACGAGACTGGCTGAGTTTTGTGTTTTTGGTAGAGACAGGGTTTTTACCATGTGGCCCAGGCTGGTCTGAATCTCCTGGGCTCAAGCGATCCACCAACTTTAGCCTCCTAAAGTGCTGGGATTACAGGAGTGAGCCCTTGCACCCGGCCCTGAGTATTCTCATAAGTGCTTTCTGTAATGGGGCACTGGGAGCCTTAGGTAGGGACATGGCTTGGGGAACCTGGTGCCCTGGAATCGGGTGTGGGTATTGTGCCTTCCCTCGGTTTCCTACAGGTCCAACCACAGCCTCCCTAGCCAGCCCCTTCCTGAGCCTGGGGCGGGCAGGGGAGAGACCAGGGACGGCCTGAGTCAGACTCCACTCAGGCCTCTGCTGTCCCCCTCCCAGCTTCATGGCTCCAAGGCTCAGCGGGTTGGCCTACTGGGCCGTGTCTCCACCTCGGCTTCTCAAAGCCTGGTCCGACTGGAGGGAAATGTGGACAACAGAGACGAGAAAGTGAGACTGTCTGTGTTCCGGGCCCCAAGCTGTCTCCAGGCCTCTGTGGCACATGAGGAGGGTGAGTGGCAGCTGGGTCCCAGCTCAGCTAGCTGGGCCACGGCCCCTGTTGGCTCAAGAAAGGACAGGGGTCTGGGCATTAAGATCTCAGAAGTCAGGGCTGAGTGCAGGGGCTCATACCTGTAATCCTAGCACTTTGGGAGGCCGAGATGGGAGAACTGCTTGAGCTCAGGAGTTCAGGACCAGCCTGGGCAACATAGTAAGACCCTGTCTCTACTTAAAAAAAGGGGGGGAGAGGCCAGGCGTGGTGGCTCATGCCTGTAATCCCAGCACTTTGGGAGGTGAAGGCAGGAGGATCACGAGGTCAGGAGATCAAGACCATCCTGGCTAACACGGTGAAATCCCATCTCTACTGAAAATACAAAAAATTAGCCGGGCGTGGTGGCGGGCGCCTGTAGTCTCAGCTACTCCAGAGGCTGAGGCAGGAGAATGGCGTGAACCCAGGAGGCGGAGCTTGCAATGAGCCGAGATCGAGAGAGTGTGCCACTGCACTCCAGCCTGGGCGACTGAGCAAGACTTCACCTCAAACAAAAACCTGGTGGGGTGGGGGTGATGGGTTCCTATCCCAGCTGCTGGGAGTGAGCTGGGATCCTGTCACTGTACTCCTGCCTTGGTGTCTCAAAAAAACACTCAGGAAACCGCATTAGGACTTCATGGCATCCCTGACTGCCATGTCGGGGGAGGGGACAGAAGAGGGGGCTTCAGCTCCCTCAGGAAGTTGATTTAGTTGGTGCAGCTCAAGGTTCTCAAATCCCAGGGTCTTGAGGCTTGGCCTGGGGCAGTGGGGAGCTACGGAAAGCGGTGGAGGAGGAGTAGGCCACGAGAGACACGGTAGGGGCACCAGCAGGTCCATCTCTGGCTGCAGGGGGCAGAGAGGAGAGTGTGGTGCTGCGGGCATGTGCCCACGGGCGGACAGCTGAGGTGGAGGTCCTGTTCCGGGATGGCAGGCAGCCCTTCCAGCCGCTGGGACACCTGACCCTGCAGGCTGCCAACCACAGCCTCCTGCTGGCTGCGCACGGCTGTCGGGGGGTCCTGCTGGGCCATGTGGAGGTAAGAAGGCCTGGGCTGGGCCACGGGGAAGGGTTTACCATTCTCTCCCTGGGCAGAGGCCCCCGTCCAGGAGCCCTGAGCCCTTGGGGTCCAGCTGTGCCCAGAAACCAGGGCAGACGACCCCATGGTGAGGCCCACACCTGCCGCTGGCGCCGGGAAACTTGTGTCTACTTCATTCCTACAAGGCCCCAGCCTCCCCTCTGTCCTCACAGTCCAGGATCATAGCAGTTGGCTCCCAGGTGCAAGCCCAACTGGAAGACAAGATTCAAGGCTTGGGTGCCTCTGTGAGAAGGTTCCAGCAATTGGTGGGTAGCACAGGAGGGGAGGGTGGGGTCCAGGGTGGAGAGCTCCCCCTCTCACCTGGCTTGTAGCACCCACTCACCAGGCGGCAGGGTCTGGGGCTCTCTCTGCCCTGGACCTTACCCTGATTCTGCCTCGGTTTCCCTGACCAGGTGCAGCTGGCAGGCACCCTGGACGGCGTGGCAGGCCTCCTTCTGCAGCTGTCCCAGGTGGGGCGGGAGGCCGTGCAGGCGAGTGGTTGGGCGGTAGCCACGTTGTGGGCCCGGAGCCAGGCCCTGACCCAGTACCTGCTTCTTTACCTGGAGTGGCTGCAG
This sequence comes from Piliocolobus tephrosceles, assembly GCF_002776525.5. Classification (NCBI taxonomy): domain Eukaryota; kingdom Metazoa; phylum Chordata; class Mammalia; order Primates; family Cercopithecidae; genus Piliocolobus; species Piliocolobus tephrosceles. The sequence continues at coordinate 11,381,301 of NC_045450.1, read as the reverse complement.
GTGGGGCTGGAGCAGCTGCGGGATGAGCTGGAATGTGAGTGCGGGAGGGGAGGGCTCAACCCCGTGTGGCAATTAATGCCCCGCCCAGGGCCCTAAGCGCTCACATTGGCCTGTGCCACTGTGTCCGAAAGGTGGCCTCACTTCCCATGGGCCTGCAGCCCAGCTGTGTTTAGCCCCCTGCCTTATTTCTTACAGCTCTACAGCGTTCGTTTCTTCTTGGTCTGCTGTGTCATTCTTACAGGGTTTCCGAGCTCATATCCCTTACACCTGCTGCCTACGTTTTTTTCTGTCTGCCTCCTGCTTTGAGTATATGGCCTTGTTTCTGTGAAGCTCACTGCCACAGCATCTTTCTAGTTCCACGATGAGCTCAATGTGGCCATGTGCTTGTCAAAGGCTCACACCTGCTGCTCCAAGTGGTCTCCTGGCAGGACTGGGGACCTCTGGCCTCTCCGCCATCCAGGGCTAATGCCCAGCACAGCAGAGCCCCCAAGGCCCTGCCCAGCGCCAGGGTGGACATCCCTCTGATTGGCTGTTGAATGTTACCTCCCCATCCTCCCTGCTGTGCCAGAGTGTTCCTATGGCCGCCTCCAGGGCAGTGAATGGGGAGGAGTGCCCCAGGACTCCTCACAGTGCTAGTCATGGCTGTGTTTTATTATAGTGAGGGGATGCAGGACTGTCAACACAGGGCCGGGGGGCCGGGGCGGAGTCTAGGAGGAACCAGGGCCAGGGCCCAGTGTCCTCTCCTAGTCCAGTGCCTTCACACAGGATGCATGTAGCTATCCCAGCTATCAGCAGAGCAGCTCCTGGGAGACTGAGAACCCAGGGTTTTTACTGGGGGCTGCCACACTGGCAGGTGCTACCTGGCACGGATCACATTGTCAGACTCCTAGGAGGCAAGCAGGGGTCCAACATAAACCACGTTGTACAAACAGTTCAGATGCAGGGAGCCTGCTCTCAGTTCTAGGATTGGTGGGAACACTCCCCCAATCCAAGTTCCCAGACAACCTTACAAGCAGGCCTTGCAGAGAAGGCTCAGTCCTGTCGTGAGAACTCCCCTACAATCTCCAGTGCCCACTGCTCCATTCCTGCTCCTCCGGCTGCCCCCATCTTCATCCCAGGAACAGGCCCTATCCCCTCGAGGCCTGGGCTGTCTGGTTTTCTGACCTGCCCTGAGGCCTCACGGTGAGTGGTTGTTGCAGGGCCCCTGGCCACACTGAAGGACGCCTACCTGGAGGTGACACTGCGGCCCCTGGAGGAGGTGTGGCGGGAGCGGGCAGAGGAGGCCATGCGGCGGCTGCAGGCCTGGGTGCCCGGGATGCCAAGCAATGGGGGTCCCAGGCCCATCAGGGTGGCCCTGGGGGCGGTGAAAGGAACCCTGGAGCTGGTAAGTAGGAGCAAGGATGGGGCACGGCTGGCAGGTGAGGACGCCTGAGCCAGCTCTCACTGTCCCCTCCCTCTCCAGGCCGCCCACCAGCTGCTGTCCTGGGCTGAGGCCACGTTCTCACGGGCACTGAAGAGGCTCTGCAAACCCCTACTGGACCTGTACAGCCTCTCGGCCAGGTAAGTCGGGGTTTGAGAGTAGCGCGTGCTGCATGCCTGCCACATACCAGGTGTAGTGCTGAATGCTTTGACACTCTCCCCTCACGGATTCCTGTGACCGCCCTGCCCAGAGGCTTCTTCCCTCCTCCTCTTACAGATGAGGAAGCTGGGCCTTCTTCCTCACTCCATAGCTAGCTTGTGAGCACTGGGCCAGGGCAGGCAGAATTTTAGGAGCTGCAGAGAGCACAGTGGCTGAGGCCAACCCTGCCTTCAGGAAACTCACTTTTACCCAGACACGACGCACAAGGAAGTCATCTACAGCAGGCCTTGCACAGTTCCCTGCAGAGGGCCTGGGAGTTGCATCTTAAGCAGGCTATTCGGCTCTATCACGTTTCCTTGCTTTTTGTTTTCTAATTTTTTTTTTTTTTTTTTTTTTTGAGATGGAGTTTTGCTCTTGTTGTCCAGGCTGGGGTACAGTGGTACAATCTTGGCTCACTGCAACCTCTGCTTCTTGAGTTCAAGCCATTCTCCTGCCTCAGCCTCCCTAGTAGCAGGTACTGCGATTACAGGTGTACATGCCATCACACCCAGCTAAATTTTTGTATTTTTTAGTAAAGACAGGGTTTTGCCGTGTTGGTCATGCTGGTCTCAAACTCCTGACCTTAGGTGATCCACCCACCTTGGCCTCCCAAGTGTTGGGATTACAGGCATGAGCTACCGCACCTGGCCCGTTTTGGACTGATCTTTTAAGCACATAAAAACCTTTCTTACCTGCAGGCCGTGCAGAAGCCGGCCACAGGCCGGGCCCACTGGTCACCATTTACCACCTCTGAGCTATACGTTAGGTGGCAAATGCTAGAAAAGGAATATCGGTGAGATGGGGGGCGGATCCTAAGAAACGGTGTGGCCATGGCTGGCTTTGAGAAGGTAGAGTTTCATCAAGAGCCATAGGGCCAGCGTGGGAAGAGCACTCCAGGTGGGGGTCACCACTGCACATAGGCCTAGGAGACGGATGTGCCTGGCCAGTTTTTTTTTTCGTTTGAGACAGAGTCTTGCTCTATCACCCAAGCTGGAGTGCAGTGGCGCGATTTCCGCTCACTGCAAGCTCTGCCTCCCAGGTTCCCACCATACTCCTGCCTCAGCCTCCCAAGTAGCTGGGACTCCAAACGCCCACCACCACGCCCGGCTCATTTTTTGTGTTTTTAGTAGAGATGGGGATTCACCGTGTTAGCCAGGATGGTCTCAATCTGACCGCGTGGTCCGCCTGCCTCGGCCTCCCAAAGTGCTGGGATTACAGGCCTGAGCCACCGCGCCCAGGCGGCCTGTTTATGAGATGGAGTCTTGTTCTCTGTCCCCTAGGCTGGAGTGCAATGGCGTGATCTCAGCTCACTGCAATCTCTGCCTCCCCAGTCCAAGTGATTCTCCTGCCTTAGCCTCCCGAGTAGCTGGGATTACAAGCATTTATCACCATGCCCAGCTAATGTTTGTATTTTTAGTAGAGACAGGGTTTCACCATATTAGGCTGGTCTCAGATTCCTGGATTCAAGTGACTCGGCCTCTCAAAGTGCTGGGATTACAGGCATAAGCCACCAGGCATGGCCCCGTCTATTTGAATATTAAGCTGGCAGGGCTGGAGCAGAACACCTGCAAGGGGAGAATGGACATGACTGGGAGATCCCAAGAGTCTGGGGGAGGCTTGGGTGGTCTCCAGCTTCTGCTCTGACCTAGGAAGCATGTGATCACCCTTTCACTTTAAAAGACCCCTTTGGCCCCCGTGTTGACACAGGGGTGGTGGATAGATGTGGGGAGCTCAATTTAGAGCAGGGACTTGGGGAGCCAGTATCCTTTCCCCTCACAGGCACGAGACCCACTAGGAACCCGGCTCTAGGCAGGCAGCTCCCTTCTTCCATGCTGGTGGCCTCGTAGAGCATCTGGAATGCAGCTTTGCCTCTCATTAGGATTCTTCTGCATCAGGTCTCTGTGCCTGTTTCCCCAGCCATAAAATAGGGACTAAACCCACCTCGTGGGGAAAAGGCTCCATGTAATACAAATGACTGCTCCTGCCCTCTTGCGGTAAGAATGGAGGCTGATGAAGGGAAGAGCTCCCAGGGCAGGGCTTTGGCTTGGCTGAAGAATGACCTGCCTGGTTACTCACCTACCTGGTGAGTGGGAGCCAGTCACTGCTAGGTGGGGGTGCCAAAAAATGGATTCAAGTGGCAGGGACGGGGCTGAAGCTGTTTCCTGCCCCTAGCTGCAGAACCTCTGGGCTTCCTAGAAGTAGGCAAATGAGGCTGCCTGCCCCTGCACCCCTCCAGCGGCCCATCAGCAACAGGCTATGCAATGTTTCTCTTCCTACTTCACCCCCACGTGAGCTGAGATCTTCCTGATCATCCAAATCTCACAGGCTTGACCCCTACTCTAGATCCTGAGAAAGTTCCAGTCCTCCGCTAACTGTAGAAATTTCCTACACCTGTTGGCCAGGCACAGTAGCTGACACCTGTAATCCTAGCACTTTGGGAGGCCGAGGTGGGCAGATCACTTGAGGTCAGGAGTTCAAGACCAGCCTGGCCAATGTGGTGAAACTCCAACTCTACTAAAAATACAAAAATTAGCCGGGCGTGGTGGTGGGTGCCTGTAATCCCATCTACTTGGGAGTGGCAGGAGAATCACTTAAACCCAGGAGGCAGAGGGTGTAGTGAGTCGAGATCGTGCCACTACATACCAGCCTGGGTGACAGAATGAGATTCTGTCTTAAAACAAAATTCCCTAGATCTTCCAGCTCCCGTCCTCAGCATCCCCACACATAAGCCCATGCTGCCCAAGACCCAGAGGGCAGAGCAGCCATATCGGACATCTTTGTCCTCAAGAATGGGGCAGCTTGTTTCTGTCCCCGGCATCATCCACCACTTGCGCTGTCATGCCAACCTCTGTCCTCCTCCACCTCACGATGGGATTTCCCAAGCCCAGCACAGCCCCTCCCTGGGAGGCACCCCCATGCTCTCCACTGCAAAGCTCTTCCTGCGGACCTCTGCACCCAAGGGAAGCAAGGCTCGGGCAGGCACAGTGATTTGTCCTCTGCGTTCCCTCCAGAAACCGCTCAGTGGTGGTGACACTGCCACTGCTGCCTGTGGGGGATGAGCCCCTCGATGTGGCCCAGGTGACCAGCTACCTGGTGGAGAAGCTGCTGCGGCCGCTCCGAGAGCTGTCTGGGGCCAACATGCTGGCCGAGTACTACCGGCTCAGACGCCGCCTGCTGGAGGGCCCCTGGGACTGTGAGTCGTGCCCTGGGCTGTGCCGCCCTCCTCCCGGGGGAGTCCCCTGCCCATAGGCCGGTGGCATCAGGTCCAGAGCTTACTGGACATCCCAAGGTCCTATGGGATTAGGGCGGAGGCTCCACATCCTGCTTTTGTCCAGAATATAAGGCCTGGGCCTGCAGAGGGGTGAGGAGGGCAGTTTAGGACTTTAGGCCAGCTCCCTCACTGTGGGGCACTGCTGGAGAAGAGGGCAGCCCTCCAGTTCCAGCTGGAAGAAAACTGACTTCAGACTTGCTGATCAGAGGTGATCTGCAGCCAAAGGCTGTGCTGGGACCAGCCCTGGCTCTGGACCCCTGGGGAGCTTGCGTATGGCTCAGGCTTGCTGTGTGGCCAGGCAAGTCTAACCTCTATGGGACACGGTTTCCTCCACTGTGAAATGCAGGTAACAACGTGGCTCGCTCATATGGGTTATGGGCATCTACTGTTCCTGATGCAGGGGGAGCCCCTCATGTCCTTGCGGGGGAACCAGGGTACCCAGGCTTGGCAAGGAGTGGTTTATGTGTGTGGGACTCACACCAAGGCCCCGGGCTCACAGGAAGCGTGAGCGCAGTCATGTCTAAGCAGCGCATTGGTGTTGTAGAAAACAACAGCTCCCGTCCTCAGCATCCCCTCACATAAGCCCATGCTGCTTAGACCCAGAGGGCAGAGCACCCATGACGTCGGACATCTGTGTCCTCAAAAAGGGGGCAGCTTGTTTCTGTCCCTGGCATCATCCACCACCTGTGCTGTCATGCCAGCCTCTGTCCTCCTGCACCTCATGATGGGATTTCCCAAGACAAGCACAGCCCCTCCTGGTCTTCAAATTCCATGTGTGTGACTGTGGGCTTCTCTGTGCCCCTCAGTTCTGACAGCTGACCACGGGGCTGGTAGTGCCTCCCTCAGGATGCTGGGACTTGCCAACAGGTGCCTGGCTTTGCACTATAGATGGTGCTTCCTGGCCATGGGCACAGGCACCCCTACCCAAGCCACAGCTCACTGGCTGGGCTAGTCAGACCTCCTTCTCAGGCCATGTCTTCCCTACCCTGAAGAGGGTAGGTCTGCAGGACGGTAGTCTCGTGTTTGGGCGACCCGTTGGTCATCCACTGACATAGTGAACGTTTTTTCTCCCACCCCCAGCAGCTTCATTGAGATTAAATGGATGACTTGTATGATCTGTGCAATTTTTTCTCAAGACTAGGTCTCACTCTGTTGTGGCTGGAGTGCAGTGGCGCCATCTCCGCTCACTGTAGCCTTGACCTTCTGGGCTCAAGTGATCCTCCTGCCTCAGCCCCTCAAAGTGCTGGGATGGCTTAGCACCACCGTGCCTGGCCGATGTGTGAATTTTAAGTGTACGATTCAGTGGCTTGTAGTTTATTCCGAGTTGTGCATGCATCAGCCTAAATTGAAACGCTGCAGCTACCAATCTGCTTTGTGTGTCCATGGCTATGCCTGCTCTAGACATTCTATGTAAATACAAGCATAAAAGCCAGGCTTTTTCACTTAGCACACTATTTTTGTAGCGGGTCTCAGAACTCCATTCATCGTTATGGCTGAATTGCCCATAGTGGGGGAATCCCTGGGCCTCTGGCTGCTGCAGCAGGGGAGGGGGAATCCTGGCCTCAGGGCAAGGCTAAGCCAAGGCTCTAGGTATCGGGGTGCCTGGCAGGCGCTGAGCTCCACTGCAGTGGGTGGGTGGAGCTGGCCCCACTCACCCTGCCTTTGGGCTGTTTCTCCCCAGACCATGCCCTGGTAGCTGGGGCCCAGCACGTGGTTACCTTCGACGGCCGGGTATGGGACCTCAGCGCCCAGTGTGGCAGCATCCTCCTGGCCCAGGACTTTGCTCACAACACATTCTCACTGACACGGAGTCGGACAGGCTCGGGGCTCACGGCCCTGTCCGTGGAGCTAAACCACATGACCCTCGTCTTCTACCCCAGTCTGCAGGTGAGCGGGAGAGGCACGGCAGCCTCCCCTGGAGACCTGTGTCCATGGCAGGTCGCCTGAGGGGGATGGCATTTTCAAGCTTGGCACCTGGCTTTGGGTCAGATCTCCTGCCCAGTTCCCTCTGGCCCACAGGCCTACAGACTGTACAACTCCTCCGTGCCGGGGGAGAGCTGTCCGGACCTCGAGCTGCATCCTACCACGACAAGGAGGAACGTCCCCAGGATTGAGCTGGCCAGTGAGGACGGGGTCTCTGTCTCCTGTGACGTGCCCACCGGCGTCTGCAGCCTGACTCTGGGCCTCTGGCACCATGGTGGGTCTGGGCCCCAGCACGGTTGGCCCCACCTACAAAGGTCGCTCTGGGATGTACCACTTTAAGCTTCCAGGGTGACAGGTGGCAACTGTGCATGCAGAGCCTCTGCCAGCCTCGACTCTAGCATGGCAGCGTGTGTGTCCTCACTCCTCTAGACTTACGCCATTGACCCCGTGTCCAGATGACCGCACACAGGCCCAGGGCTTTCTGCCCCATCCCTGGGACACGCGGCTCCAGTGTGGACTTGGCCCTTCTGTGTTCCCTCTGCCAAGGAACACAAAGGGCCTGGATTTCAGCCATTCGAGCTGAGGACATGGGAAGGGGAAAGGGGTGCACACATGCTGTCCTGAGCCCCTGTGCTTTCTCTTCCTCCTCTGATGAGGGTTTCAAGCCAGGGCCTGGGCTCCAGGAGTCCAGTGTGGAGGTGGTGGGATTCTACTGCTCCTGTGTGCCTCAGGCTCATCTCACACACAGGTCCCAAGGCAGCAGGGCTAGGACTGGGGCTGGGGGAGGATCACAGGCTCTTACCGTTACCTCAGCTTCCCTCCTCCCCACAGGTATATCTGCTGGTCTTCTAGGCACCAATGACAATGAAGCAGGCAATGAGATGATGTTGCCAGACGGCTCTGTGGCCCGCAGCCTGGAGCAGCTCAGCCTGGCCTGGCAGGTGAGCGGGTGCACCTGAGGTTCTTGAGGGCTGCTTGCTGCAGAGTCCTGGGAGAGGCAGGCAGCCTGATGGCTCTGCAGAGGACTTCGTAGGCCCAGGGTTTGGGGAAAGTCTCCTGCTGAGGCCAATGTATGTTCGGAGCCACATGGTCCAGCAGGAGGCCTGAGTCTTGTGTCTGTCCTGCCAGGTGGGTGGTGACTGCAGGGCCACTGAGAAGACTCAGCAGGCCTGCCGAGAACAGAGCCCCACCTGCCGGGCCTTCTTCGAGGACCCCCACTCCAGCTTGAGGAGCTGCTTCTGGGTGGTGAGTATAAGCCTGGCCCATGCAGTGCAGAAGACCCTTTCCCTGATCTAGCCTAGGCCCTTCCTCCTTGCCACTCCTCAGGGTATGGACAGTGACTGGGTGCCTCCGATTTCAGGTAGACCCTACACCATTCCTCAGCCTGTGTGTGCAGGACGCCTGTGGCACCCGGGAGCTCCAGCCTGCCTGCAACCTGGTGGCCGCCTACATCCACCTGTGTGCCCAGGGCTTTGTGCCCCTGGCCCTTCCTCCACAGTGTGGTAAGCTGCCCCAGCCGTCTGGCACTCTGCCGCCGGTCTGGTAGGTATCTGCCTTCCAGCCCAGAGGGAAAACCAGTCCCTTTCTCTCACCAGGAAGGCCAAATAATTGTCATTCAAGGAGTAGGGAGCCCCAGCAACTGCCACATGCTGCCTGACAGTTTGGATGTGTGTCCCCTCAAGGGGGTTCACGGGGGTGCATGCCTCATGGATGGCCTAGTGCCCTCCGTTTGGTGAAGAGTGAATTCTTGCTCTGTTAGTTCACATGAGAGCAGGCTGTTTAAAAAGACCCTGGCACCTCCTCTCTGTTTGTACTCTCTCCTCCTGCCATGACTGTAAGCTTCCTGAGGCCTCCCAGAAGCCCAGCAAATGCTGGAGCCGTGCTTGTACAGGATGTAGAACTGTGAGCCAATTATCTCTATTATTTATGAACTACCCAGCCTCAGGTGCTCCTTCTATCAGTGTAAATGGATTCCCTATCCCCTACTAAGCTGAGTGTCCAGAGAGCCACATAAAGTCACCTCTTGAAAATTTGCCGGTAGGGTTTTTTCTTTTTTGGGACAGTCTCACTCTGTCACCCAGGCTGGAGTGCCGTGGCTCAATCTCGGACCTCCCACGTTCCAGCGATTCTCCTGCCTCAGCCTCCCAAAGTGCTGGAATGACAGGCATGAGGCATCATGCCCAGCCTCATGAGGGACTGGAATGTACACCACTGTTGAGGGAAAATACTCAGCCCTGTTTTCCCTCTGCTCTCATACCACAACCATCATCAACACAACGGATGACTTCTGTGACCAAATGTGTGTTGTCTCCACGACCAGGGTGTCCCTCTAATTCAGTTCTATCACTAGCTACCTTGAGATAGCATCAGATCCCACGTGCTGAGAGCTCCTTCATCCAGTGCTGCATGATTCCCGCAGCCAAAGCCCCAATAAAAGGGCATAGAGTCAGTGACAACAACAGGAGTAGACTTCCAAGAGCTTCAGATGCCAGAATTAGTGGCTGCCGTTCAGACATTTAAAACCTTAACGGCAGAAGAGAAAATTAATGAATTGGAAAATACGACAAAGAGAGGATGAAATAAGAGGATCCAACATGTCTAAAAGAAATGCTGGGTGCAGTGGCTCATGCCTGTAATCCCGGCACTTTGGGAGGCCAAGATGGGCAGATTGCCTGAGGTCAGGAGTTTGAGACCAGCCTGGCCAACATGGTGAAACCCCCGTCTCTACTAAAAATACAAAAATTAGCTGGGTGTGGTGATGTGCAACTATGGAGGCTGAAGCAGGAGAATCGCTTGAACCCACGAGGTAGAGGTTGCAGTGAGCTGAGATTGCACCACTGTGCTCCAGCCTGAACAACAGAGCAAGACTCTGTCTCAAAAAAAAAAAAATTCCAGAAGGAAAACAGACACAGGACCCTTTAGAGTCAGGAGACACAATCCCCATACAATAAATCCATCCATACCAAGACCCATCAGAACAAAATTGCAGAAAAAAACAAAGAAAAGGTCCTAAAAGCTACTGAAGAGGGTGGAAAGAAGGAAGAACATGCTGATAATCCATCTCCCACCAGCAACAGCAGAAAACAGTGGAATAAGAGAAAATAAGCATGAGGTTAGTGTGTATACCCAGCTCAACTATTATGTAAGAATGAAACAGCCTCTCAGCACCAATCTATCTAGAGATACCTTTACCACGAATGACACTCAAAGATTCCACTGACATTCATTTATGTAGTCTGTGGCTTCTTTCCTGCTACAGAGGCAGAGTATTTGCAAGAGAGATTGTATTTTTGCTGTCTGAAAGACTCGACGAAAAAGATGGAAAGATAAGCTCCAGATTGGGAAAAATGTTTACAAACCACCTATTAGACCAAGGACTCATCTCTAGAATATATAAAGAACTCAAAGCTCAAAAGTAGGCCAAGTGTGGTGGCTCACGCTTTTACTCCCAGCACTTTGGGAGGCTGAGGTGAGATGGCTTGAACCCAGGAGGTCAAGGCTGCAGTGACCAATGATCACACTGCTGTGTGACAGATGGAGACCTTGTCTCAAAAAACAAAAACTCAAACAATGGGAAATAAATGCATGAAAAATGTTTGCAATACCAGTCAGAGAAACAAGGTAGCACCACACACCTGAGCTCCAGTGAGTTCCGGTACAGGTGGCGAGTTCCAAGGACTCAGCAGCATAAAGCATTGGTTGGACATCCAAATAGCCAGGTTGTGATTTCAACGTCCACTTATGAGTATACTATAAAAAGCACCGTTCCAGTACCAAAAATGTGACTGGTGAGAATCTAGGACAACTGCTGGCAGAGCTAGGCTTAAGGCAGGAATCAACTTCATGGTCTACCAACTAGACCCTCAGGAGGCAGCCTTAGACTCAATGAGACAACTATGAAGTGCCAAGACAGGAGGTGGTATGGCTGCACGGGAACCTCCAAGAACCTGTGAATCAAGCAGAAGCGCTCGTTGTTTTGACCGTGTAAATACAAAACTGTCGGCTACTTCAGCCGTCAACCAAACATCTGGGGAGGACAACAGGAAGACTTACAGCCGCAGCGGCACGATGGAATAGTATCTGCAGTGAAGGCCCTCTCACTCCCTTAGGGGCTTTTAAATCAAGGGCTAAATTATTCCCCTTTCTTGGACACCAGAGAAGTATCTAAGAAAAGCAGTCACCAAATTATAATTAACTTTTGGAGGACAAATTAAAAGGTGACTATAAGTTACAAAAGAAAGGCATAGGCCGGGCGCAGTGGCTCAAGCCTGTAATCCCACCACTTTGGGAGGCCGAAACGGGCGGATCACGATGTCAGGAGATCGACCCCATCCTGGCTAACACGGTGAAACCCCGTCTCTACTAAAAAATACAAAAAACTAGCTGGGCGAGGTGGCGGGCGCCTGTAGTCCCAGCTACTCGGGAGACTGAGGCAGGAGAATGGCGGGAACCCGGGAGGCGGAGCTTGCAGTGAGCTGAGATCTAGCCACTGCACTCCAGCCTGGGTGACAGAGCGAGACTCCGTCTCAAAAAAAAATTAAAATAAAGGCATATTATGAACTCTCATAAGAAAAAGAGAAATTAAGATGCTTTTTATTATTTTTTTGAGACAGGGTCTCTGTCCTTCAGGCTGGAATGCAGTGGTACAGCCTCCCAGGTAGCTGGGATTACAGGTGCACGCCACCACGCCCGGCTAATTTTTGTATTTTTAGTGGAGACGAGGTTTCACCATGTTGGCCAGGCTGGTCTCGAACTCCTGACTTCGTGATCTGCCCGCCTCCTGCCCAACCAGAGAAATTAAGACATTCTTAGATAAACAAAAGCTGAGGGAGTTCATTATGCAAGAAATGCTAAAGGGAGTCCTTCAAGTCAAAAAAAAAAAAAAATGCTAGGTGGAAATTTGAGGCCACATACCAAGACCTGTATTGTAATTTTGATTCATATCTGTTATTAGATTTAAAAGATGTGTAACTATAAATCTGTTAAATATGTAAGTGAAAAAAATTAAGCATGGTGGCATGCACCTGTAGTCTCAGCTACTCAGAAGGACCACTCGAGTCCAGGGACTTGAGGTTACACTGAGCTACGATAATGCCACTGCACTCCAGCCTGAGTGACAGCGTGAGACCCTGTCTCTAAAAATAAGATATAATTTGTGACATCAGCAACGCAGGAGGGAGGCACAGCTGTCAAAGAGTAGGGTATTTGTATGTGATTGAACTTACTGATTTAAAATGGATTGCTATAACTTCAGGATGCTTCATGTAATCCCCTTGGTAATGACAAAATATCTACAGAATGTACACAAAAGGAAATGAGAAGGAATTCTAAGTGTGTGACAATAAAAAAAAATATCAATTAAACACAAAGGGACGAAACGAGAGAGAAAGCAAACCATAAACCATGCAGAAAACAGTCAATGGCGTGGCACCAGGAAGTCCTTCTCCATCAGGAAGTCCCATAAGCAGTGTCCTGGGGTCCTCCCACAGCAACTGCTCACCACAGTCCTTGGCTGTGGGCCTCATGACACAGTCACCAGGTTAGTGAGTTGCGTCAGAATGATAATCTTTAAAAATACAAATGAATTCCACAATCAAAAGACTAAGAGACTTACACATAGGTTGAAAGTGAAAGGATGAAAAGAAAAAAGAGTAGCTATACTAATATCAGACAAAATCGACCTAAAGTCAAAAGCTGTTACAAGAGATAACGGTAACTGTCAATTCACCAGTTATAAATGTACATGCAACGCACCTCAGAGCTCCTAAATCTATGAAGCAAACACTGAAGCAAACACTGTAGAATGAAAGGAGAAATAGATAGTTCTACGATAATGGCAGGAGACTTCACCTCACTTTTTTTATTTTTTTGAGATGGAATCTCACTCTGTTGCCCAGGCTGGAGTGCAGTGGCATGATAACAGCTCACTGCAACCTCCGCCTCCTGGGTTCAAGTGATTCTTGTGCCTCGGAGTAGCCCCGGCTATTTTTAGTAGAGACAGGGTTTCAGCATGTTGGCCAGGCTGGTTTCAAACTCCTGACCTCAAGTGATCTACCCATCTTGGCCTCCTAAAGTGCTTGGATTACAGGCCTGAGACACTGCACCTGGCCCAATACCTCACTTTCAATAATGAATAAAACATCCAGACAGAAGATCAAGAAGGAAACAAAGTACTTGAATAACACTATAGACCAGGTGGACCTACCACACAGATAACTTCACCCAACAGCAGAATACACACTCTTCAAAAGTACACATGGAATGTTCTTGGGGAAAGATTGTATGTTAGGCTTCAAAGCGAGATTTAATACATTTTAAATGACTGAAATCATAATAGAAGGAAAACTGAAATATCCACAAGTATGTGGGAACTAAACAACATACTACAAAACCAGTGGATCAAAGGAAAAAAAGGAAAATTAGAAAGTATCTTGAGGCAAAACATCACATCTTACGGGATGCAGCAAAAGCAGTGCTATGAGGGAAATTTGTAGCTGTACACACTTACATTAAAGAAGCCAGCTGAGCACAGTGCCTCCACCTGTAATCCCAGCACTTTGGGAGGCCAAGGTGGGCAAATCACCTGAGGTCAAGAGTTTGAGAACAGCCTGGCTAACATGGTGAAACCCCGTCTCTACTAAAAATATAAAATGTAGCCAGGCGTGGTAGCACGTGCCTGTAATCTCAACTACTTGGGAGGCTGAGGCAGGAGAATCACTTGAACCCGGGAGGCAGAGGTTGCAGTAAGCTGAGATTGTACCACTGCACTCCAGCCTGGGTGACACAGCTAGACTCCTCTACCTCCCGCCTCACTCCCCACCCCCACAAAAAAAACAAAAACAGCAGCAGCCTGGCACAGTGACACTGTTCTATAATCCCAGCTACTTGAAAGGTCGAGGCCAGGAGATTGCTTGAGCCCAGGAGTTTTAGACGAGCTTGGGCAATATGGCAAGACCCTCTCTCAAAGAAAAAGGAAAAGCTCTCAAACCAACAACCTAACCTTCTACCTTAAGATATTAGAAAAAGAACAGCCTAAACCTGAAGATAGGAGAAGGAAATAATAAAGGTTAGAGCAGAAATAAGTAGAAGACAGAAAAACAGACCTGTAACTACCAAGGAGATTGAATCAGTGACCAAAAACTTGGCAAGAAAGAAAAGCACAAGATCAGATGGCTTCACTGGTAAATTACCAAACATTTGAACAATCAACACCAATCCTGCTCATATTCTTACGAAACACTGAGGAAAGAATACCTCCAAATGCATTCTGTGAGGCCAGCATTACTGACACCAAAGGTAGACAAAGAACCAGAGGAAAATAGAGTAATATCCCTCATAAATACAGATACAAAAGTTCTCAACAAAATACTCGTAAAGAGAATTCGACAGCATCATAAAAAGGATTATACACCATGATCAAGTGAGATTTATTCCTGGAATGCAAAGATGGTTACCATATAAAAATGTAAGATATCACATTCCTTCATTCTGTTAAACACATGACTATTTCAGTTAGTGCAGAAAAAACATTTAACACAGTTTCATACCCTTTCATGATTAAAAAACACAAACTCAAAATAGAAATGACCTCAACATAATAAGGGTCATATAAACAACCCTCAGCTTACATCACACTCAGTGATGAAAGACAAAGTTTTCCAAGATGAGAAATAAAACAATGATGCCTGCTTTCATAATGCTGGAAATCCTCGCCAAAGCTATTAAGAAAGAAAGGAAAAAGAAAAGGCATCCAAATTGGAACAGAGGCAGTAAAATTATCTGTTAACAGATGACGTGATCTTCTTTGTCAAAAATCGTGAAGACTGCATGAAAAAAAAACATTAGAACTAATAATTTGTCAAAGTTTCAGGATTACGAAATCAACATACAAAAGTCAGTTGCAATTTCTACACACCAACAGTCAACAATCCAAGAGGGAAATTAAGAAAACAATTCCTCCTAGGCATGGTGGTACATGCCTACAGTCTCTGCTACTTGGGAGGCTGAGGCAGGAGGATTGCTTGAGACTCACAGGTCGACGCTCTCAGTTTTGATAATGATTATGCCTGTGAATAGCCACTGTACTCCAGCCTGGGCAACATAGTGAGACACCATCTTTTTTTTTTTTTTTTTTTAAGTCCATTTACAATAGCATCAAATAAAATAAAATAGGAATAAACTTAACCAGGAGGCAGACTTTGGTAGGATGTAGAGTCCCAGGGACCAGTTGTGCAACAAATGTAAAGGCATCTCATATTTAAGGATTATAAGACTTAGTATCGTTAAGATGTCAATACTACTCAAAGTGATCTACAGGTTTAATGCAATTGCTATCGCAATCCCAGTGGCATTTTTTCTTCAATTTTAGAAAAATCCATCCCAAAGTTTATACACAATTTCAAGGGACCCCAAATGGCCAAAACAATCTTGAAAACAAAGAACAAAGTTGGACACATTATACTTCCCAATTTCAAAATTTGTGAAAAGCTACAGTGGTCAAAAGTGTGGTACTGGCATAAAGACATACATACAGACCAGTCGAATGAAATAGAGTCTAGAAAGAAACTCTTACACATATGGTCAAGTGATTTCAGTAAGGATGCCAAGACTATCGAATTGGGGAAAGGACAGTCTTTCAACAAATGGAAAACTAGATATGCACATCCAAAAGAACGAAGTTAAACCGTTACCTTATACCATGTTGAAAAAAAAAAGAAAACCTCAATAATTGATTAAAGACCTAACTGTAAGAGCTGAAACTATACACCTTTTGTTTTGTTTTTTTGAGGCAGAGTCTTGCTTACTTGTCCAGGCTGGAGTGCAGTGGCTTGATCTCAGCTCACTCCAAGCTCCGCCTCCCCGGTTCATGCCATTCTCCTGTCTCAGCCTCCTGAGTAGCTGGGACTACAGGTGCCCGCCACCACGCGTGGCTAATTTTTTTTTTTTTTTTTTTTTGTACTTTTTTAGTAGAGATGGGGTTTCACCGTGTTAGCCAGGATGGTCTTGATCTCCTGACCTCATGATCCACCTGCTTCGGCCTCCCAAAGTGCTGGGATTACAGGAGTGACCCACTGTGCCTGGCCACTATGTAACTGTTAAAACACGTAGGAGGACTTCCTTTTTGGCAATGACTTGATATGACGCATATGACACCAAAGGTACATGAACAAAAGGAAAATAGACAAACTGGATTGCATTGAAGGATACTGTATTAACAGAGTGAAAAGGCATCCTACAGAATGGGAGTAAAGATGTGCAAATTATATCTGATAAGGAGTTCCCATCTAGAATACATAAAGCACTCTCACAATTTAACAGAAACCCAACCCAGTTCAAAAATGTACAAAGGACTTGAATAGACATTTCTCCAAATAAGATACGCAAATGGCCAATAAGCACGTAAAAAGATGCTCAACATCACTAATTATTAGGGGAACTCAAATCAAAACCACATGGAGAGGCCAGGCACAGTAGCTCACGCCTGTAATCCCAGTGCTTTTGGAAGCGAAGGTGGGCAGATCACTTGAGGTCAGGAGTTCAAGACCAGCCTGGCCAACACAGTGACACCACGTCTCTACTAAAAAATACAAAAATCAGCCAGGAGGGGTGATGTACGCCTGTAGTCCCAGCTGCTCAAGAGGCTGGGGCAGGAGAATTGCTTGAACCCAGGAGGCAGGGGTTACAGTGAGCTGAGATCCCGCCACTGTACTCCAGCCTTGGTGACAGAACAAGACTCTGTCTCAAAAAAAAAAAAAAAAAAAAAAAAAAAAACCTCCATGGAGTTGCCACCTCAGACCCATTAGGATGGCTGTAAACAATACAGAAAATAACAAGTGTTAGGATGTTGAGCGGTTTGAACCCTTGTGTACTCTTACTGGGAGAATAAATGGAAAAAACAATATGGCAATTCACCAAAAAGTTAAAAATCAGCCAGGTGCAGTGGCTCACATCTGTAATCCCAGCACTTTGGGAGGCTGGGGCGGGCGAATCACTTGAGGCCAGGAGTTTGACACCAGCCTGGCCAACATGGTGAAACCCCATCTCTACAACAATACAAAAATTAGACAAGTGTGATGGTGTGGGCCTGTAATCCCAGCTACTTGGGAGGTTGAGGCATGAGAATCACTTGAACCCGGGAGGCGGAGGTTGCAATGAGCCAAGACTGCACCGCCGCGTTCCAGCCTGGGTGACAGAGTGAGACTCTGTCTCAAAACAAAGAATTACTGTACAATCCAGCAGTTCTACTTCTGGGTATGTATTCCCTAAAATTCAAAGGGTCTCACACATTTATACACCGATGTTCATAGCAGTATTATTCACAACGGCCAAGAGACACCAGCAACCCAAGTATCCACTGACAGATAAACAAATGTAGTCTCTCCATACCATCAATTAGGATTCAGCCTTAAAAAGGAAGGAAATTGTGACACACGCTACCACATGGATGAACCTTGAGGACATTATACAAAGTGAAATAAGCCAGTCACAAAAACATATTTGAAGGACCTAGAGTAACGAGTTTCACAGAGACAAAGTACAGTGGTGGCTGCCAGGAGCTGGGAGAGAGCAGTAATGGGCTATTTAATGGGGATAAAGTTTCAGTTTGGCAGGATTTAGCGAGTTCCAGAGATTGGTTGCACAAAAATACGAATGTACTTACACTGATTTGTGCACTTTAAAATGGTTACGGTGAATTTTACATGTGTTTAACCACATTTAACATTTTTTACATTAGAAATGTATATGTATATGGAGCACCTCTGTGCTAGGCGTGGTGAGGGAATGATAAACTTTATACATATGAACACCGTCGTTAAAAAACCAAACACATAAGGAGATAAAATTCTAAGTGTAAAAACTAGCACAGACAGACAACAGACACAGACACACAGGACTCAGATAGCAGGCTTATTAGACACAGATTATAGATTTCAGCAGGGAACTAGAAATTATTAAAATTACTAATTACTAAATGTGTAGTTTAGTAATTAATTTATCTAATCAGCTAATTGACTAATTACGGAAAATTATATCTCTGAAAAAGAACCAGAATGTAGCAGAAAGAGATAGCAGAAAAGGCCACCTAAACCCCATATTTTAAACGGTTCTCTTAGCAAATGACGGATAGAAGGGTGCTTCCTGGCCAGGTGAGGTGGCTCACACCTGTAATCCCAGCACTTTGGGAGGCTGAGACAGGCAGATCACCTGAGGTCGGGAGTTTGAGGCCAGCCTGGCCAACATGGTGAAAGCCCGTCTCAACTAAAAATATAAAAATTAGCCAGGTATAGTGGTACACGCCTGTAATCCCAGCTACTCGGGAGGCTGAGGCAAGAGAATCACTTGAACCTGGGAGGCAGAGGTTGCAGTGAGCTAAGATGGCACCTCTGCACTCCAGTCTGGGCAACAGAGCAAGACTCCGTCTGAAAAAAATAAATAGCTGGGCACAGTGGCTTGCTCCTGTAATCCCAACACTTTGGGAGGCCAAGGCAGGTGGATCACTTGAGGTCAGAAGTTTGAGACCAGCCTGGCCCAACCCCGTGTCTACTAAAAATATAAAAATTAGCTAGGTGTGGTGGCAGGTGCTACTCAGGAGGCTGAGGCAGGAGAATCACTTGAACCCAGGAAGCAGAGGTTGCAGTGAACCACTGTACTCTAGCCTGGGTAACAGAGCGAGACTCCATCTCAAAAAAATTAAAGCCCACCTTTTAAACAGTTCTCTTAGCAGGTGAGGGATAGAGGGGCACTTCCTTAACCTGGTAGCTCTGAGTGTCAGTCTGTGCCCTTGCCCACCACATTTGACGGTGACACAGCAGAGCAACACCTCTAGGGCCAGGAGCCCCGCGTCACGGCCTCCACTGCCTGCTGTACTGAAGATCTCACCCACACAGTGAGCTCCCTTTAGCCCACCCTGTGGGTTGGATGCATCCTGAGCTCTCAAAGCATCGTGTGCTACGGTTCCACCCTCCCCTTGCCTAGGAAGTGTGTCTTGGTCTTCTCTGTGTCCAGGGTGCTGGCAGCAGAGCCTGACACAGAGTGAACCCTCGACAGATGCTTGTTCCATTTCCAAGGAACTCAGCAGGCTGGGCCTAGCACCACCGCCTGCAAAGGCCCTGCAGGTATAGGGACTCACCGACCCATGCCTGCTGCTCTTACACAAAGGGGAGAGGGAGATGGGTGGGAGTGGATGGGGAGTTGTCCTGTTAATAATGAGGGCCAGGGGCCCCTCTCCTCCAGGGCCCATTGCCTGGTCTTCTCTCTCCTTTACAGTTTGAGATGTCATCCAAGCCAGCATTAGGCTACCAAAGACTTCAAACTCCTTCACCTTCTACTCCAATTCCAGTTCCTTGGCAAGGGCAAGATTCATGGCTGGGACAGAATAAGCAGCATGGAATGCCGGGAAACTCAGAACTGCACATGCTTCAAACGCAGGGAATAAGAGCTCCTTGCCACTGGGCTCAAAAATACTTCTGGGGGAAACTCTGCCACTGGTCTGGGTAATTCTCCCCCTTCCTCCACACCTCCACTGTAAAGAGGAGACAGTGTGGCCAGCGAGTATCAGCTCTGCAGAGACAACTCCACCTGGCCCCTGTTCATGCCCAAGATATTTACTCACTTATTCAACATCCATCTGGGAAGCCGCTTCAGAACACTGACTGTGTGGTGGGGGACACGAAGCCAGGCCCTCAGCAGCTTGGTACTGGTTTTCCCTGCCTGATCCAGGGGTCTTCTGAGGCAGGAGGTTCCTTGAGGGGAACTGGTGGCCCCAAGCCTGTTAATCAGAAGCCCAGGTAGGGAGCTTCTCTCGTTGGGGTAGACACACTGGGACGGAATGCTTCAGGAGGCTCTGGGGAGGGCCTCCGCTTTGGTAGGGGTACCTGTGAACTCAGGCCCCCAGGCTACAGCATTGGAAGTTTTTTACTTTCTTTTGGGATATAACTTTTTCCTTTGAGTTTTCAACTGAAAAATAAAGCTGGCAGAATCCAAGAACGTGTCTCTGGATTACTGAGGCTGATCATCCACTCAAGAGAGGGGGAGGTGTGGGCGGTTACAGAATCTGCTCACCGATAGGGGGTGCCCTCGAGCCCTCTCTGCACTGAGCCTTTGGTAGGAGCTGGTAGGGTCCAGATTCCAGAGTAAAGGGCAAGGCATCAGCCACAGGGACTGAGGCAAGCTGAAGGCCAGACTTGACCATCCCTGACCTCTGCCCACCACCTTTCCCCTCCCGCCACCATGAATCCCTGCACAGCACAGCAGGTGCCAGATGAAGTTTAGAAGAAAGAATTCCAGGGTGAATGGGAAGGAGAAGGTTGGTCCTCCACATTCTGAAGTTTAGAAGAAAGAACTCCAGGGTGAATGGGAACGAGAAGGTTGGTCCTCCACATTCCCACACTGGAGAGAAGAGAGAAGGGAGAGCAGCTGTGATTTGAATGTTTTGCTATGGTTACAGCCTAAAGACCCCGGAGCCCAGGCACTTCTCCAAGTGCCTTGAAAGATGTTTGATCTGGGGGCTGGGCATGGTGGCTCACGCCTGTAATCTCAGCACTTTGGGAGGCCAAGGCGGGTGGATCACACGATCGGGAGTTCAAGATCAGCCTGGCCAAGGTGGTGAAACGTCATCACTACTAAAAATACAAAAAATAAATAAATAAATTAGCTGGGCGTGGTGGCAGGCACCTGTAATCCCAGCTACCCAGGAGGCTGAGGCCGAGAATTGCTTTAGCCTGGGAGTCAGAGACTGCAGTGAGTCGAGATCGGGCCACTGCACTCCAACCTGGCGACAAAGCGAGACTCCATCTCAAAAAAAAAAAAAAAAGATGTTTGATCTTAGGCCTTACAAGTTTGATCTTAGGCCTTACAATAGTCCAATGAGGAATGGACGATCCCTACTTAATGAGAGAAAAAACAAAGGCTCAGAGAGTTGAGAAGATTCCCCCAAGGTCATACAACCTACAAACGGCCAGGAGCGCGCTGATGCGGCTTATCTGCCTCCCAAGGCTGCCCAAGCTCAATCAACCCCCACTTCTGCTTTTGCAATAAAAGAAAAGCAAATCACTGGTATGCAGGGGCCCCTGAGCAATTCGGAGTCAGGTGCCAACTCGAGTGTGCAGCCACCTGACCTGCTGGTTTCTCAACATGCCTGATGGATCCATGATTTCTGATCCAGAAAGGAAATGCAGAAGCCTTCCCTGCCTGCCTCCCACACTCTGTGGGTCAAGTATTTACCAAAAACACAGCACCGGCCTGGACACCAGCAGACATACAAAGAGGGAAACAGTTCTCCCTTCTCAAGGCAAGTTGGACAACATCAGTGCTTTGCAGCTGGGGGGTGTGGGTGGAGTACTTGTGCATGGATTTGAAACAGATGGGAGAGGGAATGATTCCAGTGGAAAGACCAATAAATATTTATATCTACAATGTACACTGAACTCCAGCCTGGACAACACAGCAAGACTCTGTCTCTAAAAAAATTTCATCATTAGCCGGGCGTGGTGGCTCGTGCCTGTAGTCCCAGCTACCTAGGAGGCTGAGGCAGGAGGATCACTTGAGCCCAGGAGTTTGAAATTACAATAAACTATGATCGTACCACTGCACTCCAGCCTGGGCATCAGAGCAAGGCCCTATCTCTAAAACAAAACAAGGGAAGACGTTTACATACCAATCAATGTAAGAAAATCCAAAATAAAGTATTACCAAATAAACCCCACTGGGGCCTAAAAAAGAAGTGACCTAAAACTGGCCAGGTGCGGTGGCTCACACCTGTAATCCCAGCACTTTGGGAAGTCAAGGCGGGCAGATCACGAGGTCAGGAGATCAAGACCATCCTAGCTAAAAGGGTGAAACCCCGTCTCTACTAAAAAATACAAATAAAAAATTAGCCAGGCATGGTGGCGGGCGCCGGTAGTCCCAGCTACTCGGGAGGCTGAGGCAGGAGAATGGCGTGAACCTGGAAGGCAGAGCTTGCAGTGAGCTGAGATCCGGCCACTGCACTCCAGCCTAGGTGACAGAGCAAGACTCCGTCTCAAAAAAAAGAAAAAAAAAAAAAAGTGATCTAAACCAAGTGAGACTTGTACAGTATAACAAGGATGGTTCAAAATTAGAACATCTTTTAATTTCATTATATATATATATTTTGAGATGTATTCTCGCTCTGTTGCTCTGACTGGAGTGCAGTGGTACGATCCAGGCTCACTGCAAGCTCCGCCTCCTGGGTTCACTCCATTCTCCTGCCTCAGTCTCCTGAATAGCTGGGACTATAGGCGCCCGCCACCACACCTGGCTAATTTTTTCTATTTTTAGTAGAGACGGGGTTTCACTGTGTTAGCCAGGATGCTCTCGATCTCCTGACCTCGTGATCTGCCCACCTCGGCCTCCCAAAGTGCTGGAATTACAGGCTTGAGCCACCGCGCCCGGCCTAATTTCATTTATGTTAATATGCTAAAAGAAAAATCATAATCATCGTAGATGTTGAAAAGGCATTTGACAAAATTTACTACAAAACTTATTTTAAAAACTTACCAAATTAGAAAGAGGGATACTTCCTTAAATTACACACGATAAAGGAAATTACACCCAGACACACACCTATCAAGCCAAAGCCCAGCATCATTTGTAGGGGATGGAAGCAATAGAAGCTTCCATTAACCTTCACAACAAAAGAATGCCCTGTTACCACAGTTATTTTGGAGGCCCTAGCTGATGAAACTGGGCAAGGAGGAAAGTAAAACATTTAAGAAAAAAGCAGGAGGTGAAATAATTATATTTGCTCTTAAAAAGGAGGTAGATTTTGCTAAGGAGTTAGGTACAAAAGTAACATACTAAGCAGCCTTCCTTTTTCTTAATTTTTAAAATATAGAGATGGGGCTGGGCACAGCTCACACCTGTAATCCCAGCGCTTTCGGAGGCCAAGGGAGGCGGATTGCTTGAGGCCAGGAGTTTGATACCAGCCTGGCCAACATGGCAAAACCCCATCTCTACTAATAATACAAAAATTAGCCAGGTGTGGTGGCACACACCTGTGATACCAGGTACTCAGAAGGCTGAGGCACGAGAACTGCTTGAACCCGGGACGTGGAGGTTGCAGTGAACCGGGAGTGCACTGCTGCACTTCAGCCTGGGTGACAGAGAAAGACCCTGTCTCAAAAAAAAAAAAAAAAAAAAAAATAGAGACGGGGTCTTGCTATGATGCCCAGGCTGGTCTCAAACCCCTGGGCTCAAGCAATCCTTCTGCCTCAGTCTCCCAAAGTGCTAGGATTACAGGTGTGAGCCACCAAGCCTGGCCTCAAACAGTCTTCCTGTGTACAAACAAGCAGTTAGAAAAGTTAAAAGAAAACATCCCATTTGCAACAGCACACTCCCAAAAAACAAAACTCTCAGAAATAAATGTGCAAAAATATACACACACAATCCATATGAAGAAATCTTTCAAATGCTGCCGAGGGATAGGAAACACTCTGAATGCAAAAGAAAGCCATGCTGCATGTGTTATCCAGAAACGTTCAACATTAAAAAGATGTCGCATCAATATCAAGCGGGGGTGTGTGGAAATGGAGCCTTCATCCACGCTGGGGAGAACATGATGGCATGGCCACTCCAAAAGACATTTTGGCAGTTTCTTAAAAGGTGAATATAAATCTTTCTTATGGGGCTGGGGCTGGACACGGTGGCTCACGTCTGTAATCCCAGCACTTTGGTAGGCCAAGGCAGGTGGATCACCTGAGGTCAGGAGTTCGAGACGAGCCTAGCCAACATGGTGAAACCCCATCTCTACTAAAAGTACAAAAAAATTAGCTGGGTGTGGTAGCGGACGCCTGTAATCCCAGCTACTCGGGAGGCTGAGGCAGGAGAATCTCTTGAACCCAGGAGGCAGAGGTTACAGTGAGCCAAGATCGTGCCACTGCACTCCAGCCTGGGCAACAGAATGAGACTGTCTCCTAGATAGATAGATAGATACATAGCTAGCTAGCTAGCTAGGTAGGTAGGTAGGTAGGTAGGTAGATAGATAGATAGATAGATAGATAGATAGATAGATAGATAGATAG
>NC_045450.1:11353496-11357440 GCF_002776525.5 Piliocolobus tephrosceles | reverse complement strand
ATAGATAGATAGATAGATAGATAGATAGATAGATAGATAGATAGATACAAATAAGTGGCTCTTTGTATACTTACAGAACGGAGCATCCATCACCACAATTCAATTGATTTTAGAACATTTTCATTTCCCCAGCAAGGAACCCTGTTATCCTTAGTCATCATCCCTCCCAATTCTTCCTTCCTCCCCAGCACTGGGTAAGCAGTAATCTGTTCCCTGTCTCTCTGGATTTTCCCATTCTGCACATTTCATATAAACGGAATCATACAATATGTGGGCCTTTGTGATTGGCTGCTTGGACCTGGCATAAAGTTTGAGGCTCAGCCATGTGTGGCCCATGTCTGTGCTTCATTCCTTTTGACTGTTTTATTGCCCAAGTAGTGTCATAAGCACCGCAGGTTCACTGTAAAGTTAGGGTGTCTGTTGTAATCCCTAGAACAATCGCTATAGAAAATATATACAACTAAAAATGTACAGCAAAAAAGATGTAGCCAAAAGTCAACAGAGATGAAAGGAAAATGTGAAGAATCCCTCCATTAATCCAAAAGAAGTCAGGAAAGGAGGAACAAGAAACAAAGATGAGAGAAATAGGCCGGGCGCACTGGCTCCCTACCAAAAATATTTTTTAAAATTTAGCCAGGTGCAGTGCCATGCACTTGCAATCCCAGCTAGTCGGAGGCTAAGGTGGGAGGATCGCTTGAACCTGGGACCGGGGGAGGGGTGCAGAGGTTGCAGTGAGCCGAGATCATGCCAACGCCCACTCCAGCCTGGGTGACAGAGCATGACTGTCCAAAAAAAAAAAAAAAAAAAAACCCCACAAATAGCATACATTAGAAATTCCACTGAACGAAAGTGAACTAAACACTCCAAGTGAAAGTGAGCTAGTGAGACTAAATTTAAAAAAACACAAACAAAAACATGACCCACCCGTATAACGTATAGAAGGGGCACACTTTACATACAAAAACACAGATAAGATGAAAACAGGATGAAAAAAGATATCTATGTAAACATTAATTATACAAAAGCTCTATTAACATCAGATAGATAATATGAGGGCTTCCTACTTTTTTGATGGAGCAATTTAAAACTCAGAAAATGGCGTTGGTGCAGCAGCTCACTCCTGCAATCCCAGCACTTTGGGAGTCTGAGGTGGGCAGATCACTTGAGCTCAGGAGTTTGAGACCATCCTGGACAACACAGTGAGACCTCCCTCATCTCTATCAATAACAACAACTACCACCGCAGAAAATGGCGTTTTTCATGAGGAACATCAAATACTGTGCTATCCTTTCCCTGACTTCTGGGCTAAGTCTTCCCCAAAACCAAGGCCCAGCTTTGGGACTCCTGCAGTTCCATTAGGTGTCAACAAGTCCCTTTTGCCAAAAATTAGGAAAAACAACCAAAAGCCCAGATATCCACCAATGAGTGGTGAAACCAAATGTGGTCTATTCATATGATGGAATATTATGTCATTAAAAGAAGTCAGTCATAAAAAGGGATGAAGTACTGATACAGGCCATAACGTGAATGGATATTGAAAACACCAGGCTGAGCCAGGCGTGGTGGCTCACGCCTGTCATCCCAGCACTTTGGAAGGCTGAGTCAGGTGGATCACTTGAGGCCAGGAGTTCAAGACCAGCCTGGCCAACATGGTGAAACCCCATTTCTACTAAAAATACAAATATTAGCTGGGCATGGTGGCAGGTGCTTGTAATCCTAGCTACTTGGGAGGCTGAGGCAGGAGAACCGCTTGAACCAGGGTGGCAGAGGTTGCAGTGAGCCAAAATAGTGCCAATGCACTCCAGCCTGGGTGACTGAGCAAGACTGTCTCAAAACAACAACAAAAATTTTAAAAACCCACCATGCCGAGTGCCAGAAGCCAGACACGAAATGCTACATATTGCACGATTACATTGGAACGAAAAGTCCGAAACAGACAAATCCGTTTAGACAGAAAGTACATTTGTGATGACAAGAGCTGAGGGGGATGGGAGGATTGTGGGGTTGACTGCTAACGGGCATGGCATTTCTTTTAGGGTGATGAAATGTTCTCAAAATAGCTAGTGGTGATGGTTGTACCACTGTGTGAATACACTAAACACCAGGGAAAGGCCAGGCACAGTGATTCACGCCTGTAATCCCAGCACTTTGGGAGGCCGAGGCAGGCAGATCACCTGAAGTCAGGAGTTCAAGACCAGCCTGCCCAACATGGTGAAACCTCATCTCTACAAAAAATACAAAACTTAGCCAGGCATGATGGCAGGTGCCTGTAACCCCAGCTACTCAGGATCCTGAGGCGGAAGAATGGCTTGAATCCAGGAGGCGCAGGTTGCAGTGAGCCCAGATCGCGCCACTGCACTCCAGTCTGGGTGACAGAGTGAGACTCCATCTCAAAAACAAACAAACAAAAACCCCCAGAGAATGGCACACTTTAAAGTGCTGCATTTTGTGGTATGTGAATTACATATCAATTTCTTAAGACTAGTAGGAGAAGGAAGGCATTGCAAATGGTATTTTGGTTTTGTAATTAAATAAGAGACTTCTCCCTCTCCCCCCAAAAAAGTTCTTTTTCAGTTTCTGCAAACTTCCTCCTTCCCTCCCCTACCCATCCACCCAAACAAAGGAATTGTATCTGTTCCTGCCTAAACAGATTAGGGGGCTTTGTCTTTTGAGGCCTCGTAGGTAAATTAGAAAGGGGTCCCAAGTGAAGAGAGAGAGAGAGGCATCCCAGAGTCCTGTTCCATCTGAGCCTCCCACGGCCCATGACTCACTTTATCCACTAACATGCTTCCCTTCCAGTTTACCATCTGGAAGAAAGAATAAACTTATTTTTCTTATTCACTAATAATTTATGTAAATCCAACATTGCAAACAGGGGTTTCCTTAGCAACCTCTATCTCATTCTCTCTTCAGATACCAATTGCTCTCTAGTAAAGAGAGTGTCCTTTTCCACACAACTTAAACTCACTTGGAAATCTCACTTAAAACAGAAAAGTTAAAGTCTTCACAAGGTTTGCCAGGTGCAAAAGTTTATAGGAATGCACAGGGTTCAAAGGCAAAGAAAACAAGGCACAAATTATTTCACCCTGATTTGGTTTCTCCTTGTACACCCATGGTTAGTAAGGTAAGTTCAGTTTTCTTTTTTTTTTTTTTTTGGAGACAGAGTCTTGTTCTGTGGCCCAGGCTGGAGTGCAGTGGCACGATCTCGGCTCACTGTAATCTCTGTCTCACGGCTTCCAGCGATTCTCCTACCTCAGCCTCTGAGTAGCTGGGATTACAGGCGCCCGGCACCATGCCTGGCTAATTTTTTATTTTTAGTATAGACGGGGTTTCACTATGTAGGCCGGGATGGTCTAAAACTCCCGATCTCAAGTGATCCGCCCACCTCGGCCTCCCAAAGTGCTGGGATTACAGGCATGAGCCACAGCACCCGGCCACATCAGTTTTCTGTAACAGAAGTAACAAAACAGGTATAATCCAAAATCATAGATATATCAAAATTTTAAAAATCGTGCTGGAGGCCAGGCGCAGTGGCTCATGACTGTAATCCCAACACCTTGGGAGGCCGAGGCAGGAGATCACTTGAGACCAAGAGTTGAAGATCAGCCTGGCCAACACACCGAGACATCATATCTATAAAAAAGTTGGGGCCAGGCACGGTGGCTCAAGCCTGTAATCCCAGCACTTCAGGAGGCCGAGACGGGCGGATCAAGAGGTCAGGAGATCGAGACCATCCTGTGGAAACCCCATCTCTACTAAAAAATTACAAAAAACTAGCCGGGCGAGGTGGCAGGCACCTGTAGTCCCAGCTACTCGGGAGGCTAAGGCAGGAGAATGGTGTGAACCCGGGAGGCGGAGCTTGCAGTGAGCCGAGATCCGGCCACTGCACTCCAGCCTGGGCAACAGAGCAAGACTCCGTCTCAAAAAAAAAAACAAAAAAAAAA
>NC_045450.1:11322300-11353096 GCF_002776525.5 Piliocolobus tephrosceles | reverse complement strand
CAGAGTCTTGCTGTGTCGCCCAGGCTGGAGTGCAGTGGCACGATCTCGGCTCACTGCAAGCTCCGCCTCCCAGGTTCACACCATTCTCCTGCCTCAGCCTCCCGAGTAGCTAGGACTACAGGTGCCTGCCACCATGCCTGGCTATTTTTTTGTATTTTTAGTAGAGACAGGGTTTCACTGTGTTAGCCAGGATGGTCTAGATCTCCTGACCTCGTGATCTGCCCGCCTCGGCCTCCCAAAGTGCTGGGATTATAGACGTGAGCCACTGCACCTGGCCAAAAGTTTTTAATGGTATTGGAAAATGCCATTAAACTAGGGTAGTAACAGCTTCAATGCATCATTGCCTGGCTTTCTGGGTTTCACTGCGAACCTTGGACAGGTGATCAAGTCATGTGTCCAAGCTCAGAGACTTCCTGTTGTACAGAGATGATGCTGCCTGCAGCACCCTACTCCAATCCCCTTCCCTTCAACTTGTCACAGTGTATCACATTCAGTCCAGACCAGGGTAAGCCCCACTCGCGTAATCAGCCCTGCCCAGGCCAACAGCCTAGAAAAGATGCACATCAACTCCCACAAAGGGCAGGGTGACTCAGTTCACTCACATGCTGCAAGCCAGCTGTCTGCCTTGCACTCTCTCCAGACCTGGGCTGTGTACAAACTGTACAGCCAGGGCCCTGTGCTCAGAAGGGTCCCCAATGCTTGCTTGAATGCTCTGCTGTTAACATCTTGAATCTTAATTTCTGAAAATTATTGATTTTCATTTTGTGCTGATCCCTGCAAATTAAGTAGCCGTTCCTACTTCAAAGCCACTTAATGAAGGTTCTTGGGTGGCTGGAGTAGGCTGGGGTTTCCATAAAGTAAGACACTGGCTGGTGGCTCACGACTGTAATCCCAGCATTTTGGGAGGCCGAGGTGGGCGGATCACGAGGTCAGGAGATTGAGACCATCCTGGCTAACACAGTGAAACCGCGTCTCCACTAAAAATACAAAAAGTTAGCCAGGAGTGGTGGCACACGCTCGTGGTCCCAGCTACTCAGGAGGCTGAGGCAGGAGAATGGTGTGAACCTGGGAGGCGGAGGTTGCAGTGAGCCGAGATTGCGCCACTGCACTCCAGCCTGGGTGACAAAGTGAGACTGCATCTCAAAAACAAAACAAAACAAAAAACAAACAAAAAAAAAAAAAGAGTGGGGGTGATGCTGGCCAGGCACAGAGCCCCTGAAACAGGAAGACCCTTCCCTTGCTCTAAAGTAACCCTCTCAGAGTCATTTCTTAATGGAGCCTGAAACAGCCTGGTGACCTGCCCTCAACTATTTTAATCATTGGTTGTCCCCCTCAAGAGCAGGTGCACTTCACGTAAGTGCATAATGAATACTAACAAGAGGGGCCAGCGCCCATGGGCTGGGGCCCTGTCATGTGTATTCTGGGCTCAAGGTCCCTGGGAGGCACAGGACGCAGATCTGTCCTTACAGTATGATGATAGATCACTCTAGAGTGGCCTGTCCTGATCAGGACAAGACCCGGCAACCCTTTTGTTCAACGCTGGAGCGTCTTCCAGGGATGAGCCATGACGGCGTTTGTAGGATGGCTGGCAGCACTCGGCAGTGGGCCAGCTATGCCTCATTGGCTCTGGTGGTTCAAACCCACAACCCAGCCAAATCACCCTGGGCTCCAACCAGCCTGGCTAACAGGGGACAGCCATTCCCAGCTGCACTCAGGCATCTGAAAGACCCTTCCTTTCCTGCGAAGCCTCTTTCAGGGTTTCAGGAAGGAAGTGGAGACAGTAAGGGGAAACCACAAACCCATATAACTCTAATAGTATCACCTCTTGGTCCATGGGGGTGGGGGAGGGTGCTTCCCGTGTTGAATTTCATCCTGAAGCCACCCTGGTGGGGGTAGGGGCAATGCCATTCTCTCTATCTCACAAACAACATTGCGTTGACCCCAAGAGATGAAGTCAGGGACTGAGACTGGCTAGTGAAGCCAGGACCATGACCGACCCGGTCTGACTTGGGAGCTTTAAGGGCAGGCTATTGGTTTCCGCAGATCCTGGCCTAGCACAGCCCATGTGATCAGCCCGGGCTGAGGTCCCCTCTGCTGACAGGTTTCCCTCTTAAGGACACTGGTGAGGCTGTGGCCCCGTCAGATCATCTGTCCCTGGGAACACTCTTTTCCAGGGAACTCCAATGAGGAAGAGAAAGTGGGGACCATCGACTTCCGCATCTCTGAAAATAACTTTGTAAAAGTGCATAAGGACCCAACACTGTGCTTATAATCAAACGGTTCGGGACCCCTCCGCTGAGTACTTCAACACTGGGCATTTCCTTTTCCTGTTTGGGTCTCAAACTCTGCCTCCGGAATCTTGTTTTGAAGGCTAAGTTTCCAGCCAGAACAAGTGCCCACACTCTACTATCCCAAACCCATTCCCTTGCCTTCGCCAGGAAGGTTGATGACAGACAGGGTCTTTGCTCTCCGAGACAGAGCTGGCCGTGACCGAAGGACCCTCAGATGCAGGCAGAGCCCTTTGTCCTTTTTTGTCACTGTGCAGACCAACTTGGGAGCTGATTATGCTCCTTAAACCTTCTGGGAATGCTTATGGCACCCCGCACTGCAAAAAGGATTAAGGCAACTGAGAAGAGACATGTTTTTCCAATTAGTTATAAATCACTCATGTTGGAATTTTTGCAAAACTGGCTGGTTGCTTTCCCATTACCCATGATTCCTCATTCTTTCTTTCTGTATAAATAATTTCACAAGGTTTTCAAGTAAATTTGGTACTAAAGGCCCATGACCATGAAATAAACAGGACACTCACAGCGAAATGCTAAAGCCAAAATCTCATCTTCCATGCGCCATGCAATGAGAAAGGAGAGAGAAAATAACGTTCACCTAACAAACTTTGCTACCCCGGGTTTCTTAAGACACATCAACATGCGCAACAACGTTTGTGTTTGGATATGCATTTTACTACATACATACATCTTTAAAAAGATTTTTCCCACTGACATTTATTTCTCATGCCAAGCCAGGGCCAGCCGCCAAACTGGGGAGACCTAGATCCCGGAGTCAATGCACTCACTCTCCTTAAAGGACCATGACACCAGCCAGAGAGGCAGAGAATGTGGTAAAGGCAGGGAAAACACGATTCTCCCACCTAGAAAGACAAAAGAGCTCTCGCAATGGGCAGGGCAGCTCTGGGAGCAAGTGACTAATAATAGCAGGAATATTACAGCCAGCGCATCAACACACAGGATGAATTTAACAAGGCTGTTTTGTGTGTGTGTTTGTGTGTGAGATGGAGTCTTGCTGTGTCACCCAGGCTGGGGTGCAGTGGTATCATCTTGGCTCACTGTAACCTCCGCCTCCTGGGTTCAAGTGATTCTCCTGCCTCAACCTCCTGAGTAGCTGGGACTACAGGCCTGTGAACAAGGTTGTTCTTACTCCAATTTTGCAAAGTGAGGAAAGAGAAGCCCAAAGAGGCTATGTGTCCCAAACCATTTATTGAGTGGTTGTAAAGCTGGGATTGGAACCGTGCTGTCTGGATCTGAAGCCCCCTTGTGCTGTTCCATCTGGCAGGTCCTTGTGGACAGAATTTTGGGATACCCCTTCCCCTCCACAGACCCGATTCCCACCCCTGTTGGATACACCTTCCCCCAGGCATTCAATCGAACATGAATCTAGGTGTTGCTCTGCAGTGATTTTGCAGACGTAAAGTCCCAAATCACTTGACCTTAAGGTAGAGGGCCTGAGCCAATCACATGAGCCCTCTCTAAACCCGGGCACAGGAAATCACAGGCTGGAGAGCACGAGGCAGATTCGAGGCTTGTTCCTGAAGATGGAGGGGACCTCCAGGAGCCTCCAGTTTACAGCCAGCAAGGAAATGGGACCTCAGCCCTACAATTGCAAGGAACTGAATTCTGCCAACAGCCTGACGAGCCTGGACGCCCATTCTGGATTCTTCCCAGAGCCTCCTGAAGAGAACTCAGCTGGCCGACACTTGATTTTGGCCTAACAAGGCCCTAAGCAGAGAACCCAACCACACCCTGCCAGACCCTGACCCACAGAAACTGTGAGATATTAATACACAGTTTTTTAAGCTGCTAAGTTTGTGGCAATTCATGACGTGGCATTACAGGCTCTGACCAGAGGTCTCAAGCACCAACCCCAGCTGTCATACCTATGGGAGACACTATGTCTGCAAATGCCTCTCCAGGCCTCCAAGAGACCTCATGTGGTCACATCAAGCTCCCAAAGGCCCCTTAAGGCACTGTCCCTACTCTCTGCAGGAGCCACGTGAGGGCACTGAGAAGAGGACTGGCTGCGGAATTTGAGGCTTCTAAGTCCTGGCCTCCTAGGGCCTCAGGTGTCTTAGGGCCCCATGTGTGCTATTAACGTGATGTATCGCTTGATATTAACCTTGGCCAGCTGGCTGAGGCAGTTTGTCAGGTTTCACCACTGTAAAGTTACTCTTTGATCCCCCTTTCCATCCTGGAAGGAAGTCACCGTGCACAGCCCACACTGGTGGAGAGGGAGGCACCCTCAACTTGTGTTTACTAAGTCTGGCAACTCCGCCTGTCACACCAGCACACTCCAAGTACTCCACAGCTCCATGAGGCTGGTGACAATCACATTAGATAGTGCAGCTCTACTTTAGAACATCAAGAAAAAGTATCCAAATATCAGTCACTTGGGTACCACTGTACTATTGTTTACTTAGTAGTTTTCTGTAAAAGCGCTCACTCTTTTTTTCCCCGAGATGCAGTCTTGTTCTGTTGCCCAGGCTGGAGTGCAGTGGCGCCATCTCAGATCCCTGCAAGCTCTGACTCCCGGGTTCAAGAGACTCTCCTGCCTTAGCTTCCCAAGTAGCTGGGATTACAGGCACCCGCCACCACACCCGGCTAATTTTTGTATTTTTAGTAGACACGGGGTTTTACCACGTTGGCCAGGCTGCTCTGGAACTCCTGACCTCAGGTGATCTACCCGCTTTGTCCTCTCACAGTGCTGGGATTACAGGAGGGAGCCACTGCACCCAGCCACAGGGCTTTTTAAAAAGGGAACTTGATATCACTACCTTGCAACGGCCCAGCATCAAGATGGTCCCGGACATCCAAGAGGTAGAACAGCCCTGTTTCTCCACATGGGCTTTTTCCATCCTTCCTTTCTTCTCCTCCTCAGAAGCCTGGGGCGTGCGTAGGCCCCTTGGTCCTTGTTCTCAGGGCTCCAGGATCCCCACCCGAGGGAGCCTTTGCCAGTTCACAACCAGTGCCACGAGCAGCTCTGACCCCTCCTGTGGCCCAGGTGTGTCTGGGCCAGGAAGCTGTAGATCTGTGGCTGCCAAGCCTGGTTGATGACAAGACTCACCGGAGAGCTTTCTAAAAGCTTAGACTTCCCTAAGCCCCAGCACGTGGATCCTAACTAATTAAAGATATGGGTAAGCACCAGGTTAAAAACAGCCCAGGTGGAGCTGATAATCAGCTACTTTTGACAACACTGAGTCCTACATGCAGGATGACGAGGCTCAGCTGTGCTCTGTGAAAACCTTCACCTGCAGTAATGCACAGCTGTCCGACGGAAGACCCCAGGGCAGGCACTGACTCCCCTTTTTTTTTCTTGAGACAGAGTCTCAGTCTCATCTGTTACCGAGGCTGGAGTGCAGTGGCACGATCTCAGCTCACCGCAACCACCACCTCCTGGGTTCAAGTAATTCTCCTGCCTCAGCCTCCCGAGTAGCTGGGACCACAGGCATGCACCACCACGCCTGGCTAATTTTTGTATTTTTAGTAGGAACAGGGTTTTGCCATGTTGGCCAGGCTGGTCACAAACTCCTGGCTTCAGGTGATCACCCATCTCGGCCACCCAAAGTGCTGGGGTTACAGCTGTGAGCCGCCACGCCCAGACTGACTCACTTTCTAAAATGAGCAGTACCCGCTGGAGGAAGGCGTCTAGCTTGGCCTCTTCCCAAACTCACAGGACGTGGAATTTGGTGCTGACAGGCCCTTTGGAGAAACTCCTTTCCCTGTCCTGTGTGACCAGGAGGGAGGGAGGCTTGGTGGTTTGGTATTTCTGGGTGTACAGCCTCATTGTTTCTTCCTTATCTTTCTTGCCCATATCACATCTCAGGTCCCTTGGATCAGGGACAGAACTGGATTGTGCTCCTCTGGGCGGCCGCCCACTACACTTCAGGGCCTGGTAACTGGTTTAGTGAGTTCCAGGTTCACAGGAGACAAACTGCCCAGGATGGGTCATACCCAAAGCCTCTCCAGTACTAGATTGAGGTGATTAGATGACGAGATTTAGAGTAGATTTGGGACTCTTCAGTTGATGTTATAATGGGATGAGGCCTTGGGGCAGGGTGAATGTATTTTGTATTTGGCATGAACACACATCATTGGGGTCTAGAGGGCCGACTAGGTAGGCAGAATGTCCCTCCCCACACAATGATGTCCACACCCTAATCCCGGGAACCTCTGAATATGTTACCTTACATAGCAAGACTTTGCAGATGCGATTAGTCAGGGCATTAGGACGGGAAGATGAGCCTGGATACCCAGGTGAGCCCAATCTAACCACACAAATTGTTAAAAGCATGGGACTTTCTCGGGCTTAAACTGGAACGATAAAGAGGAATGGGAGGTCCAAGACGATACCATGAGCACAGGGGGCAGCCACGTGTCTCGTTTACCTCGTGTATCCAGAGTCTGGAACCCAGCAGGTGCTTGGCGACAGAAAGGCCACTAAAGTGAACTTTGAAGCACTGGATCCCAGTGAACAGTCATTTGA
Organism: Piliocolobus tephrosceles; assembly: GCF_002776525.5. Taxonomy (NCBI): domain Eukaryota; kingdom Metazoa; phylum Chordata; class Mammalia; order Primates; family Cercopithecidae; genus Piliocolobus; species Piliocolobus tephrosceles. Next base: position 11,346,319 of record NC_045450.1, on the reverse strand, counting down.
ACGAATTATTTAACCTCTCTGACCCCACGTCATCCCTTCTCTATGGACATCAGAAGTACGGGCAGTGAAATAACCCACCCCAGGTCATCCCCTGAAGGAACAGTGGGGCTGGCCCCACTGCAAGCCCCTCAGAATCCGACTGCCAAATCCAGCACTCTCTCCACCCCCACCTCAGCTTGGCCATAATGAGCAGAACTCCTGGGTAGACCGGGTGAAGCTTCTCATGGCCTCATTTCATTCCTTTGCTCCATTCTGTGCCCTTGTTTTCTGGTGACTGGTTGTCATCCCATTTTCCATGCACAGACCAGCAGAGGGGGCCAGCGCCCGTGTAGAGACCATCAGCTCCCAGAGCTGCCCTGGGCAAGAGCTGCCCTAGGGAAGGGCCTGGTCCTGGCCAACCACAACAAGTGTCCTTAACGACAAGGGGCACCTACGGGTTCACCACCTGGCTCTTCGGCTGCCAGCTAGATGCCCCTGGAAAAAGGACTTCATCTCTGTGGCAGCAGTTTTCACAGCTGTGAAAGGGGAGAGGTGAAACGGACCTCCCAGGGGTACTGGGACAGTAAAATGAAGCAACTCATGAGACGGCTTCTAGCACAGTCCCTGGCACTTAACTCTTAGTTGAATTTGCATTCTTTTATTTTTATTTTTTTATTTTTGAGACAGAGTTTTGCTCTGTTGCCCAGGCTGGAGTGCAGTGGCGCGATCTCCACTCACTGCAACCTCCATCTCCTGGGTTCAAGCAATTCTCCTGCCTCAGCCTCCCGAGTAGCTGGGATTACAGGCACACATCACCACACCCAGCTAATTTTTTATATTTTTAGTCGAGACGGGGTTTCACCATGTTGGCCAGGCTGATCTTGAACTCCTGACCCCAGGTGATCTGCCCGCCTCAGCCTCCCAAAGTGCTGGAATTTCAGGCATGAGCCACTGCGCCCAGCTGAACTTGCACTCTTTATCAAGAGACGTTCAGTCAATCTCAAAGGACTCTCATTTCAGATTCTGTCCAAACCACATGAATCGTTTTTTGGACTCGGCTGTCTCGCTCCCTTTCCTCCACCCTTTTATGTCTTTACCAAGTCTTTCCTCTGTACTTAAACAGCACTCCCCAACAGTCAAGCCAGCACCCTTGGGCCTGCTATAAACTACACAGGGCGGCCAATTCAAAAGGCCCTCCTAAGCAGGGGTGTCCTTTCATCTGAAAACTGCTGTGGGCCAAGTGTAAATTTAAGACACTGTGCCTTTGCTTGTATATTTCCTCTGTCTTCCAGCCTAAAACCCAGCCAGTCCTAACATCGACCGACCCCCCATGTATGTTACTTAAGACCCCATGCTGGGCAGGGATAATGAGATAAATAAGACACAATCACGATGTCACTGGAAGCACCTCCAACAGGGACAGATAGCAAGAGATGATTTCAGAACAACGTGTGTGCCTATCTACAGAGATCCACTCTCAGGAGGGGAAACCTAATTCCGTTCCCAAGAACTTACCAGCTACCACCCTTTGAAGGAAGAATTGTCTCCGCTTCACAGACTGACTTCCAAGGCCAAAGTCAGACAGGAACGGGCAGGACCAGGACTGGACCCCAGGTTTGACTAACATCACTGTCTGCCTTATCGCAAGGAGGCAGAGGCCCCTTGAAGATGTCCTTTCGCACGGGCTCCAAAATATCTACTAAATGTAGGTCATTATTGCTGAAAATGCGTTTTTCTCCTTATCCTTGCAGCAGGCGGCTGCTCTGTAAGTTTTGGCTGTAGCCTGATGTTTAGCAACGCCAGCCCAAGGCCATCTGCTGACCTGCAGATCGCAGGGTTGTCACCCTTGAAACTGGAAGGCATTCCACACACAGTGTGTCTTCCAGGTGCTTTTTCTCCTCAACCATGAAACCACACACCCACAGGCCAGGCAAGAAAGCACTCAGTTACTTCACACATGGTCCTTCCTTCCCCTTCCTGCTTCACCTGATGCAGAAGAATTTGTCAGTAAAACTTGAGCATTACAAGAATATGCAACAGAAAGAATTAGAGAACTTGGCAATCCAAAAGCTGCTAAATGAGGGTTTTCTCCATTTTGGGGGTAATGTAAAGCAGTTCCAAGAAAAGTGAAGTCACAGCCTCAGTTGCTTATTTTCGGTTCTTAGAAAAGAGCCAATGTCAAAGGGGAAGCAGCTCCGCCCCAGCACACAGCCTCCATTGTCTGGCAGGGAGCGATGGCTGATAAACCAACTTGGATTTGGCAGCAGAAACCCAAAACCTCTGACATATGTTTTCATTTGGTGATGTCAAGGAGGAAACTCAAGCCGAAACAGTGAAAGTTATTAACATTCAGAGAAACCACAGCTCAGCTAGCATGCTGAGGCGACAGCCTTCCAGCACCAAGCCACCAGCAGTTTTGAGGGGACTGTCAGAAAAAACACACAGTGCCCTCCTTTTCCTACCTCCACCCCCCAGCACACTCCTGAGATGCATTATCGCTTAGGCCACCATGTCAGCCCAACCAGCATTTTTCAATGGACATTATTTACCAGAAGCTGGGTGAGGACAAATGGGGCAGGATATGGTACAGGTGGTTTTCGGCAACTTGAGTCTGTTTTCTAGCACAGAAGCAGGTCTCGCCACAGTAGGGCAGACTTCAGGTTAACGTCTTGGGAGTCTACCACACATCTAGCTCAGGGGCTACTACTGGGTGTCCCATAATAATTTGTGAATAAGATTTGCTTTTTTTTGTTTTTTTTGTTTTTTTGAGACAGAGTCTGGCTCTGTTGTCCAGACTGGAGTGCAGTGGCACAATCTTGGTTCACTGAAACTTCCGCCTCCCAGGTTCAAGAGATTCTCATACTTCAGCTTCCAGAGTAGCTGGGATTACAGGTGCATGCCACCATGCCTGGCTAATTTTTTTGTATTTTCAATAGAGATGGAGGACTCACTATGTTGCCCAAGCTGGTCTCGAACACCTGGCCTCTGGTGATCAGCCTGCCTCGACCTCTCAAAGTGTTGCGATTACAGACATGAGCCACTGCATCCAGCCATTGTGACTAAGTTTTAACCCAAGAATTCTGAAACAGAGATCTCATTGTGTGCACCAAAATTAAATTTACATGCAATTAAAAGCAACTGACTGAGTGACCCACCAGGGACAGAGCCTAGGGAGACATGATGACGAAATGGAATGTGGTGTCCCAGATGGGACCCTGGAACAGGAAAGGACATTAGGAAAACCCCAAAGAAATCTGAATGAAGTACAGACGGATTAATATCATCACAATATTTGTTCATTAATTTTAACAAATGCACTGTACTAACATGTTAATAATAGGTGTAGCTGGGTACAGGTATATGGGAACTCTTTGTACTATCTTTGCAATCTGTGTGTGTGTGTGTGTGTGTGTGTGTGTGTGTATAGACAAGCAAGAAAGTAAGAACGTACCGATCCTTTCAGCAATAATGATTTGGTGCCCACTAAGTGTCACATACTATGTAAAAGTGGTCCACACATATCATTTATTCCTCACACCAGTGCTATGAGCTGGGCATAATCTGCATTTTACAGATAAAGAAACTAAAGAACGGAGAAGTTAGGTACCTTGCTCATAGTCACCTATGAGCGGCAAGGTCAGTGGCAGATGAAGGGCTCAAATTCAGGTTCACAGGACTGCAAAGCTCCTGTTAAAGCTCAGCAATATTGCCTGAAAAATCCCAAACTGTGAACATGAAACAGTTCAAAACAATCTTCATGTGGGCAACAAAAACGATGCACACTTTGCAATCTACCCTGCTTTAAAAAGAAAATAGTTGAAAAGCACAGCACTCCCAAGACACTGACAACACTCAGTGCTGGCGAGGATGTGGAACAGCGACTCCCCTTCATTGCTGGTGAGCATGCAAAAGCAGTCTGGCAGTTTCTACAAGGCTAACCACAGGTTTACCATATGGCCCAGCAACTGTACTCCCAGGCATTTACCCCAGTGAGCTGAAAACTTACACCCACACAAAACCTGGGCATGAATGTTTATAGCAGCTCTATTCGTAGTTACCAAAGATTGGAGTCAAGTAAGATGTCCTTCAATAGGTGGATTAGATAAAACTATGGTGCATCCATACAATGAAATATTATTCAGTGATAAAAAGAAATGAGCTGGCCGGGCATGGTGGCTTGTGCCTGTAATCCCAGCACTTTGGGAGACTAAGACAGGAGGATAGCTTGAGCCCAGGAATTCATGCCTGTAGTCCCAGCTAATCAGGAGGCTGAGGTGTGAGGATTGCTTGAGCTTGGGAGGTTGAGGCCGCAGTGAGCCATGATTACGCCACTGTATGCCAGCCTGGGTGACAGGGCAAGGCCCCATCTTAAACAAACAAAAATAAAAATAAATAATAAATAAATTAGCTGGGCATGGTGGAACACATCTGTAATCCCAGCTACTCAGGAGGCTGAGGCAGAATTGCTTGAACCTGGGAGGCAGAGGTTGTAGTGAGCAGAGATCACACCACTGCACTCCAGCCTGGGTGACAGGGTTAGACTCTGTCTCAAAAAAAGAGTCCCTAAGGAATTATTCATGTTTCTATGTTGTAGTATGCATGGGCATTTATTTTTTTAAAAAAAGAAAGAGCTAACAAGCTGCAAAAAGACCTGGAGGATCCCAGACACAGTAGTTCACACCTGTAATCCCAGCACTTTAGGAAGCTGAGAGGGGAAGACTGCTTGAGCCCAGGAGTTTGAGACCAGCCTGGGCAACATGGCAAAACCCTCTCTCTACAAAAAACACACAAAAAATTAACCAGGCATGGCCCAGGCACTGTGGCTCATGCCTGTAATCCCAGCACTTTGGGAGGCCGAGGCGGGCGGATCACAAGGTCAGGAGATTGAGACCATCCTGGCTAACATGGTGAAACCCCATCTCTACTAAAAATACAAAAAATTAGCCGGGCATGATGGCCTCTAGTCCCAGCTACTCGGAGGTTGAGGCAGGAGAATCGCTTGAACTCAGGAGGCGGAGCTTACCGTGAGGTGAGATCGCGCCACTGCACTCCAGCCTGGGTGACAGAGTGAAACTCCGTCTCAAAAAAAAAAAAAAAAAATTAACCAGGCATGGTGACACGTACCTGTAGTCCTGCTACCTGAGAGGCTGAGATGGGAGGATCACCTGAGCCTGAGAGGTTGAGGCTGTGGTGAGCTGTGATTGTGCCCCTGCACTCCAGCCTGGGCAAGAGTGAGACTGTCTTAAAAAAGAAAAAAAAAAAAAAAAAGATATGGAAGAATCTTGTATGCATAGTAAATGAAAGAAGCCAGTCTGAAAAAATTACTTACTGTATGATCCAACTATGTGATATTCTGGCAACGGCAAAACTGAAAAGAAAGATCAGTGATTGTCAGGGTTGCAGGGGGAGGGGTGAATAAGGGGAACCCAGAGGATTTTTAGGGCAGTGAAACTGTTCTGGATGATACTGTAATGGTGGATACATGTTATTATGCATTTGGCAAAATCCACAGAATGTGTAAGAGAAGGAATGAAGCCTAATGTAAACTAGACTTCAGCTAATAACAACGTAATATTGGTTCATCAAATGTACCATCCTAATAAAAGATGTTCACAGCTGGAAAAACTGGGAGTGGGGTGTGAGTGGGAAGTTTATAGGAATGCTGTAGTTTCTCCTCCATTTTCCTGCAAACCTAAAACTGTTTTTTTTTTTTTTAAGTCTATGTAAAAAAAAATCCATACAGCTTATTAAACAATTTATTAGAGGTAGAAAGTCAATAATCCAGACGAAAGTCTACCATCATGTCATAACATAATCGAACTCCCTTGGTATTTACAGTCTCAGAAAATTCAGGCATGGGTACTAAGCAGACAGCAGAAACCCAACATTCAAAACAATCACAGCAAACAGTAATTCCATACAAAAAGACAAAAGAACTCTAAACCAGGAGGCTCACCATGTCTCGCCCAAAGTTATGCAGCAGAAGTTTAGCTAATGCCTGAAAGGCGTCCTTTATCTTGATGTTTTTCATTTCAACAAGAAATTCTGAAAACGTCTCAACATCTCTGAGTGATAAAAGAAGGTATCACCTTCTCTAGCTAGGAAAATGGATAGAGCCGTGTCTAAATGTTTGAGTGGTGTCCGAAGCAGAAAGGGAGCTGTTGTCTTTCAGGGGCCACCGTGTCTGCCGTTAGGAAATATGCCATTTGACTTGCAAACTGGTTATGGTAGTTGCTAATGAAGATGAGGAGCCCTGATGTCATTCCTTTTTCACACAGTCTGTCTTCCTGCCCATAACCACACTTTAATCACCACGGGCAATAACCGAGCTTAAATTTTGCATTGTAAAACAGGGATGCTGCAGAAATGGAAAAAGTATCATCACTCACAAAATCTGGAAAATGCAACATGAGACTTCTGTGTCTGAGAGAGAGAGAGAGAGAGAATTAACACACACAAACCAGGAAGGAAAAAGAAACACAAGCATCTGCTTTTCATCAGCGAACACAGGCAAAGCAAGGGGCGGCAGAGGCTGTGTCACTGAAGTATCCCAGGACTTAAACATTCCTACATCCGGACTCCTTGGTCAACCAAAGCAAGGCTCTCTGAGAAACTTTTGAAAAATACGCATTGAAAAATGTCCATGAAATCCACATCATTATAAGCTTCTAAACAGTTTCAGGATTTTGGTTGTTTTTAACGACAGTTCCAACATTATCTAAGGAATATTCTTGTGTAAATCTTCCACTTCCAGTTCCCACATACTTTCATGAATGGGATTATCAGAAAGGTCTGTCATCTTCACAGCCTGCAGGCAGGGCTCAGGGCTGCAGGCCTGAACCACTCCCATCACCATCACATACTTTCCTAGAAAAAGAAGAAAAGCCCATAGTAATGTTCTTTTTTTTTCTTTTGCGACAGAGTCTTGCTCTGTCGCCCAGGCTGGAGTACAGTGGTACAATCTCAGGAGGTTGCTCATTGCAACCTCCACCTCCTGAGTTTAAGCGATTCTTGTGTCTCCTGAGTAGCTGGGATTATAAGTGCCTGCCCCCACACCTAGCTAACTTTTTTATTTTTAGTAGAGACAGGGTTTCACATGTTGGCCAGGCTGGTCTTGAACTCCTGACCTCAGATGATCCACTCACCTTGGTTTCCCAAGGTGCTGGGATTAACAGGCATGAGCCACCGAACCCGGCCATTTTCTTTGGTTTCTGATTTTGCTAGGCCAAACAAAACTGTCATGTAAAATGTAATCATGCCCAAAGAATGGAGGTGACGCTCCCGTCAGAGTGAGCTATAATTAGCCTGCTCTGAGGTAGGAGCAGAAAACCTTAGCTTTCCTCTAATCCCGTTCCTTTCTCAACGCTACAGGGTATGTGACTGGTTTCTGTGCACAGGTCACATCCTCTTTCTGCAGACACCCTCTGACCAAGCAAATCCAATTTTCCCTCCACGTTGCCGAAAAGGCTGGGCAGGCAGCCCCCCACCCCATTGTTCCAACTGCTGGAACATATCCCTGCCACCTCCTCCAGCACATACAAGCAAATCCACACCAGGGCCGGCTGCCACCGGGATGATCTAATGACATATTAACTGTGACTCTCTTCCCATTCCCTTGGGGAAGTGACTCTCCTTGAAAGCAAAACTTGGCCAGTCTCAACCACACAAAACCCGATTGTGTAAAAGAAAACTCCAAACACTGCAGGAAAGACAGGCCCGGTGCCAGTCCCGCTGCCTGCCCCTGTGAGGCTGCTTTCATTGCACTGTACGTGGGGGCCTGGGGCTTTGACTGAAGGAAGCCAGGCAAGCTGACCCCTGATTCCACTGTTCAACCCCAGGCAGGATGTGCTCAGGTATCTCAGAACTCCTCCCCATATTCCACCTGGGTCCCTCTGTGACAGAGACTGGTTCTGAAAATGCACTTGCCATCCCCTCTGAACGGGCCTAAAGTGCTGGTAGGGTTGGAACCCATAGAAGTGGAACGACTAAAGGCCCAGGAAAAGAAGAACAAGCCCAAGGGCATTCCAACCAGGAGAGGGGAACAGGATCTACTAAGAAGGCACACACAGCCAGCCAGATGAGCTCAAAGGCATGCGATGGCACAAATTGGCCCTGTAGGTTCTACCCACACCCTCTCCCACTCCAAAGCAGCTCTCCACTGTCTCTCCCTCTCCTTCCCACATCCCCACCCCGTGGTTGCCCTGACCATACCAATGGCTCCGGCCCATCTCCTGCCAGCTTCCTCCTCTTCGAAACCATCCCCACCCCAATGCTGCAGTCAACATTCTTGAATCCACCTCCTGCCTCCAGAACTCAGTTGATCCAAGCACTATCTAGGTAAGCATGGTTTCTCCAATTCTCCTGCACACAGACAGCAGCCTGAGGGCAGGAAGAGCTTCTCATTCAACTCGCCTCTTCAGCACCTTAGGTTTATGGAAACAAACTCCTGGATGTTCCAGAGGAAGAGGTGGTAGAGGAACAGCACTAGAGCAGCAGCAGTGAGGTGAGCAGAGTTCAAGGCCATCTTGAAGCAGGCATGTCCTTCCAGACAGCCACTGAGGCTCTATTCTACCTTCCACCGCTGCCTCAGGCTCCCCAAAGGCACGGGGCTCTATCCCCTCCAAGCCTTTGCACAGGCTGTTCCATAGAGCTGCACAATCTCCCGCCACTGCACACTGACAGAGGGTGCCCAACTGTCTTCAGTTTTTTGTTTTTGTTTTTGTTTTTTTTGAGACGGAGTCTTGCTCTGTCGCCCGGGCTGGAGTGCAGTGGCCGGATCTCAGCTCACTGCAAGCTCCGCCTCAGTTTTAACACTGCAAGTCCCACATCCCAGGACGCTCTCAGTCCCAGGCAACCCAGGAGGGTTGGTCCTTATAGATAACTCCAATGCATCCTTCGGGGCTGCCTCTTCCAGGAGGCGTTCCCTGGGCCCTCAAGCCTGGATCAGCTGTTCCTCCTCTGCGCCACCTCACTCTTGCCTGCAATATTACTTTGTGTTTTAGTGGCCCGATTACCTACCTGCCTCCCTGCCTAATGGCAGTGACTCAACTTTGTCAAGCTAGACTCGGTATTAATTAATAAGAGGAAATGACAGGGCCCCTGCCAGCTGGCATTCAGGCCAGTGGGTATGTCAGACAGGTTCACCAATGCCCATTGGTTCAAACACTGAAGTATTTACTAGATGCCAGGCTTACGCCAGGGCTGAGACCAGACAGGAGACTGCCCCAGCCTGCCTGCAAGGGGCTTCGCCTGCAAATCAACACACCAAGCAGCATTGGTTACATGCTGGGCCAAGGCTAAGGCCAAGGGTTGGCAAACTTTTTCCGTAAAGGTCCAGATAGTAAATATTTTGTGCTTCTCCCACCACAGGGTCTCTGTCCCAAATACTCAACTCTAGCTGCAGTGGGACAGACGCCCAAGACATTCTGTAAATTACCAATGTATTTCAATAAAACTTTACTTATGAACACTGATGCTTGAATGTAATATGCTTTTCACATGTCATGATTTTTTTTTTCAACCATTTAAAAATGTGAAATCTCACCAGGCGCAGTGGCTCATGCCTGTAGTCCCAGCACTTTGGGAGGCCAGGAGCTCGAGACCAACCAGTCTGGCCAACATGGTGAAACCCCATCTCTACTAGAACTACAACAATAAGCCGGGTGTGGTGGTGCACGCCTGTAATCCCATCTACTCAGGAGGCTGAGGCACAAGAATTGCCTGAACCCAGGAGGTGGAGGTTGCAGTGAGCCGTGATTGCATCACTGCACAGCCAGAGAGACAGAGTGAGACTCTGTCTCAAAAATAATAATAGTAATAAATAAAACATTTAACAGCATTTTCAGTTCGCAGGACACGTGAAAAGAGGAGGCCTGTAGTTTGCTGACCCTATCCTAGACCAACGCTGGGGCTGAGGGCAGGAAGAGAGGGAAAGCTGAAGGATAAGGCGGTCGGGGGAGGGAACAGGAGCATGTGGCAGTAAACAGGTCCCAATGTTTTGCACCTTCACTACGAGCCAGGTGCAGTGTTAAGGCAGTTGTTTACTTACTGAATCCACACAACAGGCAGGAATGATTCACTCCCTTTTACAAAATAGTACAAGTCCAGAAAAGTTAACAGAAGTGCTCCAGGCAGCTCAGCTGGGAAGGAGTGGAGCCAGAAATTCGACCTAAGCCTGTCCCAGACCAAAGCAGCTCAGACCAGATCACTGACTTATCTCTAGTTAGACTCCAAGACTGAGCAGGAAGGGCCCTTAGCAACGAAGTGATCTTGGCTTGATTTCCCAGGGGAGGGAGCCGAGGTGAGGGAAGGCCCATGGATCCTCAGACCTCCTCAGCTCAGACCTCACATCCTCTAGAAGCCTCCCTGGGCCACTCAGCACCTTGCTCACGGCTCCCCAGGGGTCAGCGATTCTCTGGGACATTTGCTTACCGCCTGTCTCCCAGCAGACTTTATCTGGGTCTCGGCTGCAGCCCAGCACTGCACATGGGAGGCTGATGTACAATATGTGCTCAATTGACATCCCAGGGAACAAGTGAGATGGATGCCCACTGCCTGTCACTCAAGACAACTGGTTCTTGGAGCACTTATGTGTCAGGCACTGGGCCAGATGCTGAGGATACCGTTGTCAGGACCACACAGCTCTAGCCCTCCAGTAGCTTGGTCTGGCCCAGTGATTCTCAAAGTATGGCCCCCAAACACCAGGCATGGTGGTGTAGGCCTGTAGTCCCAGCTACCCAAGGAGGCTGATGCAGGAGGACTGCTTGAGCTCAAGGCCAGCCTGGGCAACACAGTGAGTCCCCTATCTCAAATAAATAAAACATTTAATAAGTCGAAAGTATGGTCCCCAGACCAGCAGCATCAGCATCACCTGGGAGCTGGTTACAACTGCAAATTTCCAGCACCACCTGGACCTCATGACTCAGAAACCCTGAGGGTGGAGCCCCAGCCATCCCAGCTTTAGCAAGCCCTCCAGGAGAGACTGATGCACGCTCAAGCTTGAACATCAATGGTTTAAGAGAGGTAGCAGGAAGGGCACAGCGGCTCACGTCTGTAATCCCAGCACTTTGGGAGGCCGAGGTGGGCAGATCACTTGAGGCCAGGAGTTCCAGACCAGCCTGGCGAACATGGCAAAACCCAGTCTCTGCTAAAAAATACAAAATTAGCCGGGTGTGGTAATTAGCATGCCTGTAATCCCAGCTACTCGGAAGGCTGAGGCATGAGAATCGCTTGAATACGGGAGGTGGAGGCTGCAGTGAGCCGAGGTCGTACCACTGCACCCCAGCCGGGGCAACAGAGTGAGACTCCATCTCAAAAAAAAAAAAAAAAAGAAAAGAGGCAAACACCAGTGAGCTGCAGCCAAGGTACATTTGAATTGAGACGTTAAGGATGAACAGAAGTTTCCCAGGACAGTCTTTCCCAAAACTTGATGGCGAACAAGGAAATCAACTGGGGGAGGAGGCTTGTGACAAATGCAGGTGCCTGGGTCCCTCCCCAGAAGATTCCCACTAGAGGTGGGAGAGTCCCAGAAATCTGTATTTGTTGAAGGGACTGCTTATCATCAGATCAACTTCACCGAGGAGGGACCGCAGCAAGGGTACCTAAGTGGGGACCCGCAGGGGCAGAGGCCCGGAGGAGGGGCAGATACGCCCCGCCCCCGCCCCCGTCGATTGTCAAGACCCGGATAGAATCTGGCCTCGGCAACCTCTCGGCGGACAGCAGGGAAGAGGACGCCCAGTGAGGCTCGGGCATTACCTGGGACTAGGCAGGGCCGCCCGCGCGGCACCCGCTCCAGGCCGCGGACCGAGAAGTCCCCGCTCGGGTCCCGCAGCCGCGCCTCGCCGCGGTCCGCCATCACTACCCTGCCCTGCATCCACACGGCCGCCAGGTCCAGCGGCCCGCGGCCCGCCGCCGCTCGCGACAGCCGCCACGCGCCCGGGCCGCCCTCCGCGTCGCGCCGCAGCTGCTCCGCCAGCACCTTGAGTGGTGGCGACCTAGGCAGCCGCACCCCCGCGGGGCCGCCTGAGAACGAGTCCGCAGTCGCCGCCATTCCGCCTCGCCGCCGCTTTCCCGCCAACTTTGAGAAGCAGCGGGGCCCGGCCCGCAACCACCAATCAGGAGCGTGCTGGCAGAGCCGGCCAATGGTCGACGTCAGAAGGCGGGACCGCCTGGCGAACCGGCCTTCGCTAGCAGCCAGGATTGCGCATGCGTAGATAAAAGTAAATAAACGCTCTCAGGAATGAATGGAGGAAATGGGTTAAATGAGAATAAATAATGGAAGGCAGAGAGGTAAAGAACTTCCTCTTTCAACGCATCTCAAAATTTGGCGTGCATGCAGATCACCTGCAGAGTATGATTATTCATCTTTACATGGCCTTGTTCTGAGGTTAGTAAATACTGAAACGAATTAAAAGTCCGTATTTATTGAGAGTGATCAATAATCCAGTCAGGAGATAAGGCTGGGGAGGGAGACGGGGGGAGCTGGCAAACTTGCCCTTTATTTTATTATTATTTTTATTTATATTTTAATAGCATCAAATAATTTTAAGGTTAATAAAATATATTGCTATCTTCACAAAAGAAATGCACATTTATTGTAAAAAAAAATAGGGAAAATGTAGAATAAGAAAATATTGTAAAAGCCACTTATTAGATATCCACTGTTAATTTTGAGGTATATTAGCCTCCAGGTTTTAAAATGTGTGTGTGTGTGTGTGTGTGTGTGTGTGTGTGTGTGTGTGTTTTCAGACAGGGTCTCTGTTACCCAGGATGGAGTGCAGTGGCACAGTGACAGCTCACTACAGCGTTCACCTCCCGGGCATAGGTGATTCTCCCACCTCAGCCTCCTGAGTAACTGGGACTACAGGCGTGCACCACCACGTCCAGCTAATTTTTGTGTTTTTTGTAGAGACGGGGTCTTACCATGTTGCCCAAGGTGGTCTTGAACTCCTGGGATCACGCAATCCTCCCTCCTTGGCCTCCCAAGGTGCTGGGATTACAGGTGTGAACCACCACGCCTGGCCTATTACTGATATATAAATAGTGTTTTGTATATTGTTTTCACTTAATAATGAACATCTTTCAGTATCAGCAAATATCCATCTGCTTCCTCTTGAATTACTGCATAATACTTGATTTGTCTTATCACATTTTTTTTTTTTTTTTTTGAGACGGAGTCTCCCTCTGTCGCCCAGGCTGGAGTGCAGTGGTGCGATCCCCGCTCACTGCAAGCTCCGCCTCCCAGGTTCACGCCATTGTCCTGCCTCAGCCTCCCAAGTAGCTGGGACTACAGGCGCCCGCCACCACGTCCGGCTAATTTTTTGTATTTTTTTAGTAGAGACGGGGTTTCACCATGTTAGCCAGGATGGTCTCAATCTCCTGACCTCGTGATCCACCTGTAAAAGCTAAATCTTTGTGCACATCTTTCAAATAAAATTCCCGGTAATTTCTCCCTAAAAATTGGATGTCCCCAGTCAGCAAAGTCCACAAATCCTAAATCAGGCAATCCTTAAAGTCAAGGTTGGTTCTTGAGAGAGACTTTGAATTCTCAGGGCCTCCTGCAGTCCCGGGCATTCAGAGTATTCACTAAGAGCTTGATTTTTCTTTCTTTCTTTTTTTTTTTTTTTTTGAGACGGAGTCTTACTCTGTCACCCAGGCTGGAGTGCGGTGGCACAATCTCAGCTCACTGCAACCTCTGCCTCCTGGGTTCAAGTGATTCTCCTGCCTCAGCCTCCTGAGTAGCTGGGATTACAGGTACACGCCACATGGCTGGCTAATTTTTGTATGTTTTAGTAGAGACAGGGTTTCGTCATATTGGCCAGGCTAGTCTCAAACTCCTGACCTCGTGATCTGCCTGCCTCAGCCTCCCAAAGTGCTGGGATTACATGCGTGAGCCACCACACCCGGCCAAGAGCTTCATTTTTATAAAATTGAGCCAGGTCCTATTGTAAGAACTTTGTAGGAAGTATCCCATGTACCCCCACAGACCCTGAAAAGACTGTTCTACACAGGTGAGGAAACTGAGGCTTAGGGAAGCCAGGGGGCTGGCCCATAGCCTCTATGAGGTTTTGGCCTCTACACCTAATATGGTTTAGCTGTGTCTCCACCCAAATCTCTTGCTGAATTGTACTTTCCATAGTCCCCACATACCATGGGAAGGACCCCATGGGAGGTAATTCAATCATGGGGGCGGGTATTCCCATGCTGTTCTTGTGATAGTGCGTGAGTTCTCACAAGATCTGATGGTTTTATAAGGCGCTTTTCCCCCTTTGCTCGGCACTTCTTCTTCCTGCCGCCACATAAGACGGACATGTTTGCTTCCCTTTCTGCCATAATTGTAAGTTTCCTGAGGCCTCCCAGCCCTGTGGAACTGTGAGTCAATTAAACGTCTTTCCTTTATAAACTCTCCAGTCTCAGGTAGTTCTTTATAGCAGTGTGAGAACAGACTAATACAACACCTCAACCCTGACCTATAAAGAACCCGGCTCCTACGCTGAGAAGGGAGCAGGAACATTAACCAAGAGACAATCCAACCCGTTCATGCCCGGTGGGTCCTCACTGACCTTCTCCCAAGGTACCTTAAGGCCAGAGAAGTGATGGGGAAGGGAGTTAGGGTGAAGGCAGAAGCTCCTAGGCTTCTTGTATGAGCCTGGGAATTCCCCATCATTGCCTTGGCCTCTAGATTCCCTACCCCACTCCCACAAGCCCAACACCCTGTTGCTGGCACAGTGGTCTTTTCAAAACAAGTCTGGGCATATCAGCACTGGGTTTATAACACCTTGATGGTGTAATCCACACATCTGGAATGTGAGCTTTCCAGGCAGAGGGAACTACACGTGGAGGGGGCAGACAGGGGAGAGAAAGCAAGAAGCATGTAGCAAACTGCCAGTAGTTGAGAATGGCTGGGACGCAGAGTAGAAAGGGAGGACTTCGGATAGATGAGCCTGGCCCTATATAACCTCATTTCTTATCCCCATTTTACAGATGATGAAGCTGAGGTTCAAGCCAATGACAAGCCTGAAGCCACATGGCTAGTGAGTGGTAAGAGTCAGAACTCAAACCCAAATTCAGCTGACCCCAAACTTCATGTATCTTGAACCACAGGCTCCATCTCACTGTTCACACTCTCACCCACCTCCACCCATCAAAGGTGCCTCTAGACCTTCGCTTGTATTGTTTGTTCTCTGCCTGACATGCCTCCCGGTCAATCACCCTCAGTTGAAACCTGGCTTAGTCATCAAGCGCCTGCTCACCAGCAAGACCTCTTCTCTTCAGGGAGACTTTCTTGAGCCCCACGACTGGAATGAACCTCTTCCCTCCAGGCCAGTTTGCCGGTGCCCCTAATCCATGGTTTCCCAACCTCACCCTACTGATATTGGGGCTGGATAATCTTTGTGATGGGGGCTGTCCTGTGCACTGCAGGATGCTGAGCAGTATCCCAGCTCTCCACCCACGAGATACCATGGCACCCTCCTCAAGTTGCAACAAGCAAAATATGTCTTCAGACATTGCCACTGTCCCCGAGGGAGCTAAATCACCTCTATGGAGAACCACTGCCCTAAGCTACAATACTCACTGCCCTCTGTTTTGAACCATAAATAGTTGAGTCTGTGTCTATCTTACCAGTAAAGCCTGGGTTCTCAAACTAAGTTGTCAGCAGCAGACAGACAGGTAACCCTGGTGTAGCGGGGTAAACTGGCTGCCTGATGTCCTGGCACAAGGGGTCCAGCACACTCAGCCAATGGTTGTCATGCAGGACTGTGGGCCCACTGTGGCTAGATCTGATTTTTCAAGACATTTTCTTTTGTTTGTTTTTGTTTTAGATGGAGTCTCACTCTGTCACCCAGGCTGGAGTGCAATGGCGTGATCTCAGCTCACTGCAACCTCCACCTCCCAGGTTCAAGTGATTCTCCTGCCTCAGCCTTCCAGGTAGCTGGGAATACAGGCACCTGCCACCATACCCGGCCAATTTTTTGTATTTTTAGTAGAGATGGGGTTTCACCATGTTGGCCAGGCTGGTCTCGAACTCCCTACCTCAGATGATCCACCTGCCTTGGCCCCCCAAAGTGCTGGGATTACAGGTGTGAGCCACCGCACCCGGCTCAAGACATTTTCATGTATAACCTCCATGTTTAAAAAAAAATGCTGGCAACGAATTCAATTCTAAAACAAAGGAACAAAAACAAACCTCGTGCCCCTCAAAGTCATCCGTGGACTGATTCTGGCCCATGGGCTTCCAATCTGCAAATTCTCTCTAGAACGTGAGCTCTGCTCCAGGCACCAAGGCAGCCTGCGTGTTCACTAATATGCAGCTCTTTAAATCTCCTGCAAAACACCCAAGGGGCTGTAGTGTTTTACCAGCTCCAGGAGTTGCAAAATCGTCATCTTAAATTACAGTCATGAGCAGACAACTGGGGTCTGTTGACACATGTTGGGTAAGCCTCCCCTCCAGGGAGGATTATTCCCCTCCCCCGCACCACAATGCATCACCCTCACGCTCAGGCCTGAAGCAACCCCCTGCGCCAGCCTCCCCAAGCTCCAGCCCCTCAGTGAGATCAAATATCCTTGGAAGGGGCTTCCTGCCACCTGCACCAGTGAGGACAAAGGTAAGGCGACAGGAATTGTAGGCCTTGGCTTTATCCTCAATCTGCCTGTTCACCAGTTCCCAGGCTGATCAGGTCAAAAATGCTTCTGGTTTCCAGAAACAAAGAACCCTACTGCACTAAGAAAAGGGGTTGTTCTGGGCGGGGCGTGGTAGCTCACGCCTGTAATCCCAGCACTTTGGGAGGCCGAGATGGGCGGATCATCTGAGATCAGGAGTTCGAGACCAGCCTGGCTAACATGGTGAAACCCCATCTCTACTAAAAATACAAAGATTAGCTGGGCACGATGGCACATGCCTGTAATTCCAGCTACTTGGGAGGCTGAGGCAGAAGAATTACTTGAACCCAGGAGGCGGAGTTGCAGTGAGCTGAGATCGTGTCACTGCACCCTAGCCTGGGCGACAAGAGCAAAACTCTGTCTTGAAGGAAAAAACAAAAAAGAAAATGGGTTGTTCTGGAAGGGTATCCATACAGTGACATCTTCGTAATAGCAAAGGCTGTTATTAGCTGAGCCCTTACTATGTGCCAAGCTCCATGCCAGGTACTTCATGTGCAGAGACTCAGTTACTCCTCATGACAACCCTAAGAAGTAGATAATTTTCCTTTTTTTTTCTTTTTTTTTCTTTTTTTTGAGAAGGAGTCTCACTCTGTCGCCCAGGATGGAGTGCAGTGGCACAATCTCGGCTCACTGCAAGCTCCGCCTCCCAGGTTCATGCCATTCTCCTGCCTCAGCCTCCCGAGTAGCTGGGACTACAGGCGCCCGCCACCACGCCCAGCTACTTTTTTGTATTTTTAGTAGAGACGAGGTTTCACTGTGTTAGCCAGGATGGTCTCGATCTCCTGACCTCGTGATCCGCCCACCTCGGCCTCCCAAAGTGCTGGGATTACAGGTGTGAGCCACTGCGCCGGGCCAGTAGATACTTCTCTTAAGCCCAATTTAGAGATGAGGACGTTGAGGCTTGGACAGGTGATGTGACCTACCCCAGACCACACAGCTAGGAGGAGGTAGAGCCAGGAACCAATCCCTACCCTGGGAATCCTTACAAAGGGTTCTTCTCAGGTGTCTCAATAATCAGGATGGTGGTTTTTTTGTTTTTTGTTTTTTTGTTTTTTGTTTTTTTTGAGACCGAGTCTCGCTCTGTCGCCCAGGCTGGGGTGCAGTGGCTGGATCTCAGCTCACTGCAAGCTCCGCCTCCCGGGTTTACGCCATTCTCCTGCCTCAGCCTCCCGAGTAGCTGGGACTACAGGCGCCGGCCACCTCGCCCGGCTAGTTTTTTTTGTATTTTTTAGTAGAGACAGGGTTTCACTGTGTTAGCCAGGATGCTCTCGATCTCCTGACCTCGTGATCCGCCCGTCTCGGCCTCCCAAAGTGCTGGGATTACAGGCTTGAGCCACCGCGCCCGGCCTAGGATGGTGGTTCTTAACATAACGTCTTACCCACTATCCTGGATTGGCACCATGGAAGAATACTCTGGGAAATTTCTTTTTGAAATACAGGTTTTATGAAAACACACACACACACACACTCACACATTTTGAACTATATTTAATGAAATGCCTGCCAAAGTATGCAAAGGGGGCAGTGGATGGATGTCTCTTACTTTGGATGCAACTTACTTTGCAATGCAACAAGAAATAAGGTGGATGGATAGGTGGACAGAGGGAAGGACAGGTGGCTACAGCTGAGATAAGGCAACTAGAGTCAACTGTGCATTGTGGAATCCCCATGGTGGGTGATTGATGTTCACTGCACAGTTCTTTCAATAACACAACATCTGGGAACAACTGTAGGTCCCAGGGCCGCAGCACAGCCTTCCAGCATTGGAATATCTGGGGGTGGGACCCTAGAATGATTCTGGGGCCCAGCCCTCCCCCACTCAGTGACAAGCAAACTTCCTGCTGTCTCACTCACAGAGTATCACCAGGTCATGTGAAAGCTGATGCATCTTGGCCTCAAGAGGTGTCCCTTTTTGTCCACTTCACTCAGGCCCAGGGCTGGGCTCAAGGGAGCGTGGGTAGAATAGGGTAAAGTCACACCTCAGTGCCTGATGACTGACACTCTTGGGCCTCCGCACCGATGGTGATGTCTGCTGTCCACGGCACACGGCCATGGTGTGAACAGAATGTGTGTGCCCTCTCCCCCCAAATTCCTATGTTCCGCTGTATATGGTTAACTATGATTTATTGCATAGTCTCAAAAAACTAGAAGAGACCGGATGTGGTGGCTCACGCCTGTAATCCCAGCACTTTGGGAGGCCAAGGTGTGCAGGAGTGACCTCAGGAGTTTAAGACCAGCCTGGCAAACATGGTGAAACCCCATCTCTACTAAAAATACAAAAATTAGCTGGGCGTGGTGGTGGGTACCTGTGATCCCAGCTACTCAGGAGGCTTGGACAGGAGAATCGCTTGAACCTGGGAGGCGCAGGCTGCAGTGAGCCAAGATTGTGCCCCTGCACTCCAGCCTGGGCGACAAGAGCAACACTCCATCTCAAAAAAAAAAAAAAAAAAGGAAAAAATATAAGAAGAAAATTTTAAAAAGGGAAAGAAAAAGAAAGTTAATTCCCAATGTGAAAGTGTTAGGAGGTAGGTCTTTTGTGAGGTGGTTAAGTCTCATTAATAAGGGTGGAGCCCTCATGAATGGGATTAGTGTACTTTTAAGAGGGGTCCCCGGAGAGCTCTTTTGCCCCTTCCACCTTGTGAGGACACAGTGAGCCAGAATTTGAGTCCTTACCAGACACTGAATCTCCCAGTGCCTTGATCTTGGACTTCCCACCTCCAGAACTATGAGCAGCCTGGGCACAGTGGCTCCCACCTGTAATCCCAGCACTTTGGGAGGCTGAGGTGGGACGATCATATGATCCCAGGAGGTAGAGGCTGCAGTGAGCTGTGACTGCACCACTGCACCCCAGCCTAGGCAACAGAGCAAGATCCCATCTCAAAAAGAAATTATGAGCAATATATTTCTGTCGTAAGTTACCTAGTCTATGGTATTTTGTTTTAAAGCCTAAACTGACTGTTACACATTTCCAGCTCTCTGGAGGAGGCTTTAAGCACAACCTACATCTTGCATATGATAATAACAGTAATGCTTCCTCTACTACTATAGGCCAAGCACGCTGCTAGCGCTATGGTATATTCCAGCTCATTTCATCCAAAACCCCTGCCAGTTTCATCCAAAACCCCTGCCAGAGACCTACTTCTGCCCTCCCTTTATAGGAGAAAAATAAACTGAGGCTCAAAAAGGCCCTAAGCCTACAATAATCAAACCTGTGTGGTACTGACATAAGAAAAGACATATATAGATCCAGAGCATAGAATGAGTGTCCAGAAATAAATCCATACATCTATTCCTTTTCTTTTTTTCTTTTCAAGACAAAGTCTTGTTCTGGCACCCAGGCTGGAGTGCAGTGGCGTGACCACGGCTCACTGCAACCTCCGCCTCCCAGGTTCAAGCAATTTTCCCGCCTCAGCTTCCTGAGTAGCTGGGACTACAGGCATGCACCACCACGCCCAGCTAATCTTTGTTTTTTTGTTTTGTTTTGTTTTTTGTTTTTTAAGTGGAGTTTCACTCTTGTTGCCCAGGCTGGAGTGCAATGGTGTGATCTCAGCTCACTGCAACCTCTGCCTCCCAGGTTCAAGCGATTCTCCTGCCTCAGCCTCCCTAGTAGCTGGGATCACAGGCATGTGCCACCACGCCCAGCTAATTTTGTATTTTTAGTAGAGACAGGGTTTCTCCATGTTGGTCAGGCTGGTCTCGAACTCCTGACCTCAGGTGATCCGCCCGCCTCAGCCTCCCAAAGTGCTGGGATTACAGGCATGAGCCACCACGCACAGCCATCTTTGTACTTTTAGTAGAGATGGGGTTTCACCATATTGGCTAGGCTGGTCTCAAACTTCTGACCTCAGGTGATCTGTCCACCTTGGCCTCCCAAAGTACTGGGATTACAGGCATGAGCCATCGCACCCGGCCCCCAATGGCTTTTCAACAAGGGCCAACAAGATCATTCCGTGGGAAAAGAATCATTTAATAAATAATGCCAGAACAATAAGAAAAAGAAGAAAGTTCAACCTCTCTATATATAGAAAGGACCAAAGGCCAAAATATAAGAGCTAAAACTGGAAAACTCCTAAAACAGAAGGGTAAATGTTCACAACCTTGGGTTTGGCGATGGAGCCTTAGAGATGACAGCAAAAGCACAAGCAATAAAAGAAAAAAATAAATTGGACTTTATAAAAAGTAAAAACTTTTGTGCATCAAAGGACATTATCCAAAAAGTAAAGACAATTCACAGGATGGGAAAAAATATTTGCAAGTCATATATCTGATGAGGGTCTAGTATCTAGAATATATAAAGAACACTTGCAACTCAACAACAACAACAACAAAAAAAACAATTTAAAAATGAGCAAAGGACTTAAACAGACATTTCTCCAAAGAAGGTATATGGTATGGTTTGGATGTGGTTTTTCCTTGCAAATCTCATGTTGAAATGTGACATCATTCCAGTATTGGAGGTTGGGCCTAGTGGGAGGTGTCTGGGTTATGGCGGCAGATCTCTCATGAATGACTTGGTGCTGTCCTTGCAGCAATGAGTTCTCTATGAGTTCATCTGAGGTCTAGTTGTTTAAAAGAGCCTGGCACCTCCTCCCTTCTCTCTCACCACGTGACATGCCTGCTCCCGCTCTGCCTTCCATCAAGAGTAAAAGCTTCCTGAGGCCTCACCACAATCCGAACAGATACTGGTGCCATGCTTGTACAGCCTGCAGAACTGTGAGCCAAATAAACCTCTTTTCTTTATTAGTTTATTTTTTGAGACAGGATCTCACTCTGTCACCCATGCTCGAATGCAATGGTGTGATCATAGCTCACTGCAGCCTCAGTCTCCCAGACTCAAGTGATCCTCTCACTTTAGTTTCCCAAGTAGCTGGGACTACAGGTGCACGCCACCTAAGTTTTGGTAGCTAACTTTTTGTTGTTATTTATAATAGAGACGAGGTCTTGCTATGTTGCCCAGGCTGGTCTCAAATTCCTGAGCTCAAGTAATCTTCTCACCTTAGCCTCCCAAAGTGCTGAGATTACAGGCATAAGCCACCGCGCCTGGCCCTTTCTTTTCTTTTTTTTTTTTTTTGAGAGGGAGTCTCGCTTTGTCACCCAGGCTGAAGTGCAGTGGCTTGACTGTCTCAGCCTCCCAAATTGCTGGGACTACAGGCACGCACCACCATACCCAGCTAATTTTTGTATATTTAGTAGAGACGAGGTTTCACCATGTTGGCCAGGTTGGTCTTGAACTCCTGACCTCAAGTGATCTACCCACCTCGGCCTCCCAAAGTGCTGGGATTATACGTGTGAGCCACCACGCCCGACCCTCTTTTCTTTATGAGTTACCCAGCCTCAAGTATTCCTTTATAGCAACGAAAGTGGACCAACACCGTATACAAATGGCCAGTGAGCACAGGAAAGGATGCTCAGTATCATTAGTCACTAGGGAAATGCAAAAAAGTACTCAGCTGAATTCGAGCCTGGATCTGCCTGACTCCACAGACCTGGGCTCCTGGGTCTGCTCCCTTCCTGTCCCCACACCTGTCCACACCTTCTAAGGGCCCGTCTAGGGAGCTGAAGCAGCCAGGCCTCCCAGGGGTAACATGGCCATGGGGAGGCTGGAGATGATGACATTCAGTCTTGGTGAAATCTAAAAACTCGATGGCCAAACAGTCCTGGTCTGTTTGGGGTTGCTGCTGGATCCCAAAACAATGCCTGGGGCATAGCTGTTCAGTACATACTTATTGAATGAACGAACGAATGAATGACACGGTTATGGCTTTAGAAGGGTAACAGGTCAGGTTCCCAAGGAACCCACAGAGGAGTGAGCAGGTTTACTGAGGAGTGCTCTTGGAGGCAGCACCTGCGTGGGAGTGAGGTCAGCAGGACCAGGCCGAGGAGTTGAGCTGTGATGCAGTCACAACAAAAGCCTCAGTTATCCCTGGGGAAAGTTCTGGAACTGGAATAGCACTGTAGAGCTGTCCTGCCTGGGGAAAAGGGGGCCGGGCTTTTGCACTCCATATTCAACAGTCATTGAAGGTGTGCTGTCCTGTGGGGTGGGGGGTCTAGGGTGCCATGCCTAGCGAGGGACTCACCTGGGCACTAACCATCAGCCACCAGCTCTCCCAGCAGCTGGGGAGTGACTGCATCTGTCTAGAGGGGGGACCTGGGCACACACCAGTGTCCACTACAGCAGGCATTTGGTCCTCTCTCTCCTTGGGCTCAGTTTAACTCAGCTGCATTTAGTTACCACTAACATCCATCCATCCATCCATCCATCCATCCATTCATTCATTCATTCAACAAACATGTAGTAAGCACCTACTATATGCCAGATGCCGTGCCAGCCCCTGGGGCTATGGAGACATACAAGGCAGATGCAGCCCCTACCAAAGGAAGCAACAGTCGAGTGGGGTGACAGACACAGAAACAGACACTACAAGATCAGATCGCTGCCTTCATCTCCCACTCACTGCCCTGCTATTCCTAGACATGCCAGATAACCTCCTGCCTCAGGACCTTTGCTCATACCGCGTCTTTGCAATCCATTGTATAACTAACACTGACAGCTCATCTCAACTCATATTAAGCCACCATTCAAGTGCTCAGTCACCCCATGTGGCTTGTGGCTTCTGTATTAGAGCAGCTCTGAGTAGAGGAAGGCAGGGGCTTTTTTCTGTTGGCTGCAGGTCCCTGGACATGAATTATCCACATTTTCCTTAACTTTTCAATAAACCAAGAAGGAGACCTGCTCCGTCACTGGCAGGACTGTGAACTCCCTGTGAAAACATCTGTTTGCAGTCCCCCACCATGTCCTTGTCATTAATTTCATTTAAAAAATTATCTTGTTTTAAGACAGAGTCTTGCTCTGTCGCCCAAGCTGGAGTGCAGTGGCATGATCATAGCCCACTGCAGCCTCGACCTCCTGGGCTCAGGTAATCCTCCTGCCTCAGCCTCCTGAGTAGCAGAGACCACAGGTGCATGCCACCACACCTGGCTAATTTTTAAATTATTTGTAAACATGGGGTCATCACTATGCTGCCCAGGCTGGTCTCAGACTCTGGGGCTCAAGTGATCCTCCCTCCCTACTCTCCCAAAGTGTTGGGATTACAGGTTTGAGCCACTGCGCCCAGCCAAAGTTAGCTTTAATTCAGCACTTACTGTGTGCCTGACACTGTTTTAGTCTTTGCATAAGTTACCTCACTTTTTTTTTTGTTTTTTGTTTTTTGAGACAGAGTTTCGCTCTTGTCGCCCAGGCTGGAGCGAAATGGCGCAATCTTGGCTCACTGCAACCTCCTCATTCTGGGTTCAAGCTATTCTCCTGCCTCAGCCTCCCAAGTAGCTGAGATTACAGGCACCCGGAACCATACCCAGCTACTATTTTTTTTTTTTTTTTTTT
>NC_045450.1:11321728-11322200 GCF_002776525.5 Piliocolobus tephrosceles | reverse complement strand
TTTTTTGAGACGGAGTCTCGCTCTGTGGCCCAGGCTGGAGTGCAGTGGCCGGATCTCAGCTCACTGCAAGCTCCGCCTCCCAGGTTTATGCCATTCTCCTGCCTCAGCCTCCCGAGTAGCTGGGACTACAGGTGCCGGCCACCTCACCCGGCTAGTTTTTTGTATTTTTTAGTAGAGACGGGGTTTCATCGTGTTAGCCAGGATGGTCTCCATCTCCAGACCTCGTGATCCGCTCATCTCGGCCTCCCAGAGTGCTGGGATTACAGGCTTGAGCCACCGCGCCCGGCCTTTTTTTTTTATTTTTAGTAGAGACGGGTTTCACCATATTGGCCAGGCTGGTCTCGAACTCCTGATCTCAGGTGATCTGCCCACCTCGGCCTCCCAAAGTGCTGAGATTACAGGTGTGAGCCACTGTGCCTGGCCACGTTACCTCATTTAAGCCTCTTTTTTTTTTTTTTTTTTTTTTTTTTTG
>NC_045450.1:11275529-11321628 GCF_002776525.5 Piliocolobus tephrosceles | reverse complement strand
CCTCTTTTTTTTTTTTTTTTTTTTTTTTTGAGAGGGAGTCTCCCTCTGTCGCCCAGGCTGGAGTGCAGTGGCCCGATATCAGCTCACTGCAAACTCCGCCTCCCGGGTTTAGGCCATTCTCCTGCCTCTGCCTCCCGAGTAGCTGGGACTACAGGAGCCCGCCACCTCGCCCGGCTAGTTTTTTTGTATTTTTTTAGTAGAGACGGAGTTTCACCGTGTTGGCCAGGATGGTCTCGATCTCCTGACCTTGTGATCCGCCCGTCTCGGCCTCCCAAAGTGCTGGGATTACAGGCTTGAGCCACCGAGCCCGGCCTCATTTAAGCCTCTTGATCATTCTGTACAGCATAGTGATTGTACCCATTTTACAGATGAAGAAACTGAGGTTCAGAGAGGTCAAAGAATATGCTCAAAATCACACAGCTTGTGCAAGGAAGAACCTGATACGAAACCCTGGCTCCACAGCTTGTGTTCCTAATGTGTTAGGAATGTGTTCTCAATCATTCACACTCAGTCATTCAACAAACACTGGCCACTGGAATCAAGGTGGAGGCACATGGGGCTGGCAAGTCAGGAGCTCTGGGGCCAACTGTTTCTCTGCCACTGCCTGGTTGAGTGGCCTTGGGCAAGACTCTGTCCCTCTCTGAGCCTCACTTTCCCCTTCTGTGGAATAAAGGGACTGGACCATCGTAACTCGTTTTTTCTACAGAGAGGACCTCTGTCTACAGCCAGACTTGATAATGAATTCCCCAGGAGTTCAACCTTTGGCCCTAAAAAGGGGGTTCAAGGAAATCCTCACACCCCACCTCTTGCAACAGCACTGGCCAATGGCCCCCATGCTGCAGGTAAAAACGTGGCCAAAGATACGGATGAAACAAAATCCAGCCCAAAAACAAAAGGCAACATTTATTGAGCACTTACTCTGTGCCTCGTGTCTCATTTCATCCTCACAATAACCCAATGGAGTTTTATACCCATTTTACAGAAGTGGGAGATTGAGGTCTACAGAGGTTTAACTTACCCAGGTCAAACAGAGCAGAATCATATCCGCTCACCATACAACCCAGCGTTTCCACTTCTGGGTCTCTAACCTAGAGAAATAAAAACTTAGATTCAAGGCGGAGTGTGTGGCATCTCACGCCTGCAGTCCTAGCACTTTGGGAGGTCGAGGTGGGAGGATCACTTAACCCCTGAGGTCCAGGCTACAGTGACCTATGATGACAGTACTGCACTCCAGCCTGGGCAACGTAGCAAGACCCTATGTCAAGAAAAAAAAAGAAAACTTACGTTCACACAAAAACCTATACATAGATGTTTAGGGCAGTCTATTCATCATCACCCCAAACTGGAGACAACCCGATTTAACAGAGGAATTTAACAAGCTGTGGTACATCCATACCATAAACTACTACTCAGCAATGAAAAGGCGTGGACTACTGATACAACCAGGAACTTGGATGAATCTCAAATACTTGGTGTTGGGCAAAAGAAGCCAGACCCAAAAGTTCACATCTACAGGGTTCCATTCATCATCGGGCATAGCTAAAACTCTAGGGACAGAAAACAGACTGGTGGTTGTCAGGGACTGGGAGCAGGGGAGGGGACGATGACAAAAGGGTAGCAAGTGGGAATTTTGTGGGGGGATGAAATTATTTTGTGTACTGGTTGTGGTGGTGGTTAGATGACTCTCAGCTGTGTTAAAATTTAGAGAATGGGGGCCAGGCATGGTGGCTCATACCTGTAATCCCAGCACTTTGGGAGGCGGAGGCGGACAGATCACGAGGTCAGGAGATCGAGACCATCCTGGCTAACGTGGTGAAACCCTGTCTCTATTAAAAATGCAAAAAATTAGCCAGGCGTGATGGCGGGCGCCTGTAATCCCAGCTACTCGGGAGGCTGAGGCAGGAGAATGGTGTGAACCCAGGGGGCAGACCTTGCAGTAAGCCGAGATCACGCCACTACGTTCCAGCCTAGGCGACAGAGCAAGGCTCTGTCTCAAAAAAAAAAAAATTTAGAGAATGGGGGGGCCAGGCGCAGTGGCTCACGCCTGTAATCCCAGCACTTTGGGAGGCCAAGGCGGGCGGATCACAAGGTCAGGAGATTGAGACCATCCTGGCTAACATGGTGAAACCCTGTCTACTAAAAATACAAAATATTAGCCAGGTGTGGTGGCACACACCTGTAATGCCAGCTACTCGGGAGGCTGAGGCAGGAGAATTGCTTGAACCTGGGAGGCAGAAATTACAGTGAGCCGAGATTGCACCACTGCACTCCAGCCTGGGCAACAGAGACCGATTCTGTCTCAAACAAACA
Source organism: Piliocolobus tephrosceles (assembly GCF_002776525.5). NCBI lineage: Eukaryota > Metazoa > Chordata > Mammalia > Primates > Cercopithecidae > Piliocolobus > Piliocolobus tephrosceles. The sequence goes on along the minus strand of NC_045450.1, from coordinate 11,319,318 downwards.
ACAACAACAAAAATTTATAAAATGGGGTTGGGCGTGGTGGCTCACACCTGTAATCTCAGCACTTTGGGAGGCTGAGGTGGGTGGATCACTTGAGGTAAGGAGTTCGAGATCAGCCTGGCCAACATGGCAAAACCCCGTCTCTTCCAAAAAATACAAAAATTAGCCAGGCATGGTGGTGGGCACATGTAGTCCCAGCTACTTGGGAGGCTAAGGTGGGAGAATCGCTTGAACCTGGGAGGTTGCAATGAGCTGAGATCACACCACTACACTCTAGTCTGGTTAACAGAGTGAGACTCTGTATAAAAAATTGAAAAGAAAAAAATAAAAAATAAAAAAAGGCCGGGCGCGGTGGCTCAAGCCTGTAATCCCAGCACTTTGGGAGGCCGAGACGGGCAGATCACAAGGTCAGGAGATGAAGACCATCCTGGCTAACACGGTGAAACCCCGTGTCTACTAAAAAAATAGAAAAAACTAGCCAGGCGAGGTGGTGGGTGCCTGTAGTCCCAGCTACTCCGGAGGCTGAGGCAGGAGAATGGCATAAACCAGGGAGGCAAAGCTTGCAGTGAGCTGAGATCCGGCCACTGCACTCCAGCCTGGGCGACAGAGCGAGATTCCATCTAAAAAAAAATAGAAAAAGTTATAGAAAGCCACGTACATACCCAGAACAGAATCCCATCTCCATGCAAATGACAACTTGTCACAGGTGGTGGCCCAGCTGGAAAATACTTGTTTCCTCTTCAGGGACTTCAGTCAAGAAAGCCCACTAGTACCTAAGTTAACTACCAAGGAGAAGAGGGAGTGGAGAATGACTGCTTAATGGATACAGAGTTTCCTTTGGGAATGATGAAAATGTTTTCCAACTAAAGAGAGGTGGCAGTTGCACAACTGCTGTAAATGTACTAATCACCACTGAATTGTTCATTTCAAATTAGTAAATGTTATGTTATGTGAATTTCACTTCCACTTATTAAAAATGGGTTCCAGGCCAGGCTCACGCCTATAATCCCAACATTTTGGGAGGCCAAAGCGGGAGGATCGCTTGAGCCCAGGAGTTCAAGACCAGGCTGGGTAACCCCCGTCTCTACAAAAAATTAACAAATCAGCTGGGCGTGGTGGTGTGTGCCTGTGGTCCTAGCTACTCGGGAGGCTGAGGTGGTAGGATCACTTGAGTCTAGAAGTTGAGGCTGCAGTGAGCTGTGATCGTGCCACTGCACTGCAGCTTGGATGACAGAGCGAGACCCTGTCTCTAAAAAAAATAAGTAAATAAGAAAGATTCGACCCCCACCCCCCATCCCCCCACCCCACCCCCATCAAAATAGTATCCAGGGATAACTGTGCCCTAAATCCACCCCCAAGCAATTCAGGCCCTTGGAGAGGTTAAGTAACTTACTCAAGGCCACACAGCCAGGAAGAGGTTGACGCTGAAATCAGCCTGCCTTCAAAGCTCCAGTTCTTTCTACTGCAGACGGGAGAAAATGGGGTAAATGTCGCCCACGCCTTTCTCTCCAGGGAATTCTTCAGGGACTCCTTTCCCCTGGAGCAGTGTGACTTTATTTACATAAAAACTCTTCCAGGGACATCAACAAGAAATGCACACCAGTACCAGTATGTTGTTGTACCCGTAACAGACCCTTTTTCTCAAAATAACCACAATTCTGTGAAAGTGGAAGTGTTCTAGAAAATCGAGACGAAGCATCACTCCACGTGTTTGCACAGAAAGAAACAAACCTTCTGAGAAGTGCACTGAATCCAAACGCCTGACTTCACAGGGAAGGAAGGAAAAGTGGGGGCCATGAGACATTGAAATGCACCCCCAGGGCAGCAGGGGCATTTTTTTGAGTGAGTTTGGGATGGGGTTAGGTGGGAGGCGGGGAGACGGACAAAATAAACACCTGCCAAAGCCCCAAAGCAGTTTCTCCAACCCAGAATGCCCTGACCACCAGCGGGGGGTAGTTTCCCAACTGTCCTGATAAGAGGTTTTCTGCGGGGCCTGACCCTCACTCGAAGTTCACTGAAGCATACAGCAGCCCTGCATCGGCGATTACTTCTGAGGGACTCAAACCTCAGCCTTGCAAAACAGCAACACTTGAGTGAACCCAGCTGGAGATAAAGGAAGTGTGAGTCAGCCCAAGAATTTCTTTTAAAAGGCCGAGTGAAGGAGGCCACAGCTGCTGGACTGGGAGACAGAATTTGCATGAGCCTGGGGCTGGGCTCTGGGCATCAACCCACAGATGTCCTCAGGGATCTGTGAGCAGAGAGGCCCGGCTGCAAAGGGTCTGGAGGACAGCCCTTCTGTTAAGGTGTCTGCTCCCAGGGCAGAGGGCATGGGGGAGCTGGAGGAAGCTGGGCTCCAGGAGGGGTGGCCAGCTAAGTCCTTGGGCCAGTAAGGAAAAGTCCAACAATATTGTACAAATATTACCTCTGAGCCACACCACTACCCTGCCAGGAGGTTTAATGTGGTCCCATTTTACAGAGGGGAAGACTGAGTCTGATTTCTTCACTCAACAAGTGCTCACTGAATGCCTGGGATGCAGCGGTGAACAAAACCAACAAAGAACTGCTTTTATAGAGTTTATAATCTGGTGAAGGATGGGGAGAGAGCAAGAGACAGTTTCGGGTGCTGAGCATATGCAGATGAAGAAAATAAACCAGGAGGAATGGGGAGAGGGGCTTATCTGCGCAGGCACCCTCAGCTGAGACCTGAATGACGAGAAGGGGCTGGTGGCCTGGGAAGGGCACTCCTACAGAGGGAATGACGAATGCTAAAGCCCTGAAGCAGGAGTGACCTTGTGTGTATGAGGAACAGAAAGGCCAGTGTGGGTGCGCAGTGAAGAGGGAGCAGTCAGTGATGCGGTCAAGAGGTCAGTGAGGCAAGATCAGGTACAGACTCACAGACCACTTAAAGGAATTTAGATTTTGTTCTAACTGCATCAGGAATGCGCATTTTCGGGGTGGGGGTGGAGAGAGAGAGGAGTCTGGGTGCAGTGGCTCATATCTGTAATCTCAGCACTTTAGGAGGCCAAAGTGGGAGGATCACTTGAGGTCAGGAGATTGAGACCAGCCTGGCCAATATGGCAAAACCCCGTCTCTACTAAAAATACAAAAATTAGCCGGGCGTGGTGGTGAGTGGCCTATAATCCCATCTACTTGACAGGGTGGGACAGGAGAATCACTTGAACCCGGGAGGTGTTTGCACTCCAGCCTGGGCAACAGAGGAAGATTCCATCTCAAAAAATAAATAAATAAATAAAAGAGAGAAAGAGAGAAAAAGAGAGACACATGATCTGGTTTTCGTTTTCAGTAGACGCCCCTGGCTGCTACATGGAGACTGGGTTGTGGGGGCAGAGGAGTGGAGAGACTAGCCAGGAAGCTGCAGCTGTGGTTTTACTCCACTCCTCACAGCCCGATGAGGGGAGACAAAGACAGAAGTCAAGGATGGACTTGGTTTGGGGCTTGAACGACTGGGTCCATGCAGGTGTCCTTGCCCGAGACAAGGACAGTGTGAGCCAGGGCATCCAGCCGGAGCTTTCCCCCGTGCCGCCCACCCCACAGGAGGCCCGGAGTGTTCACGCCGGCATCAAGGACCTCCACGCCCCTCCCTCCTCTTGCCTCTCCATTTTGACCTCACACTGCTCGCCACAGCCACAGAGCTCTTCCCCCTCTCTCCTGACATACAATTTTCGGTCCCAGCTCCAAACCTTTGCTCAGGCTGCTCCTGCCTGAGGGCTCTTCCTCCTTCCTCCTCCCTTGGCCTGAGTGGAGGCCTGAGAAAGGCTTTATAGAGCAGTGGCTCTCAAGCTAGCACCTGCCTGGATTTGAATTCCAGCGCGACCACCTCCTAGCATGTGATCCTAAGCACGTTCCTTAATAGGACTTAATTTCTTCATCTGCCAAATAAGAGTGAAAATGTTTAAGTGCTGACCACGTGGGGGTAGTTGCAGGATTAAAGAAGCAGCACTCGGCCGGGCGCGGTGGCTCAAGCCTGTAATCCCAGCACTTTGGGAGGCCGAGACGGGCGGATCACGAGGTCAGGAGATCGAGACCATCCTGGCTAACACGGTGAAACCCCGTCTCTACTAAAAAATACAAAAAACGAGCCGGGCGAGGTGGCGGGCGCCTGTAGTCCCAGCTACTCGGAAGGCTGAGGCAGGAGAATGGCGTAAACCCGGGAGGCGGAGCTTGCAGTGAGCTGAGATGCGGCCACTGCACTCCAGCCCGGGCGACAGAGCTAGACTCCATCTCAAAAAAAAAAAAAAAAAAAAAAAGCAGCAGCACTAATTCATTTCACTCCGGGAACAAGGGAAATGTCAACCATGGTTAGCCAGTGTTATTTCAGGCACAGAAATGGCCTGAGGGGCTGGGCACGGGGACCCACGCCTGTAATCCCAGCACTTTGGGAGGCCGAGGCGGGAGGATTACTTGAGCTCAGGAATTCGAGACCAGGCTGGGCAACATAGGGAAACCCTGTTTCTAGAAAAAAATTTAAAAATTAGCCAGGTGTGGTGGTGCACACCTGTGGTCCCGGCTACTCTGGAGGCTGAGGTAGGAGAATCACTTGAGCCTGATCTGAGATCGAAGCTGCAGTAAGTGGTGACTGCACCACTGCCCTCCACCTGGGCAACAGAGCAAGACCCTGTCTCAAAAAATAAAATATAAAATATAAAATTTTTAAAAGCATGGGGAAGCAACCGCTCTTTACTATCTCATATGGCTACATGGAAAGTGAAAAAGCTCTGGCCCACGGGGAGGGCTGTCTCCTTCATGGCCAAGTCTCCAGAGCCTCCCAGGGTCTACCCACTGGACAGAGGAATGGCCACAAGCGCGCAATCATCCCTGCCCCCTGCAAGGACTTCCTACTCAGCTTTTACAGGAACGGACCCGGAGCCCAGAGTGACACTGTGGATACGCCATGGGTGGTTCCTTCCCAAGTCTTTCTGGCCAGCAGGGCCCTGGTGACACCTGAGATTCTGGGTAGAGACTCATGTTTTGCGTGAAATGCAACAGGGACTCTTTGGAGGGTTTTCAGAGAGACAGAGGAGAGGCCTGATCTGATTTGCACTTTCAGTACAATGAAGGTGAACCCGCATTTCCCAGGGCAGGTCTACCGTGGCCAGTCCTAGTAATGTGACTTCCCTCAGACTCCCATGGGTGGCTTCAGGCCAAAAATGCCAGGGATGGTGGGGCCTGCGGCCGGCTGGGGACCGGGTGTCCTGCCTTCACCTACATCCCCTCTACACCCTGCAGCCAGAGGCTTGAAAAGGGGAAGCCATAGGTCAGACCAAGCCTAGGCTGTGGTGCCCACCGCCACTGCTGTGGGATGTCTGCTGGAAAATGAGACCATGAGGTTTACAGGAATTGGAACCTCTGACTAGCACTGAATGTGAAAGCAAGACTCACATGCATGCACACTCAGGCAAATGCAGACACACGGAGCAGACACAAGCAGCACATTCGCTTACATACACATAAGCATATATACATGCATATACACACACATGCGTGCATACACTCCTCTACTCATGCAGACACTCAGGCGCAGGCACACAGACACAAAGGTTCCCAGACCCCTCTCACGTGATCTGCCCACCTACAGCTGTAGGCTTGTTCTCCCTGGAGCTCAGGCCCACACACATTCCCAGCTCCTGCCTAGAGATACACCCATTTTCCACCAGTGGACACACACACACTCACACACACCCAAGAGCCCAGGCCCATGGCCTCCAAGCAGCCCCGCACACACAACAGAGCTGCCTGTACATGGGCAGCATCTCACAAGCCTGCCAGGTCACACAGTTGTGCACACATGCACATGAGCGCACACCAACATCCCTTGTCTCTCTTTCTCTCTCTCTCAGGGTTCACAGCGGTCAGCCTTAGAAACAGAGAACACCTTGCTCAGCCCACTTTGACTGCAGCCAGTGGCACTTTCTGGGCCCCTTGCTGCCCCAGCCTTACCCTCCATCAAAGTGCACACTCCTGGATTTCACTGAAGTGTGCCCTCGGCCTGGAACACCCTTCTGCCTGCTCTTCCCCCTGTCCCAACAGGCCAAATCGCCAGCTCTCCCCTGCCGGTCCAACCAGGAAGCTCCCAGCAGTCACAGGGCACTAAAGTATGGGGGGACCTGGGCCAGCTTGTGCTCCTCCACAAAAGTCTTAACCTCTCTGGACCTCAGAGTCCTCATTACTAAAATGAAGGTCATTATCAGCATCAGACGAACTCTATTTCCTTGGGAGGGGTTTCATGTCCAGCCAGGCACATAGTAGGGGCTCAGGAAAAAGCTCGTTAAAAGAATAACAATGGGCCCGGCATGGTGGCTCACACCTGTAATCCCAGCATTTTGGGAGACCAAGGAGGGAGGACTGCTTGAGCCCAGGAGTTCGAGATCAACCTGGGCAACATAGTAAGACTGTCTCTATAAATAAAGTAAAATAAAATAGGCCAGGCATGGCGGCTGACACCTGTAATCCCAGCACTTTGGGAGGCCAAGGAGGGTGGATCACTTGAGGTCATGAGTCTGAGACCAGCCTGGCCAACATGGTGAAACTCTATCTCTACCAAAAACACAAAAATTAGCTAGGCATGGTGGTGGGCGCCTGTAATCCCAGCTACTTGGGAGGTTGAGGCACGAAAATTGCTCAAACCCACAACAGGGAGGTTGCAGTGAGCCGAGATTGTGCCATTGCACTCCAGCCCAGGTGACAGAGCAAGACTCTGGCTCAAAAAAATAATAATAAAATAAAAAAATTTGAAATTTGAAATGCTCAGCATACCATGTTTGTAATCCCAGCACTCTGGGAGGCCAAAGTGGGGGTACTGCTTGAGCCTAGGAGTTGAGACGAGCTTGAACAACATAGCAAGACCTCATCTATACAAATAATAATAATAAACTTAGTTGGGTGTGGTGGCATGAGCCTGTGGTCCCAGCTACTTGGGAGCCTGGGCAGTCAAGGCTGCAGTGAGCCATAATTGCATCACTGCATTCCAGCCTGGGCAACACAGCAAGACCCCATCTCGATAGATAGATAGATAGATGATAGATAGATAGATAGATAGATAGATAGATAGATAGATAGAAGATAGATAGTAGATAGATAGACAGACAGATAGATAGATAATAAACCAATGACAATGAAGTCCACGACAGACTGAGACCCTGCCATGTTTAAAGAACCCTGTGAACCCTCCCAGCAAACCTAGCAGGTGAGAGGGCTCCCATCTCCCAGAAGAAACAGGCCCAGAGGGCAACGATCTCTTGTTCAAGGTCACTGGGGTCTGCAGCAGACCTCATGCCTCTTGATCCCAGCCCAGTGCATCAGTCAAGGGAGGCAGCTCCAGGCATAAACTTGCAGGGGCCTGCCCAGTGCAGTTCTGGGAGGCCCCCGGCCCACCGCACTCCCCACAGGTACTGAGGGGGCCCTGGCCAGCTGGTGTCAGGGACCAGTGAGCAGGGGACCCAGGAGCTGCATGGTGGGCACAGAGGTGAAGACACAGAGGCCCAGAGAGGGGAGGAGTTTTATCCAGGGTGTCAGTTTCCCGAGGCCGCAAGTAACAAGTCATGAACTCAGTGGCTTAAAACAATAGAACTTGATTCTCTTACAGTTCTGGAGGCCAAAAGTCTGAAGTCAAAGCTTCAGCAGGGCCCTGCTTCCTCCAGAGGATTGAAGGGAGGCCCCTTCCTTGCTTCTTCCAGCTTCTGGTGGCTCCAGGCTTTCCTTGGCTTGGAACTGTGTGATTCCAGCCTCTGCCTCCATCTGCACAGGGCCTCCTCCCCTCCATGTCTGCGTCCCAGATCTCCCTCTGCCTCTCTCTTCCAGGGACACCTCACACTGGATTTGGGGTCCACCCATGTTCTCGTTTCCAGATCCTCAGATCCTTAATTTAAGGACATCTGCAAAGACCCTTCTTCTAAATAAGGTCACAGTCACAGGTTCTGGGGGTTTAGAACGTGGATTTATCTCTTTGGGAACACTTTTAATCCACTACACCTGGAAAGCCAGCAGCAGTGCCAGGCACAGCTCTTCCCTCATCCCAGCCTTGATCTGGGATCTCATTAAGAAGACCAGGGCTGGGCCAACAGAGAGCCAGGAGCCTCCTGGCCTGGCTTGGAATCCCGGCCTTGCCTCTTACTTGCTGTGGGACCTCAGGCAAGTAACTCAGCCTCTGTGTGCCTGTCTCTTCATCTGTAAAATGGGGATGACAGTTCTTACCTCATAAGGGAAATTAAATGAGTTGATGTAAAACGTCAGAACAATGGCTGCCTGGAACCTAGAAAGCTCTCAACAAAAATTTGATAGATCGATACAGAAAATGGTGTCTGGGCCGGGCGTGGTGGCTCATGCCTGTAATCCCAGCACTTTGGGAGGCTGAGACAGGTGGATCATCTGAGGTCAGGAGTTCAAGACCAGCCTGGCCAACATGGTGAAACCCCATCTTTACTAAAAATACAAAAAATTATCCAGGCATGGTGGTGGGAGCCTGGAATTCCAGCTACTCCGGAGGCTGAGGCAGGAGAATTGCTTGAATCCGGGAGGCGGAGGCTGCAGTGAGCCAAGTCACACCATCTACTCCAGCCTGGGCAACAAGAACAAAACTCTATCTCAGAAAAAAGAAAAGAAAATTGTGTCTGGACACCCTGGACCCTCAGTAAGTGCTAATGCGGCCTGAGGAATGGGCCATCTTCCGGAAATTCCTCACCAAGCATCTCTCTGGATTCCCCTCCTCACACCTTTGGCCTCCTGGAGAGAGACAGTGGAGGTGACCATCTTGTCAGATGGGAACACAGCCCTGGAAGTGGGGGAGCCCCAGACCTGGTATCCTGGCCCCAATTGAGGGTCCCATGTGACAGGTCCCAGAATGGGTTTGATCCCTGATGTCTTCAAAGGAAAAAGAGAAACCAGAACAAGTGCGTAGGTTTTTCAAAAAGCAGAAGCTCATCTGGGGCACAGGAGAGCAGAGAGTGATGGAATGCATGTATATGTGTATGTATGTGTATATGCAAGTGTGTATGTGCGCATACAAGCATGTGTATATGCATGTAAGCATGTGTGTGTGCATGTATGTGTATGTGTGTATGCATGTGTGTGCGTGTGTATATGTATGTGTATATGCATGTAAGTGCATATGTGTGTATGCATGTGTATATATGTGTACACATGTATGTGTATATTCATGTATGTGTATGTGCATGTCTGTATGTGTGTATGCACACATGTATGCACATATGTATGTTTGTATGTGTGTATGGTTTTTTTAGAGATGAGGGCTCGCTGTGTTATCCAAGCTGGTCTTGAACTCCTAGCCTCAAGGGATCCTCCAGCCTTGGCCTCCCAAGGTGCTGGGATTACAAGCAGACCCCTCCTGCTCAGCCCCCATGAGGAGCCGTTCTTGAAGGGTGGCCTGGGCCAGCAGCACTGGCACCACCTGGGGACAGGTGAGGAATGCCCATTCTCAGGCCCACCCTGGCTACTGGAGCTCCAGGTGGGTGCTGCAGGTGACACTGGTGCCTATGGATGCTTGAGGACCACTGGTGTTGGGGGTGCAAAGTACAGATGGGGGAGCCGGCCCCTGAGGACTTGAATCTCAGATCTGCCACCTCACAGTTGCATGGCTACTTCTTGTCCCCGGGCATGCATCTCTCAATGAGTTCTTAAGCATCCAGAGCAGCACTTGGCATTTCAGGGACCAGCTTCCATCTGATGATAGCAGCTGACACACGTGCACCAGCTAATTATCTTTCCTTCTAGGAAGGGATGAAAACCATAGATAGTATTTGGTTTCTTTGCAACTCCGTGTTTGGCAAATTTTTAAAATTGGTAGTTAACTCTATCAATCCCTCCATACAGCAGTTCCCAACCTTTTTGGCACCAGGGACCAGTTTCTTTTGTTTTTACTTTTTTTTTTTTTTTTTTTTTTTTAAGATGGAGTCTCCCTCTGTCATTCAAGCTGGAGTGCGGTGGCACGATCTTGGCTCACTGCAACCTCCACCTCCCAGGTTCAAGTGATTCTCCTGCCTCAGCCTCTGGAGTAGCTGGGATTACAGGCGCCCACCATCACGCGCAGCTAATTTTTGTATTTTTAGTAGAGACAGGGGTTCACCATGTTAGCCAGATGGTCTCAAACTCCTCACCTCAGGTGATCCACCCACTTCAGCCTCCCAAAGAGCTGGGATTACAGGTGTAAGCCACCGCACCCGGCCCAGGGACCAGTTTTGTAGAAGACAATTTTTCCATGGACCAGTCGGTAGGGGATGGTTTCAGGATGATTCAAGCATATTACACTTACTGTACACTTTATTTCTGTTATTACATTGTAATATATAATGAAATAATGATACAACTCACTGTCATGTAGAATCACTGGGAGTCCTCAGCTTGTTTTCCTGCAACTAGACGGTCCCTTCTGGGGCAATGGGAGACAGTGACAGATCAGCAGGCATTAGATTCTCATAAGGAGCACACACAACCTAGATCCCTCGCACGCACAGTTCACAGTGGGGTTTGCATTCGTATGAGACTCTAATGCTGCCGCCAATCTGACAGAAGGCGGAGCTCAGGCGGTGATGTGAGCCATGGGGAGTGGCTGTAACACAGATAAAGCTTCACTCACTCACCTGCTCACCTCCTGCTGTGCAGCCCGGTTCCTAAATGGCCACAGATGAGTACTGGTCTGTGGCCGGGGGTTTGGGGACCCCTGCCTCCATGTTTATATTTTTAAGTCTGCTGATCTTTGAAATTCTCAAAGCAGGGAACCAGTGCTGAACAGATCTGAGGTTACTATGGCTCTTTCACAAGTGGGTAAACTGAGGCTCCCTGACCCACCCCCACCCCCGGAGGCACAGGAGCTTGCTCTTTGGACCCTCCTTGCACTACCCCCACAGGAAAGAAACCTTGATGTCCACGGAAATATTGCTGAGCTGGCCCTGGCAAGGAAACAGGAATGGGGGGCTCCGGGAGCTGGGCCATCTCCAGGCTCCTGCAATTCCTCAGAGCCTCCCCTGCACAGTGGGGACTGTCAGGGAGCCAGAACACCACCGGCCTTGGGTCTGAGAAGGTGCTGCTGGGATACTCACAGCAACAACTGCAGGAATATCAGGCACCATTCATGCTTGTTGGCTCTGTGCCAAGGGCTTGGTATTCAAGGCCTGCTCTGCAAAGGGAGGATGGTACCACCACAGCTCATGGCAGCCTCGACCTCCCAGGCTCAGGTGATCCTCCCACCTCAGCCTCTAGAGTAGCTGGGACTACAAGCATGTCCCACCACTCCTGCCTAATTAAAAAAAAAAAAAGTATATATATAGTAGAGTCAGGGCTATGTTCCCCAGGCTAGTCTCGAACTCCAGGGCTCAAGCATTCCTCCAGCCTCAGTCTCCCAAAGTGCTGGAATGACAGGCGTGAGCCACTGCCCCTGGCTGACATCCCCATTTTTATAGCAGAGGAAACTAAGGCTCAGAGAACTGAAGCTATGGGCCCAAGATCACAAAGCCATTAAGAGGCAGAGCAAGAATCCAATCCCAGGTATAGGGAACCTCAAAGTCTGGAACAGTTCCAGACTTCGGGGCCTCAGGGTACTCCCATAACCATCCTCCAAGGCACCCCCAACCTAAGACCTGACAAGGGCTGAGGAGAGGTAAGGCTGTGGGTCCCAAAAATCTCATTAACCTCCTGCTTCAGTCCTTCCTGGTGGCTTCCTGCCACCCTCGGAATAAACCCAAACTCCTCCCCACACGACCTGCCAGGCCCCTGCCTACTTCTCCAGCCCCAGCTCCTCCCTTCTTGTCACTCACAGAGCTCCGGCCATGCAGGCCTTTCTGTACCTCTGCACGCCAGGCTCAGTTCACCCCGGGACTTTTGCACATGCTGTCGCTGCACCCAGGACACTGTTTCATCTGACATTCACACACCTGGCTCTTCCTCCCCTTCCTCCGCATCTTAGTTCAAACATGGCTTCTGCCAAGAGCCCCCCCACCCCCAACCATCTGGCTGGTCTAGATTCCACCCCTTTGCTATCATCCTCTGTTATTATCTCATCATTTAACTTCCTCCAAAACATCATTCTGCCTAAATTAATCTTCTTTATTTGTTCCTCACTTGTCTCCCCCTGCAATGGAATGTGAGCTCAGTTCTGCAGCCTGTGAGATGAGGGCTTGGGTCTGAATTCCAGCCCTGGGCCAGGCGCGGTGGCTCACACCTGTAATCCCAGCACTTTGAGAGGCTGAGGTGGGAGGATCACTTGAGTCCAGGAGTTAGACACCAAGCTGGGAAACACAGTGAGCTCTGACTCTACAAAAAATAAAAAATTAGCCAGGTGTGGTGGTGCATGCTTGTAGTCTCAGCTACTCAGGAGGCTGAGGCGGGAGGATTGCTTGAGTCAGGGAGGTTGAGGCTATAGTGAGCTATGATCATGCCACTGTACTCCAGCCTGAGTGACAGCGTGAGACCCTGTCTAAAAAAAAAAAAAAAAATTACATTGTGAATGGTCTATGTAAGTCATAATAAGGTTAGTAAAAGGAATTTGTAAAGGAGATGTATAATCCAGCTGGCTATAATTAAAAAGAAATTATAACAATCTTTCTAGAGATACATATTTAATATTGAAAAATATACTAATACAAAACTAAATAATTGATTAAAACAAGATTAAAATTTTTTTTTAATTTGTTAAATTTATTTGATTTACTTATTTATTTTTTGAGACAGAGTCTTGCTCTGTCGCCCAGGCTGGAGTGCAGTGGCACGATCTTGGCTCACTGCAAGCTCCACCTCCCAGGTTCACGCCATTCTCCTGCCTCAGCCTCCCGAGTAGCTGGGACTACAGGTGCCCACCACCATGCCCGGCTAATTTTTTGCATTTTCAGTAGAGACAGGGTTTCACAGTGTTAGCCAGCATGGTCTTGATCTCCTGACCTCGTGGTCCACCCGCCTCGGCCTCCCACAGTGCTGGGATTACAGGTGTGAGACACCACACCCAATTTTTTTTTTATTTTTTAGACGGAGTCTTGCTCTGTCACCCAGGCTGGAATGCAGTGATGCAGTCTCAGCTCACTGAAACCTCAGCCTCCTGGGTTCAAGTGATTCTCCTGCCTCAGCCTCCTGAGTAGCTGGGATTATAGGCATGTGCCACCATGCTCAATCAAGCTAATTTTTGTATTTTTTTTTTTTTTTTTTTTTTTTGAGACAGAGTCTTGCTCTGTCGCCCAGGCTGGAGTGCAGTGGCCGGATCTCAGCTCACTGCAAGCTCCGCCTCCCGGGTTTATGCCATTCTCCTGCCTCAGCCTCCCGAGTAGCTGGGACTATAGGCGCCTACCACCTCGCCTGGCTAGTTTTTTGTATTTTTTAGTAGAGATGGGGTTTCACCCTGTTAGCCAGGATGGTCTCAATCTCCTGACCTTGCAATCCACCCGTCTCGGCCTCCCACAGTGCTGGGATGACAGGCTTGAGCCACCGCGCCCGGCCTAATTTTTGTATTTTTAGTAGAAACGGGGTTTCTCCATGTTGGCCATGCTGTTCTCGAACTCCTGACCTCAAGTGATCTGCTCGCCTTGGCCTCCCAAAGTGCTGGGATTACATGCATGAGCCACCACGCCCAGCCAGAAACAAGATTTTATTACAAATATTGACTTATTTTTAATGCAAGGAGTTTTTAAAATTTTTGAACTCCATTATCTTTTTATCATTCTTCAGATTGATAACTCTTTTGAAAAGGCCTTGAATGATAGCTCTCTCCTTCACCTTTTTTGTTGGCTCCTGTAACTTTTACTAATTGTCTAAAGTTAAGGGAGAAATATTTTTTGAAAACAGGCAAATAAAAAGTATCTTTTGAACATTCAAAAACAATTATGAATTCCAGCCCTGCCTCCTTCCAGCTGTGAGTCTCCTGGGCAAGTGACTTTACTTCTCTGAGCCTCAGTTTGCTCATCTATAAAATGAAAACAGAACCCCTTCCTCACTGTGTGGTTGTGAGATTTAGCCACCGTAATGGCTGCGAAGCACACAGGTGCTTAATCACACTTGCTGGCTGTCTCACCTGCCGCAGGCATTTGATGACGGTTCTGTTTCCTGATCTTGCTGTACGCCACCCGCCCCACTCCATCCCCGACCAGTTGCCAAAGTTCCGTTTCTGGGAAGCAAAACAGAGGTCCACAACCACGGCAGATTCATGGTCGGCCACAGTGGGATTTTGGGGTCCCCCCATGCTACCTGATTTCCAGGCAACCCACCTGAGCACAGCAGTTCCAGACACTGGCCCAGGTTCCAGCGTCCTGATGCCGAGACTGAAGAGCAAGCCCATTGGGTCTGTTTCATAAACTCTTGGACTTCATCTTCTTCATCTGCAAAATGGTTTCACATTCCTGGCCTGGGAGCCTCCTGCTTCTGAGAAGAGCCACATAAGCAGCAACCCTTTCCGCTGCTGTCCTGCTCTCTTCCTGTTGTCCCCAGGCGGTGAGGTGGAGGGAGTCAGAGGGTTGGTGCGCGGGCGGGTGAGGAGGCCCCCAGTGAGGCCAGGCATCTCCTGGGGATAAGAAATCCTCCTCCAGACAGAACGGATCTGGGACCAGCAGGAGGGGCAGCGCTCTGTGCAAGGCTAGCTTGTCAGCTGAGCTCAGCTCACCAGCATTGATGGATGGCCCTGTGAGGTAGGGACAGGGCACGGTCAGACTCCCCGAGAGCAAAGGACTGTGTCCCCAGTGCACAGCAGCCAGGCGGTTTATTGAGTACTTGCTATGTGCCAAGAATTCTAAGGACTCAGCTTGCATTTGTGCGTTCATCCTTACAAACAACCCCATGAGGTCAGTCTTTAGAGGCAAGGAAACCAAGGCACAGGGAGGTAACGCAATGGCCCACGGTCACAACAAGGCAATGTGAGGATTCCCACCACACACGCAGGACCCAGAGAAGCACGCTGGGTCAATCAGCTCCATGGCCCATCAGGGACAAGGACCTCAGTGAGGAAATAAATGACTAGAGTAAGGCAGTGGGGGAGTGCGGGAGGGGAAAGGAAGGGGCTATCCATCCCCACCAAGGGGACAGCAAAGACAGGGGACAGCAAGGACGGTGGCAGGGTGGGTGGGCGACCGAGGGCAGTGGCCACTCAGAGGAGACCCCAGGGATCACCAACTACAAGAGAGGGAGCAGGGAACAGGAGGAGAGTGGGCCCTAAGGCAGACCCAGCGGGCACCCACATGCTGGGCACAAGAAGGGGTGCCGGACCCCTTCTGGAAGGTGGCACAGCGGCTCTCAGCCGCCTGAAACGGTGCACTCCCTTTGCAGCAGTAATCCCTCTTCTTGGAACCTCTCCTAAGGAAATTCTCCCCTTCCCCCTCCTGCCGGGGGCCAAGGAACCAAGCGGGTGGCTTTGTCTCCTGGCGGCCGGAGCTGGAGACCACACGCATTTCCTGACACAGGCACAGCTTCGGGAATGTGAGGCGCCTGCATCCCGCCCTAGCACCTGGACGGGGAGGGTGTGTTGGAGGCTGACTGTACAGAGGAGATGGGGTGGTGGGGGAGGGTTAAGGGGCACCGTGGGTGGCCAGTACTCCCCACTTGGCTCATGGCTCATTAACCATTCTAGGTTCATCCTGCGACCCTTCTTAGGCTGGATTTTTTTTAAACCAATGTTATTTTATGTTCAACTCTCTGTCAGTGGAGCACCCAGAATCATCTGTGTGTGTGTGTGTGTGTGTGTGTGTGTGTGTGTGTGTGTTTAGAATTTTTTTCACGGAGGCATAACCTACACAGTAAGGTGCACTCATCTTTTTGGTTCTTATTTTTTATTTTTATTTTTATTTTTTTTTGAGGTGGAGTCTTGCTTTGTCACCCAGGCGGGAGTGCAGTGCCACAATCTTGGTTCAGTCAGCCTCTGCCACCTGGTTCAAGCAATTCTCCTCCCTCAGCCTCCCCAGTAGATGATATTACAGGCACGTGCCACCAGGCCCGGCTAATTACTTTTTATTTTTAGTAGAGATGGGGTTTTGCCGTGTTGGCCAGGCTGGTCTCGAACTCCTGACCTCAAATGATCCACCCACCTCAGCCTCCCAAAGTGCTGACATTACAGGCATGAGCCACTGCACCGGCCCTTTTTGGCTTTTAGACTAGGCAAGTGCAGTAGTGAGAAAGGGGAAAGAGTAGAACGAGGAGTCGGATCTGTAACTGCCTGTGAACAACTGGCTGAGATAACTTACTCCCTTCGGACCAGCCAAGTGCACTCATCTTAAATGTGCAGCTTTATGGCTTTTTTTTTTTTCCTTTTTTTTTTAAGAGCCGGGGTCTCACTCTGTTATCCAGGCTGGAGTGCTGTGGCACGATCGTGGCTCACTGCAGCCTCGACCTCCTGGGCTTAAGCAATTTTCCCGTCTCAGCCTCCCAAAGGGCTGGGACTACAGACTATGTGCCACCATGCTGGGCTAGTTTTTGTATTTGTAGCAGAGATGGGGTTTTGCCATGTTGGCCAGGCTGGTCTCAAACTCCTGACCTCAGGTGATCCTCCCACCTTGGCCTCCCAAAGTGTTGGGATTACAGGCATGAGCCACCACGCCTGGCCTTGACAGCTTTTTACACAGGTGTATACCATGACCCACATCAGATTCAGACCTTGGCTACTCAAAGTGTGGTCCTCGGACCCGCAGCACTGGCCTCTCTCAGAAGCTTGCTGGAAATGCAGAACTGCAGGCCCCGCCAGCACCTTCTGGGTCAGACTCTGCGTTCTGCTGTCCAAGACCCCGGGAAAGTCGTGTGCTTGGTAAAGTGGGTGTGCTGGCAGAGGACACAGACGGAGGCTCCTAAGCCTGAGGGATGCCTGGTCCCAGGGCCTGGAACAGTATCTGAGGTGCTGCCACCTCACTTGTCACCAGCGCTTGGAGACCCCACATTTCATGATTCCTAGGAGAGCCTTTCCAACCCCATCAATTCACTGACAAGGGGAAGGGACCACCCCAAGGTCCCACAGCAGGTCACTAACAGATCCAGGGCACCGGCGGCCCCAACCAGGCCTCTTTCCTACTTTGTCCCTCAGCCTGCCCATCTGCAAATAGGCATGAAGATCTCCACCCAATCCACTGCCCATAGCAATGGGAGTATACTGTAGACTCTGAGTCTTGCCGTCATGTGGTGGGGCTGCCTGGTACTTTCTCAGGCATATCCCTGCCCTGTCTCATTGAAGCCACGTAACAAGCCTATAAGGCAGGAACTGTTAGTATCACACTAATATCAACATATGAACATGAGGCCAGGCGAGCTGTCTCATGCTGGTGATCCCCACACTTTGGGGCCCAGGCAGGAAGATTGCTTGAGCCCAGAAGTTCAAGACCAGCCTGGCCAACAAAGCAAGACTTCTGTCTCTACAAAAAATTAGCTGGGCATGATAGTGCATGCCTGTAGTCTCAGCTATTCAGGAGGCTGAGGTGGGAAGATCGCTTGAGCCCAGGAGGTCGAGGCTGCAGTGAGCTTTGATCACGCCACTGTACTCCAACCTGGGTAAGAGATGGAGAGCCTGTCTCAAAAAAAAAAAAAAAAAAAAGGGCCAGGCGCGGTGGCTCACACCTGTAATCCCAGCACTTTGGGAGGCTGAGGTGGGCGAATCACGAGGTCAGGAGATCAAGACCATGCTGGCTAACACGGTGAAACCCCGTCTCTACTAAAAATACAAAAAATTAGCCAGGCGTGGTGGCAGACACCTGTAGTCCCAGCTACTTGGGTGGCTGAGGCAGGAGGATGGCGTGAACCCAGGAGGCAGAGCTTGCAGTGAGCCGAGATAGCGCCACTGCACTCCAGCCGGGGTGAAAGAGCGAGACTCCATCTCAAAACAAACAAACAAACAAACGAAACCCCATCATATCAATAATATTGTGCCATTTTACAGGAGAGAAAATAAAAGTTCAGAGAAGTTAAGCGACTTGCCTAAGAAGCTACAAAGTGGGGCAGCCAGGACTTGAACCCAGACAGTCTGACTCCAAAGCCCTAATTAATTTTGACCGACATCTCCTGGAAGATGAGCAACAAAGGATGTCCCGCCCTCCAGCAAACTAGTTTAAAGAAAGAAAGTGTCTTTCTTTTCTTCTGTACTTGAGGTGGGGTGGGGGCTGGGAATAAACAATAAGCATGCATGCACATGATTTAAACAAAAATTCAAAGCATCCAAGGACTTCACAGAAAAAAACTGGTTCCCCTCCCACACCATTTCCAGATCTGAGTTATCCTGCCTGAGGCAAACTCTTTGATCAATCCCTTGTGTGCCTTTTCAAGATATGCTCCGCACGACCTGGCGCACCTGGACACATACATTACTTTTGCCACTCACGTGAATGGGAGCACGTTCTCCCTTCAGACCTGGCCCTGGCCCTTACCGCCCTACACCAATCCCCCATCAGCCCACAGAGGCTGCCTCATGGGTTATGGCGTGGGATGCCCCGCAGCCTCCTCACCAACCCATGCTGCTGAGCACACAGCTTCTTTCCCATTGATTCTGACCACAAGCACCGTGGAGCCAAGTCATCTCACACTCCTGGGAGTGCTTCTGCAAGACACCTCTCAGAGGTGGTACTGCCCCACCTGGGTGTGTATGATTTTGACCTTGGCAGATACAAGGGGCATTTCTTATCTGCCAGCCTTGGACAGGGCACAAGATGTCTGGCGCCTCCAGTGCCCAGATCCTGGGTGGGGAGTGAGGGGAGGCGCCTGGAGTAGGGAAGGACAGCCTTTCCAAGAAACTGAAAGTGAAACCAGAGAAAGGTGTGGGCATGTGTGGAGGCTCCTTGGAGTGAGGCACCTGTGCCTGTAGCTGCTTCTGCAGAAATAAGAACCAGGCACCCCTCTCTCTCTGATAGTCCTGGGGTGACAGTTCTGTCTCCCACAACCCTCAGCCCTCTGGACTTGAGCTTTACACTGGGCCAGGGCCTGGCAGGTGGCAAAAGTGTCCCAACTGGAATCAACAGTTATATGGCACTGATTTGTCAGGTCATGCTAGTGCCAGCCTCCCTTGGGCCAGACAGGGCCTTAACTTTACTTACTTAAATTTTTTGAGATGGAGTTTTACTCTTGTTGCACAGGCTGGAGTGCAATGGTGCGATCTCAGCTCAATGTAACCTCCGCCTCCTGGGTTCAAGTGATTCTCTTGCCTCAGCCTCCCAAGTAGCTGGGATTACAGGCATGCACCACCACGCCTGGCTAATTTTCGTATTATTAGTAGAGACAGGGTTTTGCCATGTTGGATGAACTGGTCTCGAACTCCTAAGCTCAGGTGATCCACCCGCCTCGGCCTCCCAAAGTGCTGGGATTACAGGCATGAGCCACCATGCCTGGCCAGGGCCTTAACTTTAAATTTTACAGCCATTTATTGAGTGCTAGCTAGGTGCCAATGACTGTTTCAAGCATAGTACAAACATGAGTCCCTCTAATCCCCAAAACATCCTATGAAGTGGGTACTGTTATTACGCTCATTTTACAAACGAGAAAACTGAGGCCAGACAGGCTAAGCACTGAGTCCACGGCCATGAGGCTATGTAAAGGCAGAGCCCTTGTCCTCACCACTGAGCTCTGGGCAGAGGCTCTCACGGGCAGAGGCTCTCACAGGCAGGTCTGTGAAAATACCTCGTGCTGGGCCCCTCTGGTTCCTTACCCTGTGAGTGGGAGCTGGGCTGGAGAGTCTGTTTTTTGGTTTGTTTTTGTTTTTGTTTTGACACAAGAGTCTTGCTCTGTTGCCCAGGCAGGAGGGCAGGGGCGCAATCATGACTTACGGCAGCCTCGAACTCCTGGGCTCAATCCATCCCCCTACTTCAGCCTCCATATCTGGGACTACAGGCACGCATCACCACACCCAGCTAGTTTTATATATATATATATATATATATAGTATGTTTGTATATAAATGTGTGTATATGTGTGTGTGTATATGTGTGTATATAAATAATTATATACTTTTTTTTTTTTGTAGAGATGGGTTTTGTTACCAAGACACCAGGGGTTGAGTCTAGGTCCTGCTGCTCTCCACACAGAAAGCCAATGACTGAGATGATTAGTATTATCAAGGAAAGGACGAAGGCTTTAAGCTGAGGGGATGACAGCTCAGCCTCAAACCCATCTCCCTGACCAACTAAAACGAGGGGTTTATACAGCAGGGAAGAAATGTAACCATGTGCAAGAAAACCGGAACTAGGCGAGGCTAGGAAACAATCCTGATGAATGAGGGCCCCTCCCTGGCTTCCCCCGCCCCACCCCAAACATCTCATTGTCTGGATGTGGTGGTTAGTTTCAGTTCTTTGATACTTTTTTGAGAGGCCTGAAGGTCCTTTCCTGATAAGGAATTCAGGTAAACAAATAAAAGCTTCAAGTTTTCAGACTGGAGGGGTCAATTTCTTTGTTTATCCAAAAAACTATTTATGGGACTATGGGGTCAGTTTCAGTTTCACCATGTTGCCCAGGCTGGTCTTGAACTTCTGGGCTCAAGCGATCCTCCTGCCTTGTCCTCCCGAAGTGTTGGGATTACAGGCACGGGCCACTGTCCCCAGCCAAGAGTCTGCATTCCTAACTAGCACCAGGTAATTCTATGCATTCCATAGGAGCCTTTACTGGACAAGAGCTGATCTTCAAGGCCCTCCAGCCAGGGATTCTTCAAGGAAGGTCTCATGATGCCCACACACATCCCAGAGCCTGTGGCCTGGGCTCACCAGTGACCTCTAACCTTGATCACTTTGAAATAAGGAGTCGCCCACACACAACAGACCCACCAGAAGGTGCACAGTGAAAATGACAAAACCAAGAGTAGCGAGGATGGGGAGCAACTGGAACCCCCACTGACTACTGCTGTGAACGTAAGTTGGTGCAATGTTTCAGAAATCTGCTTGCCACAGATTTCCCGAGGCTGGGCACGTACACAGCCTATGACCCCACAATCCCACTTCCAAGGATATGCCCAAGAGAAATGTGGTACATTCTCCAAAAGACACGTTCAAGCACACACATAGCAGCACTATTCATGACAGCTCCAAACTGGGAACAGCAGAGCTTGTTGACATCAGGTCAAATAAACCTATCGTCTATTCAGACAGTGGAATATTACACAGCAGTGAAAAGGAACGGATACAACTGCACACATCAGGCTGAGCTCAGTGGCTCAATTTTGTAATCCTAGCAATTTGGGAGGCCAAGGTGGCTGGATCACTCGAGCCCAGGAGTTCAAGACCAACCTGGGCAACATGGTGAAACCACATCTCTACAAAAAGATTAAAAAATGAGCCAGTGTGGTGGCCTGTGTCTGTAGTCCCAGCAACTGGAGAGGCTGAGGTGCAAGGATCACTTGAGCCCAGGACGTCAGGGCTGCAGTGCGCTATGATCACACCACTGTACTCCAGCCTGGGCAACAGAGTGAAACCCAATCTCACAAAACAAAACAAAGAAACAATTGCACACATCAACACAGTGAAGCACATGGACACCATGTTCAGAGGAGGAAGCCAGGCACAGAGAAGCACACACCATGTGATTCTGTTTATATGACGTTTGGTCACAGAAACAGACTCTGGTGATAGAGTCTGATCCCCAGGGAGCTGGGGGGAGGGAGGACAGGGACTGCATAGGCAGGAAGCTGGCACTGTTCTCTATCTTGGTCTGGGTGGTCACCACACGAGTGTGTGCTCATGTATAATTCCTTTGAAGATTTGTGGACCTTACTGCATACCATAATAATTTTTTTTTTTTTTTTTAAGACAGGGTCTCACTCTGTTGCCTAGGCTGGAGTGCAGTGGTGCAAACTCAGCTCACTGCAATCTCCACCTCCCAGGTTCAAGTGATTCTCCTGCCTCAGCCTCCCGAGTCGCTGGGATTACAGGCGCCTGCCACCACGCCTGGCTAATTTTTGTGTTTTCAGTAAGAACGGGGTTTCACCATGTTGGCCAGGCTGGTCTCGAACTCCTGACCTCAAGTGATCTGCCTGCCTCGATCTCTCAGAGTGCTGGGATTACAGGCGTGAGCTGCTGCATCCTGCCAATAATTTTTAAAACTTTTTGTTTCTTTATTTTTTTATTTTTTAGAGACAGGGTCTGGCTCTGTTGCCCAGGCTGGAGTGTAGTGGCTGGGGTGGACTGGCTCACTGTAGTCTCAAACTCCTGGGCTCAAGGGATCCTCCCACCTCAGCCTCCCAAATAGATGGGACCACAGGTGTGTGCCACCACGCCTGGCTAATTTTTTATTTTTTGTAGAGATAGGGTCTTGCTCTGTTGCCCAGGCTGGTCTTGAACTCCTGGGCTTAAGCAATTCTCCTGCCTCAGCCTCCCCAAGTACAAGGACTGATGGCAGTGGTGGCTCATCTGAAGCGGCCTCTGCCATAACACCAGCTGCAGCAGGGAGGTGTGGCTGGGGCTGCACATTCTCTGGAGGTGGCAGGAGGTGGGGACAAGTGGGAGCCCCGCCCCTTTTGAGTTGGTGGGGTGGGAGCTTCCCAGATGCAGCGACAACTGCCCAAGTCGTGCCTGCAGACCTGGGCGTCCCACTCCACGGAGCAGGCAGGAGCCCTGCCCCCTCCTGGGTACAGCTGCGGCCACCCAAACCACAGCTGCAGACTCAGGTCTCCCACCCCATAGAGCAGGCAGAAACCCTGCACTCCCTGTCTCCAGCATACCTGCAGCTGCCCAAATTGCAGCTGTGGACCCGGGCATCCCTGCACTCTTGGCGGCCCAGGAAGGCGTCCCTGCCCTCACAGGCTCAGAAGTGCCTGCTCCCACGGCCTGACTTCTCCCTGCTGTTGGTGCCCACTCTGATCTTGGAGCAAAGCTGGGGCTGAGCCCAGGCACTGTCACAGCCTGGCCGTGTGTGAACACCCGGGGCAGTGCTGACACTCCAGTCCCCTGCCGCCTCAGGCCCCTCTGGACTTTGGGCACTGACAAGCATAGACGGGAAGCTGAGGGGGAGCTGAGGGCAGCTTGGCGCTGACCTGAAGGCACCCCTTGGCACCTATAGCCTGGGCCCATGAATGGCAGCAAAAGATAGACAGGTTCCTTGGTGGAGGGGGATGGGTCACCGGTGAGGCCCCACCTTCAGGCCAGGGAGGACCTGAAAGCTGTGGGCCGGGCTGCCAGTCCCACAGACCAGAGTAGGACCTTGTGGTGCCTTTTCTGGGCCCACTCACAGCCACCCATGGACCATTCGGCGTGCATTTCCTCCTCTCTGAGACCCGTAAAAGCACCAGACTGAGCCAGAGCTGAGCAGATGTCAGACTGACCAGCTGCAGAGAGGAGCTACCAACTCCAAGGCCTCCTCTGAGCTCTTCCGTCACTCAATAAAGCTCCTCTTCACCTTGCTCGCCCTACACTTGTCTGCGTACCTCATTCTTCTCGGAAGCAGGACAAGAACTCGGGAACTGCCGAACGGCAGGCCTGAAGGAACTGCAATACAAACAGGGCTGAAACACGCCCCTTGCTTGCCATGTTGTAGGTGAAGAGAAGTAGAGAACACGTGCGGTCCTTCAGGCAGCCCAGACCTGGGAGCCCAAGCCAGGGCTGGGACTCCCTCTTCGGGGCCCTGTGGTTCCTGGAGCCTCCAAGCTTCCAGGCACCACTGCATTCCCTGGTGGCAGCCGTGGAGGCGGCCTGTGGTGCACCTGGTCCAGCAGCAACCTCGCAGAGAGCCGGCGCCTGTGCCGGCACCTGGTCCCTGTCCCGTTGTAGCCGCCAGTATGCCTGACTGTGCACAGTGGCCAGACCCCGTGTGCACTTACTCACATACCCCTCACTGTGCCACACCCGGCTTTCCCAAGCAATGTGGGATCCAGGCTGGTAGTGTGAGCTCAGCACAGCCTGCCAGGCTGTGGGCAGAACTAGCCCGGCGGGCCCAAGCAAAACTTGGGCAAAAGATGCCACCAGCCACAGAGGTTTCTGGTCATAAAAGCAACCCCAAGGATCATGCAACAAGATTACAGGTGTGAGCCACCACACCCAGCCTAAGAAAAATTTTAATTGTAATAAAATACACATATGACTTACCACCTGAACCATTTGAAGGTCACAGTTCAGGAGTGTTAAGTACATTTTTATATTGTTGTGCAACCATAACTGCCATGCAGCTCCAGAACTCTTTTCATGTTACAAAACTGAACCTTTCCACCCATTAAGCAACTCCCATTTCCCCTCCCTCCTGCCCCAGCAACCACGATTCCACTTTCTGTTTCTCTGAATCTGACTTCTCCGGGTTCCTCCTGTGAGTGGAATCAAACAGCCTGTGTCCTTTTACGTATGGCTTGTTTCACTTTTCATAATGTCCTTGAGGCACATCCATGCTGTCGCATGTGTCAGAGTTCTCTTCCTTTTTAGGGCTGAATTATATTCCACTGTATGTTATCTTAATCCATCCAGGCTGCTATAACAAACTACCATTAAGTAGAGATTTTATCAGCAACAGAAATTTCTTTCTTCTTCTTCTTCTTTTTTTTTTTTTTTTTCTTTTTAAGAGAGAGTCTCACCCTGTTGCCCAGGCTGGAGTACAGTAGTGCAATCTCAGCTCACAGCAACCTCTGCCTCCGGGTTCAAGTGATTCTCCTGCCTTAGCCTCCCGAGTAGCTGAGATTACATGCACCCACCACCACACCTGGCCCATGTTTGTACTTTTAGGAGAGATGGAGTTTCATCATGTTGACCAGGCTGGTCTTGGACTCCTTCCCTCAGGTGATCTGTCTGCCACGGATTTCCCAAAGTGCTGGGATTACAGGCGTGACCCACTACGCCCAGCAAAAAATTTATTTCTTACAGTTCTGGAGGCTGAGAAGTCCAAGATGAAGGTGCTGGCAGATCCAATGTCTGCTGGGGGCCTATTTCTTGGCACACAGACTGGAAAGGAGAATTCTTGTTGGATCTTTAATGACAAAAGGTGTGAACCGGTTCTCAGGGGATTGTTTTATAAGGGTGCTTAATCCCACTCGTGAGGGCTCTGCCCTCATGACCTAATCACCTTCCAAAGGCCCCGCCTTCTAATGCACCATCACAGTGGAGGTTAGAATTTCATCATATGCATTGCCGGAGGGCCCAAGCATTTAGACTATAGCATATGTATTAGGTTGGTGCAAAGTAATTGCGTTTTTTGTCACTACTTTCAATGGCAAACACTGCAATTACTTTTGCACCAACCTAATATAAACCACATCATGTTCATCCATTCACCCACTGATGGACATCTGGGCTGCTTCCACATTTTGGCTATTGTGAATAGTGCTGCTAGTGCTGCTATGAACATGGGTGTACAAAAGGTTTTATTTTTTTCTTTCCTTTAAAAATGTTTTTTTGTTTGTTGTTTTGTTTTTTGTTTTTTGAGATAGTCTCTCTCTGTCACCCAGGCTGGAGTGTAGTGGCGTAATCTCAGCTCACTGTAGCCTCTGCCTCCTGGGTTTAAACGATTCTCCTGCTTCAGCC
This sequence comes from Piliocolobus tephrosceles, assembly GCF_002776525.5. Classification (NCBI taxonomy): domain Eukaryota; kingdom Metazoa; phylum Chordata; class Mammalia; order Primates; family Cercopithecidae; genus Piliocolobus; species Piliocolobus tephrosceles. Next base: position 11,293,933 of record NC_045450.1, on the reverse strand, counting down.
TCCTGGGTAGCTGGGATTACAGGCATGTGCCACCACGCCAGGCTAATTTTTATATTTTTAGTAAAGACAGCATTTTGCCATGTTGATAAGGCTGGTTTCGAACTCCTGACCTCAAGTGATCTGCCCGCCTCGGCCTCCCAAATCGCTGGGATTACAGGTGTCAGCCACTGCACCTGGCCAGATTTTTTTGTTTTTTATGGAAATGGAGTTTTGCTATGCTGCCCAGGCTTAATCTAATTTTGTCTCCACGAATTCGCCTATTCTGGACATTTCCTATAGATGGAACCATATAATAAGTAGTCTTCTGTGCCTGCCTTCTTCCACACAGCATGTTTTCCAGGTTCACTCATGCTGTAGTTTGAATGTAGTATTGTGATTTAAAATCAATTCTCAGAACTTCATTACTTTTTTTGTTGTTGTTGAATCGCATGCCTCGGGAACATTTTTTTTTTTTTTTTTTTTTTTTGAGACGGAGTTTCACTCTGTCGCCCAGGCTGGAGTGCAGTGGTGCGATCTCCACTCACTGCAAGCTCCGCCCACCAGGTTCACGCCATTCTCCTGCCTCAGCCTCCCAAGTAGCTGGGACCACATCTGGCTAATTTTTTGTATTTTTAATAGAGACGGGATTTCACCATGTTAGTCAGGATGGTTTCGATCTCCCGACCTTGTGATCCGCGCACCTCGGCCTGCCAAAGTGCTGGGATTACAGGCATGAGAGAGCACGCCCGGCCATGTCTCGGAAGCTTTTAAAACATACTGATGCTGGTGCCCCAACCGAGACACACTGATCCAAGTAGCCTGAGGTGGGGCACCACAATCTGTAGAAACCTCCAGGTGGTTCCATCTGCTTCCCAGGCTGAGACTCACGCTGCTTTCCTTTCTCTGCTCGGGGATTCTAGGGTAGATATTACAGGCAACATTTCAGGCCAGGGTCCCGCAGCTGAAGTGGAATCTGACTTCCTTCCTCCATTTGGCAGCACGAATGAGATGCTGACTGTATGCATGGCACTGTGAGACCCAAATGACCAAGACGGAGACTTTCCCTCATATGGTTTGGTGTCCTTAACGACCAGCATGGGAGGCCTGGTGTATGTTTAACAACAAACAGAATGAAACGAGAATGGAAAAGGAGAGGGCGACTGCAGGGGTAGGCAGTCTTACTTAGGTAAAGTGATGGTTCTGTCTTCGGGAAATGCTGACCCCTAAAATGGACACAGCGAAAAAAACACTTCCACAGGGCCCATATTTTGCCACAATTTTAGGGGATTCTCTACCATTGAAACCTACCCATGGCCCACAAGGCGAAGTCCTTGTTTCAGAGACAGAGAATGATGTAATTCATACACTGATCACTATTATTATTATTGTTATTATTATTTTGAGACAAGGTCTGTCTCTGCCACCCAGGCTGGAGTGCAGTGGTGCAATCTTGGCTCACTGCAATGTCCCCCTCCCGGGTTCAAGTGATTCTTGTGCCTCAGCTTCCCAAGTAGCTGGGATTACAGGCACATGTCACCACGCCCAGCTAATTTTTGTATTTTTAGTAGAGACGAGTTTTACCATATAGCCCAGCCTGGTCTTGAACTCCTGATCTCTTTTTTTTTTTTTTTGAGACAGAGTCTCGCTGTCTCCCAGGCTGGAGTGCTGTGGCGCGATCTCAACTCACTGCAAGCTCCGCCTCCTGGGTTCACGCCATTCTCCTGCCTCAGCCTCCTGAGTAGCTGGGATTACAGCCGCCTACCACCATGCCCAGCTAATTTTTCGTATTTTTTAGTAGAGGTGGGGTTTCACTGTGTTAGCCAGGATGGTCTCGATCTCCTGACCTTGTGATCCACCCGCCTCGGCCTCCCAAAGTGCTGGGATTACAGGCGTGAGCCACCGCGCCCGGCCAGAACTCCTGATCTCAAGTGATCCACCTGCCTTGACCTCCCAACCCAAAGTGCTACAAAGGACCACAGGCATGAGCAACTGCCCAGCCTGAACACATTATTTTCTAAGCACTTATGACTTGCTAGGTGCTGGGACTGCAGCCGTGAGCAAAACAATGTTCGTGTTCTTAAGGATATTGTGATCTGGTGGAGAGAAGCAGCTAGCACACAGAGAGGTAAGACAGAGCACCTGATTATCCAGTGGTATGGGCCGATAATGTACGGAGGCACCCAAAATGTGTCCCTTCCAGGTACAGCAGCCCCAGGACACTTTGCTGAGATCTGGAAGCTAGGAAGGCATCAGCCATGCCCTGATACAGAAGAGCATTCCAGGCAGAGGGAACGGCAACGTCATTTCAATTCCGGGAACTGAAACATACCGGATGAGGAGGGGTGTGGGAGATGAAGTTAGAGAGGTGGGTTGGGGCAGGGTGAGAAGTCTCAAGACTATTGGAAATGGTTTTGGGGAGTAGGGGGCGGGTAAGGACTCCTTTTCCAGAACAAGGACCCAGCAATGTGAACAGGACAGACTTGACCCAGTTCTTTTGGAGCTGGGAGTGTTAGCACTGGGGAGCGTATCTGAGTCACAGAGCACCAGAGTGTGTTAACGGCAGTGAGTCCATACGAGTCTGCAGCAACCTCAATTCTTGTCTCCTCCAAAGAAAGAATTCGACCAAGGGGGCCTAAGGCAAAGGGAGGCAAGTTCTAGAGCAGGAGTGAACATTTGTTAAAAAGTTTTAGGGCAGGAATGAAAGGAAGTAAAGTTCACTGGGAAGAGGGCCAGGCGGGCAACTTGAAAGAGTCAAGTGCCCAGTTTGCCATTTGCCTTGGGGTCTTATATGCTGGCACGCTTCCAGGGTTGCATTACTTCTCCCAATTCTTCCCTTGGGGTGGGCTGTCCCCTTTGCCATGGCCTGCCCGCACTTGCAAGGGGAGCATGCGCAGTGTGTTTACTGAAGTTGTGTGCATGCTCACTTCAGGCGTTTTTCTCTTACCACCTTACCAGTCCAGCGTTCCTAGAAGCAGGTCACAGACCAGTTAAACTCTGCCATTTTGCCTCTTAGTATGCATGCTTGAGCCCACTCACCCAACTCCTGAGATCTTATCGCAAAGCTGCTGATCACATTTCTGGTGTTTTTTATCTATGGGGAGCCTGCCTTTCCCTGGTTCTGGCTACAACCAGTTATTATTTTGGAGAGACAGTTTATCACCTGACCATCACCTGATGGTGGCCTGACATTCCTGGTTGGGGGGACCCTCTCCTGCCCTGCTTATGTCTGACTGCCTACTGTAACAAGGGCAGACAGAGGGCAAACTCATTTCACAAAATGTATCTCAACAGGTGAAAGGGGGAGGGTGGAGGCATCCTGGGCCAACGGAGGCAGGAGAAAAGGCCCGAGGCTGGAAAAATCACGGGCCCCTGTGCAGATAAAGTGTCACAAGTGGGGCTTGCACAGACCTGAAGCTGCTGAAGGAACACTGGCCATCTGCCAAACAGAAACGAGACTAAAGGTGTTTCAACAAAGTCATGAGAGATGGAGGAAACCTGCTAGTGTTTGGGAAAACATTGAAACTGAGCAAAACCAGCTCATTCAAACATTTTCTCTGAGATTGAAAACTGTATAGATATAAGAAAAGTATGTATGTGTGTATGTATACATGTATGTGTATATATACACACATACATATATACATATATATGTACTTGTCATATGCCAGGTGCTAGGCCATATGCCAATATATTATTATTTAATTTTTATGTTTTATTTTCTGTAGAGATGGGGTCTTGCTATGTTGCCCAGGCAGTTCTCAAACTCCTGGTCTCAAATGATCCTCCTGCCTCACCCTCCCAAGTAGCTGGGATTACAGGCTTGTGCCACCACCTCTGGCTAATTTTTAAACATTTTTGTAGAGATGGGGTCTCACTATGTTGCCCAGGCTGGTCTCAGATTCTTGGGCCCAAGTGATCCTCCTGCCTCAGCCTCCTAAAGCGCTGGGATTACAGGTGTGAGCCACCATACCCAGCTTAAGCTATTACTTTCATTCGCATCCTTACTGTTGCTTTTGATAGCTTCCTGGGATTCCTTTTGGCACTTACCTGTGTCCTGTGTGTAGTGGCCCCCCAAAAATAAGTTCACATCTTAACCCCTTTCAAAGTCTTATGAAGGTGACTTTGTTTGGAAATAGGATCTTTGCAAACATGATTAAGTGAAGGATCTAGAGATGAGATCATTGTGGATTAGGGTGGGCCCTGAATGCAATGACAAGTGTACTTAGAAGGGCAGAAGACAACGGAAAGGAGGCCTCGTGAAGAGGGAGGCAGAGACTGGAGTGACTAATGTATCTCCACATCCAGCAGCACTGGGGTCGCCAGCAGCTCCCAGAAGCTAGGGAGAGGCATGGAACAGATTCTCCCCTAGAGCCTCCGGGAGGAACCAGCCCTGCCTGCCAACACCTTGACTTTGCACTTCTGGCCTCCAGAACCATGAGATAATATATTTCTATTGTTTTAAGCCACCCAGTCTGTGGGAATTTCTTACCACAATGTTGGGAAATGAATACAATGTATATAATTAATAAGTTCGCATCCACCACCGAAGGTCTTGCTGATATTTTATAAGATATTGTGGGGAAGAAGATCAGACACTTCAGGGGACCCCTGGCTTATCTTGATTCTACCACTTACTGCATAACTTTGGACATGTTCTGTGGCTTCCCTGGGCTTCTGTCTACTGGGGAGACCAGTGGTTTACATGAAATATGTGAAATACTCCACCACTGCTAACAGCTGTGATTTCCGCGGTCCTGGCTACCGTCTCACAGTCAGTCAAATGGCTTTGGCAGGCAGGATCCTCTGAGCCCTACTTTAAATGGGAAACTAGGAAAGGAAAGGGACAGGAGGAGTAAGTTTCAAGACAGTGAGGTCTAGATGGGGAACGTCATTCCTTGGAAATTTCCAAGTTTCTAATACAACAAGTCTGCTTTTTTTTTTTTTTTTTTTTGCTTTTGTTATTTATTTATTTATTTATTTGTTTGTTTATTTATTTATTTTTTGAGATGGAGTCTCACTCTGTCACCCAGGCTGGAGTGCAGTGGCATGATCTCGGCTCACTGCAACTTCTGCCTCCCAGGTTCAAGCAATTCTCCTTCCTCAGCCTCCTGAGTAGCTGGGACTACAGGTGCGCACCACCATGCCTGGCTAATTCTTTGTACTTTTTTAGTAGAGACAGGATTTCACCGTATTGACCAGGTTGGTCTCGAACTCCTGACCTCACCATCCGCCTGCCTCGGCCTCCCGAAGTACTGGGATTACAGATGTGAGCCACTGTGCCTGGCCAATTTTTTGTTATTTTTTTCTTTTTTCTTTTTTCTTTTTTTTTTTTTTTTTTGAGACGGAATCTCGCTCTGTCACCCAGGCTGGAGTGCGGTGGTGTGATCTCGGTTCACTGCAAGCTCCACCTCCCGGGTTCAGCCATTCTCCTGCCTCAGCCTCCTGAGTAGCTGGGACTACAGGCACCCCGTTACCACGCCTGGCTAATTTTTTGTATTTTTAGTACAGATGGGGTTTCACCACGCTAGCCAGGATGGTCTCGATCTCCTGACCTCATGATCCACCAGCCTCGGCCTCCCAAAGTGCTGGGATTATAGGCATGAGCCGTGGTGCCTGGCCCAATTTTTTGTTATTTTTTAAACACACCTGCACATCACCTTAGCTTGTTTTTTGTTTGTTTTTAAAATTAGAGATGGGGTCTCACTACATTGCCCAGGCTGGTCTTGAACTACTGGGCTCAAGTGATCCTCCCATCTCGGCCTCTCAAAGTGCTGGGATTACAGGCATGAGCCACCACGCCGGGCCAAGGATGACCTGCTAAGAAGAGGTAATGGGGGGATTTACGATCTGACAAAGCCCAACCAGGGTGGACCCCTTCCGGGCTCAGCAGGCACGGCACCAGGGTGGACCCCTTCCGGGCTCAGCAAGCACAGCTCCTGGAGCTATGACACTTCAGGGGCCTACAGAAATGTTTTCATTGAAAGTTCTTTTAAAAGAAAAGAGGAGAACAAACGGGATCGTGATGACAATGTAATAGCAAATCCATCCTGCATTACATGTTTCGTTATACCAATGTGGTCATAAGTATAATTTCATTTTCTCTTTTTTATGGAAGGAGGTGTCCACGGAAAGCACCATGCATCCCTGGACAGGCCACCAGGAGAGAGATGGATGCTGAGGACCAAGAACGCTTGGTCAGCCTGAGCAAGGCATTTCAAAATCCAGGCCAGCAAGGGAACAGAGAGGCCCAATTTGGAAAGCAGTCCTGGCCCAGCTGGCTCTCTCTGCCCTACTTGTCATCAAGTCACCATCATCCTGTGAGGGGCACTGCCCCCAAAACAGCAAACTCAGTGGTTTGCTGTGACAGGCACTGATAAGGGATTTAATCCTCCCAACAGCCCTATTAGGCAAGGGCCATGAGAGTTGCCATTGGACAGATGGGGAAACTGAGGCTAAGAGCACCCCTGCACAGTGCCTGGTATACCACAGGTGCTCAGTAGGTATCCTCTGAGTGTGACCTGGGTGAATAGAGGGAAGTTAAGTCCTGTGCTGGGACTTAAACCAAGCACTGGGCTCCAGACCCCCTGCTAGAACCACCACCCTCCGGGCTCAGCACATGGGCCAGGCCCTACCCTGGTGATGTTTCTAATCCTTACACAGAATCTACAAGGCTGATCTTACCAGCTCCGTGTCCAAATGAGGAAACGGAGGCTCAGAGACACAAACACACCTGACCAGCTTCCACCTGACTCCACAGGCAGCTTCCTTTCCCTCCCTCCGCAGACTCGTTTGATGCAAAACCGGGGTTTGTGTTTGGAGGTTTCAGGGAGGGGCCCAGGATTTGTGGTTGGGGGACCTGGGGAGGGTCAAGCCAGCAGTGCATGTCCAGGCAGCCTTAGTGTTTACCTGGGGCCTCCTCGTCAGAGCAGAACACCCAGCAGTGGCAGAAAACAGTAAATGGCTGCCTGCTGGCCTGGGGTGGGCGGCGGGCGTGGGCAGGGGGAGCAGCTGTCCAGGCTGACCTTGGCCCCGCCTTCCTAGGCTGTGGGTATTAGGGAAATCAGGTTTCGGGGCACAAGAGAAGGGTCTGGGGGTGAATCCATGCCTTCCTTTCACCAGGTTCCCCTGGGGGAAATGAAGGGAACTGAGACCTGAGTGCCCCTCACTGGCCCTCACCTTGGATACGTCTGGTCATCTCCCTCAGCCTCAGTTGGTCCACCTGTAAAGTGGAGCCTTTGGAGAGAGGAGTTACAAATTCTATACTTCCTGACTGTGGACCCTCACGCCAGAATCAAAGCCATGCTGGCCTCAGTCTCCTCATCTTTATTATTTTTTGTTATTTATTATTATTTTTTTTTTCTTTTGTGAGGCAGTTATGCTGTGACCCCCAGGCTGGAGTGCAGTGGCACGATCTCAGCTCACTGCAACCTCTGGCTTCTGACTTCAAGCGATTCTCCCGCCTCAGCTTCCTGAGTAGCTGGAATTAGAGGCGCGTGCCACCACGCCTGGCTAATCTTTGTATTTTTACTAGAGACAAGGTTTCACCATGTTGGCCAGGCTGATCTTGAACTCCTGACCTCAGGTGATCCACCTGCCTCGGCCTCCCAAAGTGCTGGGATTACAGGAGTGAGCCACCGCATCCTGCCAGTTTCCTCATGTTTAACCTGGGGATAATGATGCTTGTCTCAAGGGCTTGTCCCGGAGAACAGACACGTGGGCAGTGTCCGGCATCATTATATAAGTACATCAATTTCTTAAACATGCACCCTGAGGCTGGGCCTGGGAACATGCATGTTCACGGGTGTCCCTGGAGGTTCTCATCACAGGGTCTGGGGACGTGACAGCTACAGAGAGTTCTCAAAGTACTTTTTGTTCTCATTTCTTATTTTTTTTTAAACACAAAGCTACCATCCACACACGCTGAAGCACAACACCCAGGACAAAGGGAGCTGTGTTCAAGCGGTAATCCCCTCCCTTTCTTTAATCCAACCTTCAGGGAAAAACAGTGGTGAAACAACTGGTGTGTATTTTATATTTGGCCCTCTTCTCACATGAACACATTCAGAAATAGTTTGGGTTTCCTCTTCTAGTTTTATGTTTAAATTTAATTATTTGTTTATCTTTCACTCTTTTTGCTTGTTTCTTTGCTTTTTAAAGGGAGGGTCTTTCTCTGTCACCCAGGCTGGAGTGCAGTGGTGCAACCACAGCTCACTGCCGCCTTGAACTCCTGGGCTCCAGTGATCCTACCACCTCAAGCTCCTGAGAATCTGGGACTGCAGACACACGCTACTATGCCTGGCTATTTTTTATTTTTTAATTTTTTTGTAGAGATGGGGTCTTGCTGTATTGCCCACACTGGTCTGAAACTCCTGAGCTTAAGAGATCCTCCCACCTCAGCCTCACAAAGGGCTGGGATTATAGCTGTGAGCCGCTGTGCCTGGCCTATTTTATTTTTTGTAACCCAGACTAGAGTACAGTTGTGTGATCATAGCTTACTGCAGCCTCAAACTCCTGGGCTCAAAAGATCCTCCCACCTCAGCTTCCCCAGTAGCTGGTGAGTACACTCAGCAATGTTTTATATTTTGTGTAGAGATTGGGTTTCATCGTACTGCCCAAGCTGGGCTTGAACTGGGCTCTAGTGATCCTCCCACCTCAGCCTCATCAGTAGCTGGGATTATAGGCGCCCAACACCTCACCTGGCTTTTATTTTTTATTCTAATTTTATTAAAACAAGGCTCCATGTTTTCTGCATCCTTTTTGAGAGGCTTCTATGTCGATACACTGAGCACAAACACGTGCTGCAAAAGCCTCAACTGCTACACTGGAAAGATGGGGCTTTTCACCACTTTTCCAGATGGGAAAACCAAGGCCCCAGCCTGAAGTGAGTCCGGTCAGTGGCGCTGCAGCTAAGAAGCAGAGCGTGCTGACTGGGTAAGTGGCCGTTTGTTGCCAGGGCTGTGCCCATGGTGTGGCATTGTTGGGCTCTGCAGCCATTCCCCGGGGAGGGCACATGCAAGAAGCTGGCTGTGCCTCTGCCATGGCCTCACGTGCCCCTCTCCCCTGCCCAGGCGGCAGGCAGTGGCTTTGGGCCCCCCTCCCCATCGGAGCGGCTAGCTGCAGAGCCAGACCGCAGACCGGGCGGGGAAAGTGCAAATGAACCCCAGCTGGCGGCTGAGTTTCTCTTCCCGTCAAGCAAGTGCCTTATCATACTGGTGCAAGGCAAAGAAGGGGGTGGTGGTGTCAGAGGAGTCTGCAGGAAAGAGGGGAGCCACTGGGGCTGTTTTTATTTTCTTGAGGGATAATGTTTACACGTGAAAATGCATAAACTATGTTGACTTTAAGTGTCTAGCTTGATCATTTTTTATACCTATAAAGTCACTACTCAAATCAGAATCAAGGGCACCCTCAGCCTCCAGAAGATTCCCTGGGGCCCCTTCCCAGTCCAGAAGCAAACCCCTGACCCGATAGCAGAGGTAACCACTGCTGTGCCATCTATAAATAGCAGTGAGATTTGCCTGTTCTTAAACTGCACATAAACCAGTCACTTGGGATGCATCCTTTCTCGTCTGGTTTGTTTCACACAACACAAGACGTGGGAGAGCTGTGCATGACGTGGCGTGTGCAATGGTTTGCAATGTTTTCTTGGGGAGCAGTGTCCCGTTGTATGGAGGCACCTCAATTTGTTTATCCATTCTCATTGGGTTTTTTTTGTTGTTGTTTGTTTTTTTTGAGATGGAGTCTCACTCTGTTGCACAGGCTGGAGTGCAGTGGCGCGATCTCGGCTCACTGCAAGCTCCACCTCCTGGGTTCACGCCATTCTCCTGCCTCAGCCTCCTGAGTAGGTGGGACTACAGGCGCCCACCACCATGCCCGGCTAATTTTTATGTCTTTTTTAGTAGAGACGGGGTTTCACTGTGTTAGCTAGGATGGTCTCGATCTCCTGACCTCATGATCCGCCCACCTCAGCCTCCCAAAGTGCTGGGATTACAGGCGTGAGCCACCGCACTCGGCTTATTCTCATTGTTGATGGATATTTGGGACGTTTCCCAGTTTGGGATTATTAGGAGCAGAGCTCCTGTGAATATCTGTGCACAGATCTTGATGGGCACATGCTTTCTTTGCTCTTGGGTAAATACCTGAGAGCGGGACTGCGCGGTCTCAGCGTAGATGAATGTTTAACTTTATAAGAAGCTGCCCGTGGTTTTCCTACCTGGCTGCCAGAGCTGTTTTATGAGCTCAGAGGTGTGACTGGTACAACTGCCTGGGGGACCCCACTCCACATCAGAGCAAATCTACAAAACACATCCATGGGCCACGTTAAACATAGATTTTAGGTGTAAAACTACTTTTCAGAGAGGCTTTTCTCATTTTGCTTTTTGAAGTTATTTGGCCCTGAGTGACCGCTTTGCTGTGTGGGCCTGCTGGAATTTCCTGGCAATGTTATTTGGGCAGTCTGACAAGAGACAGTGGAACCCCCAAAGTGTTTTTCACTTCCAGTGAGATTTTTATGAATAACGTAGTCCTTCCCCTTCCTCTGAGGGTTTGTGAACTCCTATTCACCCCTCAAAACCCCACTCCAAGGCCCACGCCTCCTCAAGTGACAGTTCATTTTCCATATTTATTTGTGTAATTCTTTGTTTACTGTAGGCTTCCCTTTGATGAGGAGCCCCCTGGGAGTGTCAGGCTCTCTGCTGTCCCCCTAGCACCAGCACAAGTCCTGGTGAATACTTGGGACATTTAAGACTTGCCAAATAAGTGAAAAACCCAGGTTCTGAGTGCAGCCCCTCAGAACCTCTCACCCCCACCCCAGACTCCTCCACAGAGGGGAAGCCTGAGACTCTTTGTAGGGACTCTCCTAGGTCATACAGATGCTGAACTCCAGCTGATCTCTCTAATTACAGGGCCCACAGGGCCAGCAGTATAGACAGGTCACCCACTCCACCCAGCTGGGTGTGGGGAGGAGCTGCCCTGTCTGGAGCTGAGAAGGGCCCAGAGGTCCCACAGGTCCTTGCAGGGCCCAAGCAAGGCTAGGTCAAGATGCTGACTCTGGACCGGGCGCAGTGGCTCAAGCCTGTAATCCCAGCACTTTGGGAGGCCGAGATGGGTGGATCACGAGGTCAGGAGATCGAGACCATCCTGGCTAACATGGTGAAACCCCGTCTCTACTAAAAAAATACAAAAAACTAGCCGGGCGAGGTGGCGGGCGCCTGTAGTCCCAGCTACTTGGGAGGCTGAGGCAGGAGAATGGCGTAAACCCGGGGGTCGGAGCTTGCAGTGAGCTGAGATCCGGCCACTGCACTCCAGCCTGGGCGACAGAGGGAGACTCCATCTCAAAAAAAAAAAAAAAAAAAAAAAAAGATGCTGACTCTGTCTCATGGCCCTTCCCCCGACTCCTCACCTGAACACCTCTGGCCATGTGGGGTCTTTTCCAGGTTTGCTCGTTGTTATTATTAATTGAAAAAGGAATAGGGCTGGTCATGGTGGCTCACGCCTATAATCCCAGCACTTTGGGAGGCTGAGGTGGAAGGATCGCTTGAGCCCAGGAGTTTGAGATCAGCCTGGGCAACATGCTGAGAACCTGTTTCTATTTTTTGTTTTTTAATTTTTAAGAGGAAAAAGAAACAGAAAAAAAGTAATAGCATAAATGCAATGTGGGATTCTAGATTGAACCTTGTGTCTTTAGCAGCCCTCTAGGTGATTCTGGTGCATGCTAAAATTTGAGAACTGCTAGTCCACTAAATATATTCCAGAGAAATTCTAGCCACAGCAACACTGTTTATAATGGCAGAAAATTGGAAACAGCCCAAGTGTCCATCAAGAGGGTATGAAGGCCAGGTGCGGTGGCTCAAATCTGTAATCCCAGCACTTTGAGAACCTGATGTGGGTGGATCGCTTGAGGTCAGGAGTTTGAGACCAGCCTGGCCAACATGGTGAAACCCCGTCTCTACTAAAAATCCAAAAATTAGCCAGGCGTGGTGGTGCGTGTCTGTAGTCCCAGCAACTCGGGAGGCTGAGGCATGAGAATCGCCTGAGCCTGGATGCTGGAGGTTTCAGTGAGCGGAGGCTGTGCCACTGCACTCCAGCCTGGGCGACAGAGTGAGAGGCTGTCTCAATAAAACCCACAAAAAACGAGGCAATTAAGACAGTTACAAGGTAGGCGCATAAGGATCACTATGTAACATAACATGCAACTTACTACTATGTAACAAGGCAAATAGAAGCTCAAGGTCCCTCTCTTCATCCACATGTCTACAATGTACCCCTCAGCAACAAAGCAAGTTATTATGTGAGACATAGAGTGTGATGCCAGACCAAGATTTCAACACCCCAAAACTGTTCTCCCTGTTCGGGGACACAAAGTTTTCAACACCTCAAAACGGTATTCTGATCGTTTGGGGACACATACTTACACATGTAAAGATGGACTTGGAATGGATAAACACCAGTGTCCAGGGAGAGGAATGACAGACGGAAGGGGTAAATGAAGGCTTCAAATCAATCTGCCGCGAATGTTTTCTAATTTAAGCCAGGGATTGGAGATGAGATACTTTGAATACCTGAGAAGCTTCATTAAAATAATTTTGTGTTTTTGTTTTTGTCTTTTTTGAGACTGTCGCCAGGCTGGAGTGCAGTGGCGCAATCTTGGCTTACTGCAAGCTCCGCCTCCCGGGTTCATGCCATTCTGACTCAGCCTCCCGAGTAGCTTGAACTACAGGCGCCTGCCAACATGCCCAGCTAATTATTTGTATATTTAGTAGAGATGGGGTTTCACCGTGTTAGCCAGGATGGTTTCGATGTCCTGACCTCATGATCCACCTGTCTCGGCCTCCCAAAGTGCTGGGATTACAGGCGTGAGCCACTGTACCCAGCCATTAAAATAATTTTTAATGGACACAGGCTCTTTAAAAAATGATTCAGGCTGGGTGCAGTGACTCACAATTGTCATCCTAGCAGTTTGGGAGGTTGAGGTGGGTGGATCGTTGGAGCCCAGGAGTTCGAGACCAGTCTAGGCAACATGACGAAACCCTATCTCTACAAAAAATAAACAAAATTAGCTGGGTGTGGTGTGGCATGCCTGTAGTCCCAGTGGGAGGAATGCTTGAACCCAGAGGCAGAGGTTGCAGTGAGCTGAGATTGCACCACTGCACTCCAGCCTAAGCGGCAGAGTAAGACCCTGTCTCAAAAAACAAAAACAAAAAAAATCATTTAAATAAACAAATTAAACCAAAACGAATGTTTCCTTTTAATGTTTTTAAAAGCAAAAAGCCCCAATGAATAGGTCCACCCCATGCCAGGGTACAGCGTGGCTGGCTCTAGCTTTGTGGTCACAGCAGTGCTGCAATCATCTGTCTCGTATGTCGCCTCTGCTCATCCATGTGAGTTCCTTTTCTTTTCCTTTTTTTTTTTTTTTTTTTGAGACACACTCTCGCTCTGTCACCCAGGCTGGAGTGCAGTGGCGCAATCTCAGCTCACTGTAACCTCCACCTCCCTGGTTCGAGTGATTCTCCTGCCTCAGCCTCCGAGTAGCTGGGACTACAGGCGGCCACCACCACAACTGGTTCATTTTTGTATTTTTAGTACAGACAGGGTTTCACCATATTGGCCAGGCTGGTCTTGAACTCCTGACCTTGTGATCTGCCCGCCTTGCCCTCCCAAAGCTATGTGATTTTTTTTGGGCTGTGCTGACCACAATAGCGCCTCAAGTAACATGTGGCCACTGACTTAAAACGTGGCTTGTTTGAATTGAGATGCACTATAAGGATGAAATGCACCCTGGATTTGGAAGACTAGGTGTGAACGGAAGTATGTAAAGTATCTCAATCATTCTATATTGACAAATTGAAGTGATGATATTTCAGATATACTGAGTTAAATAAAACATTAAAACACCACACTTTTTTTAAAAATCTTTTTTTTTTTTTTTGACAGAGTTTTGCTCTTGTTGCCCAGGCTGGAGTGCAGTGGCACGATCTCGGCTCACTGCAACCTCCGCCTCCTGCGTTCAAGCAATTCTCCTGCCTCAGCCTCCTGAGTAGCTGGGACTACAGGCACCCACTATCACACCCAGCTAAGTTTTTATATTGTGCATAGAGACAGGGGTTTCACCATGTTGGCCAGGCTGGTCTCGAACTCCCGACCTTAGGTGATCCACCCACCTCGGCTTCCCACAGTGCTGGGATTACAGGCATGAGCCACTGCACCCCGCCTAAAAAATCTTTTTTAAAAGGTGGTTACTGGAAAAATTTAAATGACATAGAGCCCACATTTGTGCCTTGCATTGTATTTCTTTCTTTCTCTACTCTTTCTCCACTCTTTCTCCTTCTTTCTTAAGATAGAGTCTCTCTGTTGCCCAGGATGGAGTGCAGTGGTGCAATTATAACTCATTGCAGCCTCGACCTCCTGGGCTGAAGTGATCCTTCCACCTCAGCCTCCCAAGTAGCTGGGACTGCAGGAGCGTAACACCACACCTGGCTTTTTTTGGTGGGGGGAGGAGGGTAGAAATGGGGTCTCTCTATTTTGCCCAGGCTGGTCTCAAATTTCTAGCCTCAAGCAATCCTCCTGCCCTGGCCTTCCACAGCCCTGGGATTTACAGGCATGAGCCACCTCACCCGGCTGGCTTGCATTATCTTTCTATTTGCTGACCCTGATCAACAGGATAGATTTATGCAAGCAGAACTGCTCAGAGCAATACTGCCCATGGAGATGTTGCTGAGATATGTGGTCAAGTGAACAAAAGTAAGCTGCAGAAGTGTGGTGTGATCCATTTATTTACCAAACTACTCCCTCCTCAGTCTTACCTATTTTTCTTTTCTTTTTTTTATTTTTTTTTCCACGTCAGGGGGATAACATGCCAACCTTGTAACAAGGTTTGAGGGAGGTACGTCTCACGACACCCTCGTGAACACCCGACCATCGTGCTTGGGAGCCACAGAAGCACCTCATCTGTCATTCTCTGTTGTTGCACATTCCCACCAGCAACAATCCTGCTCTGCTGTCCCACTGGAAACCAAACTCCAACTGAACCAAACCTTCTCCCAGCCCACTTATGCTGCCAGCCACATTCCCATTTTTCTGTTCTCTTTGGCAGTGAAAGTCCTTGAAAGAGCTGCCAGTCCTGGCTCTCTCCAACTTGTGTTCTTGAGTTCTTGAGTTCTTGTGTTCTAAATCCCACCCCCAGGCCAGGTGCGGTGGCTCACGCCTGTAATCCCAGCACTTTGGGAGGCCAAAGCAGGTGGATCACTGAGGTTAGGAGTTGGAGACCAGCCTGGCCAACATGGTGAAACCCCATCTCTACCAAAAATTAAAAAATTAGCCAGGTGTGGTGGCAGGCACCAGTAGTTCCAGCTACTCTGGAGGCTGAGGCAGGAGAATCACTTGAACCTGGGAGGTGGAGGTTGCAGTGAGCCAAGATTGCGCCACTGCACTCCAGCCTGGGTGAAAGAGCGAGACTCCATCTCAAAAAATAATAATAGGCCAGGCGCGGTGGCTCAAGCCTGTAATCCCAGCACTTTGGGAGGCTGAGGTGGGTGGATCACAAGGTCAGGAGATCGAGACCATCCTGGCTAACACAGTTAAACCCTGCCTCTACTAAAAATACAAAAAATTACATGGGTGTGGTGGCGGGTGCCTGTAGTCCCAGCTACTAGCGAGGCTGAGGCAGGAGAATGGCGTGAACTCAGGAGGTGGAGCTTGCAGTGAGCTGAGATTGTGCCACGGCACTCCAGCCTGGGCAACAGAGCGAGACTCCGTCTCAAAAAAAAGAAAAAAAAAATTATTATTATTATTATTATTATTAAATAAATAAATCCCACTCCCACCAGGCTTGCCTGGCCCCCACTGCTACACACAAACCATTCTTCTGAAGGTTGCCAGTGACTGCCACATTGCCATGTCCATTGGTGACCTCTGAGTCGACTTCTGATGTGATTGACACAGCTGCTGCTTACCCCCTCCCCAGTGCCCTTTATCCACCGGGCTTCCTGGACCCAGGTCTCTTGGTTCCTCCTTCCTCCCTAGCTGCTTCTCCTTAGCTCCTGACATTTTTTTTTTTTTTTGATACAGAGTCTTGCTCTGTCAACCCAGGATGGAGTGCAGTGGCAGGACCTCAGCTTAATGCAGCCTCAACCTCCTGGGCTCAAGTGATTCTCCTGACTCAGATTCCTGAGTAGCTGGGACTACAGCTGTGCACCACCACACCTGGTTATTTTTGTATTTTCTGTAGAGATGGGGTCTTGCCATGTTGGCCAGGCTGGTCTCAAACCCTTGACTTCTTGACTTTTTTTTTGAGATGGAGTTTCATTCTGTCATCCAGGCTGGAGTTCAGTGCATGATTTTAGCTCACTGCAACTTCTGCCTCCTGGGTTCAAGCGATTCTCATGCCTCAGCCTCCTGAGTGGCTGGGACTACAGGCGCACACCACCGTGCCTGGCTAATTTCTGTTTTTTAGTAGAGACGGGGTTTCACCATGTTCATCAGGCTGGACTTGAACTCCTGACCTCAGGTGATCCGCCCACATCAGCTTCCCAAGGTGCTGGGATTACAGGCAAGAGCCACTGCACCCAGCCCGCTCCTGACTTCTTCATGCTTGGTCCTGGGCACTCTCTTCCTCTCCATCACCCCCTTGGTGCTTGAGGTAGGCAAAATAATGGCCCCAAAGATGCTCATGTGTGAATCCTTGGAACCTGTCAATAAGCTGCCTTATGTAGCAAAAGGGACTATCCAGATATGATTAAATGAAGGACCTTGAGATGGGGAGATTGTCCTGAATTACCTGGGTAGGTCCAGTGTAATCACAAGAGACCTCATAAGGGAAAGACAGAGCAGGAGAGCCAGACTCAGAGAGAGACTGGAAGAGGCTATGCTGCTGGCTTTGAAGACAAGGGAAGGGGCCATGAGCCAAGGAATGCAGGAGGCCTCTAGAAAGATGAGGAAAAACAAAAGGTGGAGAGCAGATTCTCCCCCAGAGGCTCTGGAAAGGAATGCCATCCTGCTGGTACTTTGATTGTAGCCCCTTAAGACCATTTTGAAATTCTGACCAGCAGAACTACAAGATAATACGACGGGCATAGCAGCTCATGCCAGTAATCCCAGCAGTTTTGGAGGCTGAGGTGGGAGGATCGCTTGAGCCTAGGAATTCGAGACCAACCTGGGCAACACAGGGAGACCTGTCTCTACATAAAATAAGAAAAAAAGTAGCTGGGCATGGAGCCAGGCTTCCATTCCAGCTACTCAATGAGGCTGAAGAGGGAGGATCACTTGAGCCTAGGAAGTAAAGGCTGCAATGAGCCGTGATCATGCCACTGCACTCCAGCCTCGGTGACAGAGGGGAAAAAAAAACCCATAATGAACTCGTGTTGTTTTAAGTTACAAAGTTTATGGTACTTTGTTATAGCAGCAGCAAAAAACTAAATCAGTGATCCTGGCCAGTCTCCTGATTGTAAACTCTGACAATGCCCATATATATCATTACCAGGCTAAATGGCACACTCAGATATTCAGCTGCCTACTTACTGGACACCTCTACTGAGATGTCTGAATTCTGGATCCTCCTCCCAAGGCTTCTTCATCCACTGGAGTTGGTGGCAATGCTATCCTTCTAGGTACTTGAGCCCAAAGTCTCGGAACCAGCCTTAACTCTTCTGTCCCTCATCCAGGCTGCTGGTGAGTCCTGCTGGCCCCATCTTTAACACACAGCCAGATTCCGACCACTCCTCACCATCCTCCTCTACCACTCGGGTGTGAGCCTCCACGGCCTCGTGCCTGTGTGACAGCCACAGACTCCCTGCCTCCACCTCTGCCCCTACATTCTTCTCAGCACAGGAGCAGAGGGGTCCTTAAGACAAAGAGTGTCACTCTTGTGTTCCCCATTTCATTTGGTGTAAAAGTTGAATCCTTAGGGAGGCTGACAAGGCCACCTGTAATGTGGTGCCCCCTCCCACCTCTGTGATTTCATCTCCTACCAACCCCCACCTCTCTCTGCTCCAGCCATGCTGGCCTTGCTGTTCCCTGGGCAAAGCAGAAGGGCTGTGCATCCCCACCCCAGGGCCTTTGCACATGATGTTCCCCTTGTCTGGAGCACTCTTCCCTGATTTCCTCATGACTAATTCCCTCACTGCCTTCAGGATCTGCTTAAATGTCACCTTCTCAACAAGGCCTGCCCTGAGTACCCTGAATTGCCACTTGTCCCAGTTACCTCCGTAAGGCCCAATGGTTCTCACTGTGCCCTACTTTTTCTGTTTTCCTTTCAATGCACAGTATCATTTATCCATCTATCATTCTTATTGTTTTGCTCATCTCCTGCACTAGAACATAACTCCACGAGGGCAGGGATCTTTGTATTGTTCATGGTGTTTAAAACAGTGCCCAGCACAAAGGCATTAAATAAATAAATAAATAAATAAATAAATAAATAAATAAATAAATAA
>NC_045450.1:11266036-11275519 GCF_002776525.5 Piliocolobus tephrosceles | reverse complement strand
TAAATAAATAAATAAATAAATAAATAAATAAATAAATAAATAAATAAATAACTGACTGACTGACTGGAAAGGTATCGGGGTAAGGTGGGGGTTTTCTTTGTTGTTGTTGTTGTTGTTTGTTTTGGTTGGGGGGACAGGGTCTAGCTCTGTCACCCAGGCTAGAGTGCAGTGGCATGATCATGGCTCACTGCAGCCTTGACCTCCCATATTCAAGCAATCCTCTTGCCTCAGTCGCTAGTAGCTGGGACTACAAGCCTGCACCACCAAGCCCACCTAATTTTTGTGCTTTTTGTAGACGTAGGGTTTCACCATGTTGCCCAGGCTGCTCTTGAACTCCTGGGCTCAAGTGATCTTCCTGCTTGAGCTTCTCAAAGTGCTGGGACTACAGGTGTGAGCCACTGTACCCAGCCTTTAGAAAGGTTAACAATTCTAAAGCCACCATACATGCAGAGTGAAAGGGAACAATTAAGTAAATGGATGGAGGATGATAGGAGCCAGGCTTCCCACTGTTACAGATGAGCAAGGAGAGGTATCTAGAATGATCCATGTGATGACCATGGATTAGAGTTGGAGATGTTAGTATAAACAGGTTTAGCTAAAACAGTATCATAGATGGTTACATATAGAAATATAGATTTGTGTACATACAGGTTAGTACACACACAAATTTCCTTGTTCTGTCCACTAAGAGGGCCAAGAAGCAACAGCACCCCATAGCCATGAGCACATCTTGCACCCAGATCTTGGTTTCTAATACCATTCACCAATGAAAGGAACCAGGGTTCCCTGGAGAAATAGCTGATTCTAGGTCTAAAATAGGAAATAGACAAGGTGAGCCTGGAGCATCTTGTGGTGCCAGAAAGTTAAGGAACTGCTCAAAATCTCACAGTGATGGAGTGTGTCACAGGGACACAGGAGACAACTGAAAGGCACCCAGTGGCTAATGCTGGAACAATTTGAACAACAAAATAAAGTAGAATTGGATTACACCCAAAGTATACAGGATCCATGGATCCATACTGATATAAATTAATGAATCAATAATGGAGAAGAGACAAATCTCCAGTGCAGAAAAATTCCAATAAGTGATGAAGATGCCCTGCCCTCAAGGAGGTGGAGCTTAACTCTCATCCCTTAGGTGTGGGCTGCACAGAGTGACCTCCTTCTGAAGAGCGAGCACAGTATCAAACGCAGGGGAAAACAGTAGCTCTGCTGTAAAGAAACCTGACAAGCACTGCCTCAGCCAGGTATCAAGTTAGTCCTCCAGACAGCACATCCCCTTTGTAGGCAGTGAGGAGAAGGGCACTCACCTCCCAGCTCTTCCTCCCAGAACACATAATCCCAGTCTAGTCATGAGAAAAATATCAGTCAAATCCCAGTGGAAGCCGGGGACAGTGGCTCATGCCTGTAATCCCAACACTTTGGGAGGCTGAGGTGGGCAGATGATGAGGTCAGAAGTTTGAGGCAGCCTGACCAACATGGTGAAACCCCGTCTCTACTAAAAATACAAAAAATTAGCCGGGCATGGTGGCGTGTGCCTGTAATCTAAGCTACTCAGGAGGCTGAGGCAGGAGAATCACCTGAACCCAGGAGGCAGAGGTTGCAGTGAGCTGAGATCCTGCCATTACGCTCTAGCCTGGGCAACAGAGCGGGACTCCATCTCAAAAAAACAAAAACAAAAACAAAAACAAACTCAATTGAGTGACACTCTACAAAATACCTGACCAAATAAACAACCTAATGATGCATCCTAAAGAACTAGAAAAGGGCAATCCAAATCCAAAATCAGTAGAAAAAAAAGAAATAAAGATCAAAGGAGAAATTAATGAAATTGAAACAAAATAATACAAAAGATCAACAAAACGAAAAGCTGGTTTTTTGAAAAGATAAAATTGACAAACCGTTAGCCAGACTAACTAAGAAAAAAAGAGAGCAGACCCAAAGAAACAAAACCAGAGATGAAAAAGAAGGCATTACAACAGATACTGCAGAAATTCAAAGGAACATTGGTAGCTACTATGAGCAACTATATGCCAATAAACTGGAAAATCTAGGAGAAATGGATCAACTGATGGACACAGACAACCTACTAAAATTGAATCGTGAAGAAATCCAAAACGTGAACAGACCAGTAACAAGGAATGAGATCGAAGCCTTAATAAAAAGTCTCCCAGGAAAGAAAAGCCCAGGACCTGGTGGCTTCACTGCGAAATTCTACCGGACCCTTAAAGAAAAACTACCAATCCTACTCAATCAAACTATTCCAAAAAATAGAGGAAGAGGGAATATTCACAAAATATCTGACCAGTACTTAAAATTGTCAGCATGATTGGTTGGGTGCGGTGGCTCATGCCTGTAATCCCAGCACTTTGGGAGGCCGAGGTGGGTGGTTCACTGAGGTCAGGAGTTTGAAACCACCCTGGCCAACATGGAGAAACCCCATCTCTACTAAAAATACAAAGTTAGCCGGGCATGGTGGCACACGCCTGTAATCCCAGCTATTCGGGAGGCTGAGATAGGAGAATTGCTTGAACCTGGGAGGCAGAGGTTGCAGTGAGTGGAGATTGTGCCACTGCACTCCAGCCTGGGGGACAAGAACAAATCTCCGTCTCAAACAAAACAAAACAAAAAAAACTGTCACTGTGATCAAAGACAAAGGAATGTCACAGCCCAGAGGAGCCTAAAGGGAGACGGGATCCTGGAACAGAAAAACACTGAGGAAAAACTAAGGCAATCTGAAGAAACTACAGACTTTAGTGAATAATAATGCACCGCTACTGATTTAAGAATTGTGACATGCACTATCCTCCCGTAAGATGTTAATAGTAGGAGAAATTGGGTATGGTACCCTGAACTGGATCTTGGAACAGAAAACGAGCGTTAGTAGAAAAGCTGGTGAAATTCAAATAAAATCTAGAGCCTGGTTGGTAAGTATTAATGTGCCAAAGTTGGTGTTTTAATTGTGACAAATGTGCCCCAGTGATGTAAAATGTTAACAATGGGGGAGACTGGGTGAGAGGTATATGGAAATCCCCTTACTAACTCTGCAACTTTTCCCAAAAGAAAAAGTTTATTTATTTATTTTTGAGATGGACTTTTGCTCTTGTTGCCCAGGTTAGAGTGCAACGGTATGATCTTGGCTCACTGCAGCCTCTGTCTCCTGGGTTCAAGCAACTTGCCTGCCTCAGCCTCCCAAGTAGCTGGGATTACAGGCATACACCACCATGCCCGGGTAATTTCGTAGTTTGGTAGAGACGGGGTTTCACCATATTGGTCAGGCTGGTCTTGACCTCCTGACCTCAAGTGATACACCCATCTTGGCCTCCCAAAGTGCTGGGATTACAGGTGTGAGCCACTTTGCCCAGCCAGAAAAAGCTTATTAAAAAAAAAAACAAAAATAGCCTCACAATTAAATAGAATCATGGCATACAGTAAGTGCTTAGAAATGGTAATGGGTATTACTATTCTTTTTTTTTGAGACAGGGTCTTACTCTGTTACCCAGCCTGGCATGCAGTGGCAGGATGATGGCTCACTGCAGCTTCAGCCTCCTTGAGCTCAGGTGGTCCTCCCACTAGCGTACCTGGAGGTACAGATGCATATCACCACACCCAGTTAATTTTTGTGTATTTTGTAGAGATGGAATTTCACCATGTTGCCCGAGCTGGTCTTGAACTCCTGGGCTCAAGCGATCCACCCACCTCGGCCCCCTAAAGTGCTAGGATTACAGACATTCTTTTCTTTTTGTTCATGGAAATAACTCATTCAACATTTAGTCACATCTTTACCCTTACAGTAAAAAATCCCCCCAAAATATAGAAATGAATAAAGTAGAAAGTGAAGCCTTCCACTTCCCACTGTCAGGTCAATGTATCACAGTCTAGACTTTTTCCTCTGTGTATGTGAGTGTTTATTTCTAAACGTTTTCTTTTTTTGACACTGAGTCTTGCTGTGTCGCCCAGGCCGGAGTGCAGTGGCACGATCTCGGCTCACTCCAAGCTCCGCCTCCCGGGTTCAGTCATTCTCCTGCCTCAGCCTCCCAAGCAGCTGGGACTACAGCCTCCCGCCACCACGCCCGGCTAATTTTTTGTATTTTTAGTAGAGATGGAGTTTCACTGTGTTAGCTAGGATGGTCTCGATCTCCTGACCTCGTGATCCACCTGCCTCAGCCTCCCACAGTGCTGGGATTACAGGCCTGAGCCACCGCGCCCAGCTATTTCTAAACTTTTTACAGACATGAGATGACACCCTACATTTTAGCAACTCACTCAGTTTCGGTATAGCATAGACTGATATGTCCACATCGCATCACTCTCCAGGGTTCTGAATGCCTGTGAGCTATGCTACAACATGGCAACAATTGATTTACCATTTCCTTAAGATGAACATTAAGCTATTTCTAATTTTCCCCCACAAACAATGCTTTAATGAACACCCTCCATCTCACACCTCTATGAACACGCAGGAGAATTTCTTTGGGAGAAATCCCTGACTATGGAATTGTGGGTATGATGGCACGTTTAAAACACTGTCATCCTACTGCCAAATTATCCTCTCATTATTCTGGGAATGAACTGCTGCATTCACCCCTCCCAGAGGCAGAGCGGGGCGCAATCCCCTACCCCTGCCTTCCTCCTTTGGTGACATCTCTCCTTGAACAGGGTGGGGTGAGAGGCCACTGTGACAACACAAATGTGGGGGTCAGCAGAGGGACAAGCCCTGTGACTGCCCAATTAGGACCTCAGGGAACAGTACTGGATGTCCCCTTCTGAGACTCAGCACGTATTAAACTGGTAGGAGTCTTGGTGATTCCTAATCGCCAGTGCCAAGGACCATACCAAACAGAAGTAGGGTGGCTGGCAGGGAGAGGCTAAACGTCATTTTAAAAATCACAATAACACGATTTTAGATGTGGAAAAAGTCAAGAAAAGAACCTTATTGTACAAAGTATCCATTTGCCATTCACTTATTCATTCAACAAATATTTCAGTTCCTTTTAGTTCAGGTTATTCTTAGGATTGCCACACTGAACAAAATAAAGTCTCACTGAACTTCCATTCCACTTGGGGAGACAAATTATAAACACAGTATCAGTGAGTGGCAAGTACTATATTAGAGTAACAGCCAGCTGCTGTGACAAACCCAAAATTTCAGATGACCACTGAAGGCTTCAGGACCCCAGATGAAGCCAAATGTCCCCACCACCTAGCTTCAGGGCATCCTCTTTCCAGAACTTAGAACTAATCTGTGTGGCTGGACAAAGTGGCTCACACCTGTAATCCTAGCAAGTGATTCTCCAGCCTCAGCCTCCTGAGTAGCTGGGATCATAGGCAAGTGCCACCGTCCCAGCTAATTTTTGTCTTTTTAGTAGAGACAGGGTAACCCATATGGTCTCAGAGGAACCTGATGGGATGTCAAAGATTGACAGTCACCCTGGACTGCGTGTGGTGACTCATGCTGAGGCGGGTGGATCACTTGAGATCAGGAGTTCAAGACCAGCCTGGCCAAAATGGTGAAACCCCGTCTCTACTACAAATACAAAATTAGCCAGGCGTGGTGACACATTCCTCTAATCCCAGCTACTCAGGAGGCTAAGGCAGGAAAATTGCTTGAACATGGGAGGCAGAGGTTGCAGGGAGCCAAGATGGTGCCATGGCACTCCAGCCTGGGCGACAATAGCAAAACTCCATCTTAAAAAAAAAAAAAAAAAAAGGAGTAAGTGTTAGAGGATTGGGGGTAACAATTTTATATCAATCTAGACCTGAATCAATGAATGAAAAGTTACTGCTAACCTACTATGTGCTACTGTATCCCTCTTAGTAACAGTAGACTTTAGCTTCAAATTCATGGTTTCCCCGTCTTGCTGGGGTCTGGGGTGGGCTCCATCCCCTTTGGGGAAGACAGTACTAACTGTCTACCTGGTATCCACCAGCCCCTTCTCCTTTCTAGGAGCCCTGCTTTACCCCAGGGGGCAGTGTGCTTTTGCAGGGAGGCCAGTGATCAGAAGGGGAAGTTGCTGGACAGGGCATCTGGGAAAGCTCTTTATACCATGAGGATTCCATTGAGGCTGCTGTGAGCTATGACTGTGCCGCTGCACTCCAGCCTGGGCAAAAGAGCTAGACCTTGTCTCTTTGCCACCCCTCCTCTTTCTCCTTCCTGCTTCCATGGTGGATATGGGTGGGACTCCAGCAGGGCCAAGTTTAGCCCTTAGTGTGCCTTTGTTCAAATTTGGACAAGACTTCTGCTGTGAGAAGTCAAATTAGGAAAAAGACAGCTCCCATGGGCTGAAGCATCCCCTGTGAGTGCAGGGCCTGGGGTGGCAAGCAGACCACGGGCTGCATTTCAGTCTCCACTCAATCCCTTTGGCAGGGAGCTTGGAGCAGCACACAAACTGCACAGCCATCCCCGACAGCCCTGATCTTGGACTATGAGGCAACTTTGAGGATAGAAAGCACTTGCTGAAGGCAGAGCTGAAAGATAAAAGCCTGGACCCTTGATAAGGGTGGAGCCTCACACCAGCCCTGGCTGACCTCCCTGGGTTTTCTTTTGCTCTTTAAAAAAAAAAAAAAAAATTAATAATCTATTTTGAAATAATTTCAAAATTTCAGAAAATTTGCAAGAACCCCTGACAAAGAGCTCCCCTTTACACAGATTGGCCAATTGTGTTTTTTTAAAAAATCTTTTTTATAAGTTTTTTATTTTTGTAGAGATGGGCTCTATGTTGCTGAGGCTGGTCTCAAACTCCTGGTCTCAGCCGATCTTTCCAAAGAGCTGGATTACAGGTGTGAGCCACTGCGCCTGGCATGGCCAGTTGTGAATGTTCTATCACATCTCTTCGGCTCCCCCGCATCTCTCTCTCCCTTCTTCTCCCTCTTTCTCTATGGGTAAATCCTTGAGAGTAGTTGGCAAACATATGTCATCACCCCTAAATCCTCCAGCATGTGTATGCCCCAAACAGGGACAATCTAATGACCCCCCACATCACCTCTGGCTCCTTCAGAAAAACAAAACTTCCACTCAACTCACTCATTTCGGTTTTCTGTTTAAGCAGACAAACCAATTCTAACTGCTCCCCTCTTTACCCCTAAAATCCATGGGGCTGGGGAAAAGACCCACACCATGCCAAGTGCCCCACACCACAGTCTGCTCCAATCCCTCACACCTCTTAGCACCTTTTGGCCTCAGAACTTTTTGTGTTTGCAACTGAACTGAAAGCCACGTAACATAAAATTCATCATTTTAAAATGTGTAATTCAAGGCCCAGCACTTTGGGAACCTGAGGAGGGCAGATCACTTGAAGTCAGGAGTTCGAGACCAGACTGACCAACATGGTGAAACCCCATCTCTACTAAAAATACAAAAATTAACCGGGAGTGGTGGCAGGCACCTGTAATCCCAGCTACTTGGGAGGCTGAGGCAGGAGAATCGCTTGAAGCAGGAAGCGGAGTTTGCAGTGAGCCGAGATTGCGCCACTGCACTCCAGTCTGAGCGACAGAGAGAGACCCTGTCATTCATTCATTCATAAATAAATAAATAAATAAAGTGTGTAATTCAGTGGCATTTAGTACAGTTACAATGTTGTGTAACCACCGCCTCTACCAAGTTCCAAAGCCACCAGCCCAGAAGGAAGCCCGGCACAACTGCTCCCTGTTTCACCCGCCCTGGCAGTCTCGATCACTTTCTGTCTCCACGGATCCCCTGCTGCCTGACCCTGCATAGAAACAGAACTGCACATCCAGAGCCACCTCAGAACATTTGCAGGAGCAGTTCTTTCTTCCCAGGTGCTCCTCCTTCCTCTTACTCTGGCACCCTTTAGGGTTCACTTCACCAGCACCCCTTTGGGGCTCTCCCTAGAGCCTCACCTGAGGTCAAGTTCTCCCAGCACATATCCTCAGAAACCCGAGGTTTCCATTATCAGCATTTGTCACTATTACAATTATTCTTCAGGACTACTTCATTCATGCCTTCTGTAGTTAGATTATAAAGTCTATTAGGGGTAGGGTGTGGTGGCTCACACCTGTAATCCCAGTGCTTTGGGAGGCAGAGGCAGGAGGTTTGCTTGAGGTCAGGAGTCTGAGACCAGCCTGGGCAACATAGGGAGAGCCCGTCTCTACAAATAATAATAATAATAATAATAATAATAATAATAATAATAATGGCGGCCAGGCAGGGTGGCTCATGCCTGTAATCCCAGCACTTTGGGAGGCTGACGCGGGCAGATCACCTGAGGTCAGGAGTTTGAGACCAGCCTGGCCAACATAGTGAAACCCTGTCTCTACTAAAAATACAAAAATTAGCTGAGTGTGGTGTTGCATGTCTGTATTCCCAACTACTCGGGAGGCCGTGGCCGGAGGTTTGCTTGAACCCAGGAGGCAGAGGTTGCAGTGAGCCAAGATTATGCTGCTGCACTCCAGCCTGGGTGACAGAATGAGACTCTGTCTCAAAAACGAATACGTAAATAAAATAAATAATAAAAAAAATTTTTAAAAACAAAAAATAATAATACTCCTTAACAAGGGCATGTCTGTCTTGTTTATCACTATATACCAGGGCCTAGGCCAAAATCTGGCATGGAGCAGGCCAAAATATTAACAGTAATATTTTGTTAATTGAATAACTAGATGATTGTTCCCACGGAGGAGTCATCTTGTATTGCCCCGGCTGTGACATAGGCAGCCCCTAAGCTCGGGGGCCTGCCCGCCCCTCACATGCCCATATATGGACATGATGCAGGCCACCTGGCCATGGTTTGTGAGGTCCTAGCCCCTTTGCCCTCACAATGACCGACGGCCTCCTGGCATCTATAAGAGGCTGCAGAGCT
Organism: Piliocolobus tephrosceles; assembly: GCF_002776525.5. Taxonomy (NCBI): domain Eukaryota; kingdom Metazoa; phylum Chordata; class Mammalia; order Primates; family Cercopithecidae; genus Piliocolobus; species Piliocolobus tephrosceles. The sequence continues at coordinate 11,266,700 of NC_045450.1, read as the reverse complement.
GGCCCCTGACTTACAGCCCACAGAGTTCCACCTGCTCACAGGTTGGCTGGCTCAGCCAAGGTGGTGCCCTGCTCTGAGCATTCAGGCCAAGCCCATCCCGCACCATGGCCAGGTACAGATGCTGTCGCAGCCAGAGCCGGAGCAGATGCTGCCGCCAGAGACAAAGATGTCGCAGACGAAGGAGGCAGAGATGCCGGGCACGGAGGAGAGCCATGAGTAAGTGGGCCCAGCTGAGGGTGGGCTGGGGCTTGGGCTGGGGGCTCTCAGAGCCCAGTCTTCCTCTGACTACCTTTTTTGGTCTCACCAGGGTGCTGCCGCCGCAGGTACAGGCGGAGGTGTAGAAGATACTAATTGCACAAAATAGCATGTCCACCAAACTCCTGCCTGAGAATTTTACCAGACTTCACGACCCTCTTGCCACATCTTGAAAATGCCACCATCCAATGAAAATCAGGAGCCTGCTAAGGAACAATGCCGCCTGTCAATAAATGTTGAAAAGTCATCCCACTCTTGTCTCCTTGTCCTTGAGAGGGTAGGCTCAGTGGGGAGGAGGGCTCAGGGACGAGCAGAGGTGGAAAGGGCCTGGGCATGCGACGGGGGAAAGATGTCTGTGGGGGAGACATGAGAGACAGTTGTCACGCTGGGTTTTGTTACAAGCCCCCCC
>NC_045450.1:11261972-11265936 GCF_002776525.5 Piliocolobus tephrosceles | reverse complement strand
GCCATTCTCCTGCCTCAGCCTCGCGAGTAGCTGAGGCTACAGGCGCTCGCCACCATGCCCGGCTAATTTTTTGTATTTTTAGTAGAGACAGGATTTAATCGTGTTAGCCAGGATGGTCTCGATCTCCTGACCTCATAATCTGCCCGCCTCAGCCTCCCAAAGTGCTGGGATTACAGGCGTGAGCCACTGCACCCCGCCGTTGTTCCGAACTCTTAGTAGTACCAACAAGTCACAACAAATACCTGCCTCCCCAAATCACAAACAGAACCAGTCTTCCCAATTCACAACCAGAACCTGCCTCCCAAACTCTCTTAACAGATCCCTACCCAGTGGGGTGCTGTAGCCAGGTCTCCTGAGTTTGAGGACCCGCTGTGTACATTTCCGCACTCTGCTTGACCTCATCTTGGCAGCTTGAAATGGACCATGGAGTATTTACAGAAATTAGCAAATGCTACAAATCTGGGTTCCCTCCATCCCTGGAACCCCAAAGCCAGTTAAACATTTACCAGCTGGAGCTCAAGATTGAACCAGCTCTTCCTATCTGACCTGTCCCCTAGTTGCCCACCTGGGGTTATTTCAGCCCAAAGCTGAAATTTCCATTCTTCAACAAAGGAACTCTTAGGTTATAACTTAAATAGATTAAGTCAGTCACCATCAGGAAAATTAAATTCAAAACTGTTTATTCCTCATTCCGTGCTAGAAGTTTTCAGCCCCATTTGCGTACAGAGATAACTTGTCCAGGTAGCAGGAGACCTGAACTTTTCCCATTTAATCAAGCGCCATTAAGGAAGTTTCTTATCTGCCATCCCGTAAACTCAAACATTTTTGTTAACCACTGGTTTCTTTACTCTTTGGGGCACAGTTTCACAGTGTTATGTCCACTCGAGGAAACAAAGGTTAACTTGTCCCTCTGATCAGACCTAAGTCCACACTCAAGCCGTATGATATACTACCTATACTAAAATTTCTAAGGCAAGAGTTTAAGACCCCAGTGAGATTTGGGGAAGGATCAGGAGTTAAGCAGCCACCCAGACACAAGAAATCCTAATGGGCACTGGTCTACTCGGCTCACTCACAGCCTAAGAAAGCCCACCTCTCCGATTCCTTGACACAGGCCCTGGGTCACAGTCATTTCATGATGGTACAGCAAACCCAGAGCATTTCAGCAGAGACCAGAGGCTCTGAGACCCAGCTCCCTGAAGTGACAGGGCCAACCAAGCACCTCAGAAATGTCACGGTATGACTTCTGTTTATGGGGCACCAACTGTGTGCCTGGTATTCTGCATAAATCACTACCTTTTTCTTTTTTTTGAGACAAGGTCTCTCTCTGTCAATCAGGCTAGAATAGAGTGCAGTGGCGCAAACATAGTTCACTGCAGCCTCAACCTCCTGGGCTCAAGTGATTTCCCCTACCTCAGCCTCCTGGCCTCCTGAGTAGCTAGGACCACAGATACACACGACCATGCCTGGCTAATTTTTCTAATTTTTTTGTAGAGATGAGGTCTCACTTTGTCGCCCAGGCTGGTCTCAAACTCCTGGGCTCAAGCGATTCTCCTGCCTTGGCCTCCCAGAGTGATGTGATTACACGCATGAGCCACTGCATTCGCCTACGGTGGTATCAACAACCTCGTTCTTGGCTGGGCGCCGTGGCTCACGCCTGTAATCCCAGCACTTTGGGAGGCCGAGGCAGGTGGATCACGAGGTCAGGAGATTGAGACCATCCTGGCTAACACGGTGAAACCCCGTCTCTACTACAAACACAAAAAAATTAGCCAGGTGTGGTGGCGGGCGCCTGTAGTCCCAGCTACTTGGGAGGCTGAGGCAGGAGAATGGCGTGAACCTGGGAGGCAGAACTTGCAGTGAGCCGTCATTGTGCCACTGCACTCCAGCCTGGGCGACTGAGTGAGACTCTGTCTCAAAAAAAAAAAAACAAAAAACAAAAAAACAAAAAAAAACCCTTGTTCTTTCAAGTGAGCACATGAGAGTTCAGTGCTAGCCCCAGCACTATCATGATCCTGATCTGATCACTTTAGCAATGACTCCCCATAACACAGTTGGATCGTGACAGAGACTAGGCTGGACAGGCAGACCCCCAGGTGTGCCTTTTTTTTTTTTTTTTAGTTAGGGTCCTGTTCTGTCACCCAGGCTGGAGTGCAATAGTGGGAACATGGCTCACTGCAGCCTCGACCTCCTATGCTCAAGCAATCCTCCCATCCCAGCCTCCTGAGTAGCAGGGACTATAGGCACATGCCACCACGGACCCAGGCTATTTTTTAAAATTTTTTGTAGACAGAACCCTCACTATGTTGCCCAGGCTGGTCTCAAACTCCTGGGCTCAAGTGATCCTCCCATCTTGACCTCTCAAAGTGCTAGGATTACAGGTGTGAGCCATCACACCCAGCCCCTTCTTATTTTATTTTATTTTATTGTTTTAGATGAAGTTTCGCTCTTGTTGCCCAGGAGTGCAAAGGTGCCATCTCAGATCACTGCAACCTCTGCCTCCTGGGTACAAGCAATTCTCCTGCCTCAGCCTCCCAAGTAGCTGGGATCACAGGTGCCCGCCACCAAGCCTAGCTAATTTTTGTGTATTTAGTAGAGATGGGGTTTCACCATGTTGACCAGGCTGGTCCTGAACTTCTGGACTCAGGTGATCCACCTGCTTCAGCCTCCCAAAGTGCTAGGATTATAGGCATGAGCCACCATGCCCTGCTCCGCCCCTTCCTATTTTCATCAGCAAGCTCTGGCCACGAAGATTTGACTTAGCAGGACATAGCGTAAGGCCTCAGCATTTATATTTTTAACACGTGTCCTCAGAGAGCTTGAGGGCCCTTATAAAGGACCTTCTTATCCCCCGAGAGGCAGCACAGAAACCAAGGGTCTGGCAATATCACCCATGACCTCCTGCAAGGATCTGAAGATTAAGCCTTCTGAATTTGTTTCCTATTGCTGCTGTGACAGATCACCACAAATTTTGTAGCTTTAACAACATAAATGTATTATCTTACAGGTCTGAAGTTCAGAATTCTGAAAGAAGTCTCATGGGGCTAAAATCAAGGGGTCAGCAGGGCTGTGTTTCTGCTGGATGCACCAGGGGAGGATAACCCATTTCCTTATCCATCCCAGCTTCTAGAGGCTGCCTGCGTTCCTTGGCTTGTAGTCTCTCCCTCCATCTTCAAAGCCAGCAGAGTGGCATCTCCCAATTTCTCTTCCTATGAGCTTCCTGCCTCCCTATTTTCTCTTCTAAGGGCCCGTGTGACTGCACTGGGCCAGCCCAGATCATCAAGGACGATCTCTACATCTTCGGGTCCTTAAATTTGTGTATCTGCCATATTCCCACATTCTCCCTGCCCTCTATGAAAGGGAAACTGGTTTTGCAGTTTCTGTGATTCTGATCCTGGACTTCAATGGGATCATCAAAGTTCAATGAGAAGCCCTGGCAAGGCCGAGCAGGAGGGGAGAAGATGCATATTTTAGAGGCAGAGAGGGGAGCATCCCATGGGCTAGGGAGTAAGTGGAGAGCCAAGGGTATGACTAAAACCAGGCTGTCTCCGTCTGAATGCTGGCCCGGCCTGACCTTCTCAGCAGAGTGGCCTTGAGCAACTCAACTTCTTCATGCCTATTTACCCCACAGAAAATGGGGCTTGTAAGAGTGAGGAATGCCAGGGTGGTGGCTCACACCTGTAATCCCAGCACTCTGGGAGGCTGCCATGGGAAGCTCACTTGAGGCCAGGAGTGTGAGACCAGCCAGGGCAATATGGTGAAACCCTATCTATCTCCACAAAAAGTACAAAAAATTAGCTAGGAGTGGCAGCACACGCCTATAGTCCCAGCTACTCGGGAGGCTGAGGTGGGAGGACCATCTGAGCCAGAGGGGTAGAGGTTGCAATCATCTATGATTGCACAACTGCACTCCAGCCTGGGCAACAGATACTGTCTCAAAAAAAAAAAAAAAAAAAAAAAAAAA
>NC_045450.1:11217608-11261872 GCF_002776525.5 Piliocolobus tephrosceles | reverse complement strand
TAGAGGTTGCAATGATCTATGATTGCACAACTGCACTCCAGCCTGGGGAAAAAAAAATGACAAAAAAAAAAAAAAAAAAAAAAAAAGAGAGAGAGAGAGAGAAAATGAGTGAATGTATGGGAAATAAATGAGTCAATGCTTGGCACATAGGAGTTATTAGGGAACTATCTGCTGCTGTTACCATCTAAACAGTAAACTGTGTGCACAGAGATTCCAAGTGACAGTGTGCGTGCCCACGGGCTTGGGGAGATGAGGGCTTGCATTAGACAATAAAACACCTGTCATCTGTATGGTTGCACCTGCTGCAAGAGACAGAGGACACACTTTACAGGCAAGGCAAGGGGGTCTCTCACCCTTCCAGCCCTGCAGCTTGGGTGCCAGGGCCCTGCTAGCTGTGACCCCTGGCCCTGTGCTGCCCTCACAGAGGAGGGTGGGCAGGGTGGGGACAGGGCGGGGCCGCCGAGTCATAGTGGGCGCCCCCTTTATATACAAGCTTCCGGGGAGCCTCACAGACCAGACCAACAGTAACACCAAGGGCAGGTGGGCAGGCCTCAGCCCTCCTCCCCCACCCCAGGGCCCACTGCAGCCTCAGCCCAGGAGCCACCAGCTCTCCCAACACCATGGTCCGATACCGCATGAGGAGCCTGAGCGAACGCCCGCAGGAGGTGCACGGGCAGCAGCTGCATGGACAAGAGCAAGGACACAACGGCCAAGAGGAGCAGGGGCTGAGCCCAGAGAACGTCGAGGTCTACGAAAGGACCCACCAAGGCTACTCTCACCATAGGAGCAGGCGCTGCTCTCGAAGGAGGCTGCACCGGATCCACAGACGGCGGCATCGCTCCTGCAGAAGGCGCAGAAGACGCTCCTGCAGGCAACGGAGGAGGCATCGCAGAGGTCTGCCCATGCCCCTGCCTTGCCCTGCACGTCCCTTACCATCCCAGGCACAGGAGGGAGGCTGGGACCCACCCCCCCTGACAAAGGCTCCAGCCCCCAACCCCTATCCCCACCCAGAGTCCCTAGGTGCCTCCCTCAACCAGAACTTTCTTTCCCAAAAGGTTGCAGAACCAGGAGGAGAAGATGCAGAAGGTACTAAGCTTCTTGGGCCCCTCACCTCCGGCTGGAAATTAAGAAAAAGTCACCTGCCCAAGAAACACCAAGAGAGGCCATAGCAATTCCCCTCCATCAAATGCTCAAGCCCCCAGCTGGAAGTTAAGAGAAAGTCACCTGCCCAAGAAACACCAAGTGAGGCCATAGCAACTCCCCTACATCAAATGCTCAGGCCCTGAGTTGCCGCTGAGAAGTACACAAGATCTGAGTGAAATGAGCAAAAGTCACCTGCCCAATAAAGCTTGACAAGACACTTGCTGGCCTGTTGGGTTTCCTTTGCACGAATCACATTTCCTTCGCATGAATCACACAAACCTGGCTTCCCTCATGCCCAGGGTGGGAAGAAGCTTCTCTGCAGTCCTTCCTCAGGGGCGGGTAGGGCGGGAGCTCTGCCACTCTGAGGGCGCCTAGGAGAGGGTCACTGTGCCTGGGAGGCCACCCTGTGATGCTGTCCTATCGCACATCCTTCCATGGAGTCAAAGGCCTGGATCCCCCTCCAGTGAAAAACCTGATCGTACCCCATGAAAGGAGAAAATGGTTAGAATAGATTGAGCCCTAATTAAGTCACAAAGATGTCAAGGCACCTTGTGGCCATATTTAAAAGGCTTTCTGTGTGCCACAGTTTAAAAACACAACCTATCTTGAGTGCTGGGTGGTTGGAAGTGTAAACGGTGTGGGCAGAGGAGCAGTACAGGCAAGAGCTTCAAGGTGGGGAGCAGGTCTGGCGTGCTCCAGCAACTACTTGGTCAGCACAGAGGGGGCAAAAGGCAAGGAGTAGATGAATGCAGAGTAATGGGCTGGGCTGTGTGAAGCCTGTGCTGTCTGAGGCCTCTGGAGACCCAGGGAGAATCTGATCCTTGCTGCCTGCATGTGGCTGCATCACTCCTGTCTGAAATCAAGGACCCTTGTGATTGCACTGACGGACTTTCTGGACAACCCAGGATAATCTCCCCATCTCACAATCCTTACGTCATAGATTCCAGGATCAGGATGGGCATTTAGCCAACCACAGCCACTGAGGACTGGGGGGATAAAACTGGCAAGATCCAATCCATATGTTGGAAAATGGATTCCTGGTGCTCAGAAATGACCAATCTTTAAGAAGTAATGAGTTTCTGGAAAAAAATGAAAAAAAAAAACATACATATTTTATTTCTTTTTTTTTTTTTTTTTTTTGAGATGGAGTTTTGCTCTTGTCACCCAGGCTGGAGTGCAGTGGTGAGATCTTGGCTTACTGCAACCTGCACCTCCTGGGTTCAAGTGATTCTCCTGCCTAACCTCCGGAGTAGCTGGAGGAGCTTAAAAAATTTTGGGGGGGGGGTATTTTTAGTAAAGACAGGATTTCACGATGTTGGCTGGGCTGGTCTCGAACTTCTGACCTCAGACGACCCACCTGCCTCGCCTTCCAAAGTGCTTGGATTACAGGTGTGAGCCACCATGCCTGGCCTGAAAAAATTTAAATTTAAAAAATACCACTGCAGTGTACAAAAGACTCATTTCAATGTATAAAAGACAAAGTCCTAAAACCCCTCCCCGCCTGCTGAAATTGTGCCACACAGATGGGGAGCCTTGCCAAGGGGCAGCTCCATGATGTCTTCAAAGAGACCTGTGGCCCTAAAACACTTAAGAGGTTGTCACTACACCCTGACCTGGGCAGAGTGGCATCTGGTTGGTGGCATTCATCTTGTATCAGTCAGGGACAAAGCAACCCCTTGTTCATCCCAGCTTGGTTTCTGGCCTGTGCCCTTGCCTTGGACAAACAGAAAAAGCTTAGGAGCTGTTGCTTTTCAAGAAGATTTCACACTTTCAGGCCCCCGAAGGAAGCGTTCCAAGGGTTCCTGAGTTTTATGAAGTAGAGCTTACACAGTGCATACACTTAAGTACACAGCTGGATGATTTATTTCCAAGGGTCAGAGTCAAGAAACTCGACACAGCTCTCTCTGGCTGGCGATTTCTGGGATGTGGGGAGGAGTCTGTGTGTGCCCCTTCTGCTTCTAGAAATTCAGTCTCTAACTCCCATCCCAGCTACAAGGGAAACTTTCTCCAGGGCAAATGAGGTCTATGGTGTCAGTATCTGCACTGGCCCCAACGCTCAGCCTTGCAGACCTTCCCTGTGAGGGCTGGGAGCTGCCAGTGGGCTGAGGTCTGAGTTAGCTGTTGGCTCAGACCCAGGATTCCGAGTGGGGGCGGGCTCCCTTTGTGATGTCAGCATCCTGCCCCCACTCACAGCCCCTTCACCAGCCACCTCACCTCCTTGTCCAGAGAGACAGGCAACGTGGACCATGGGTTCCCGCTGTGCCAAGCTCAACACATGCCACAGCCCAGGCCACGGCCCAGGCCACAGCACAGGCCACAGTATGGGCCACAGCATGGGCCACGGCCGGGGCCACGAATCCTCCATGAAGAAGCTCGTGGCCTGCGTGAGTCAGGATAACTTCTCCTTGTCATCAGAGGGTGAGGAAGAGGAGGAGGAAGGGGAAGAGGAGGAGGAAGAGGAGCTGCCAGTGCAGGGCAAGCTGCTGCTGATGGAGCCTGAGCGGCAGGAGGAGGCCCAGGAGGACAACGCCGAGGCCCAGCAGAGCCCCGAGTCCAAGGAGACACACTCCTGACCCGTGACGAAGGCCCAGGAAGGGACACCCTCTGCTGCTCCGGCGACCGTGTTCAGAGAAGAGTCAATAAAAAGTCTCTGAGGAATTCTCCCTGTCTCTGGTTTCCCCTCGCCCTATCCCTTCTGGTCCCATGTGTGCACGTGTGTGAATGCATGTGTGTGGCTGCACGTGGAGGGAAGCCAGCTGCCGAGGAATGCTGAAGAGCAGGGCTCGATGACCTTGTTCCCAAGCCCCAGCCAGAGGTTCAGGGGCTTTGGGAGGGGAAATCATCTCAGCCGAATCTTCCTGTTTTTGGGACAGGGGAAATTCCTCTCCTAGTCCCAGCACACCCCAACCGAGGGCACCCAGCAGGACAGGGTAACTGCCTTCATCGCAGTCCCCACGGTGCCGCCCCAACCACGGGCAGTCTTTTAAGAACACTGGCTTGGGAGTTCAGCAGACCTGGGATCAAATTTCTTTTCTGCTAGCTGCGTGCCCTTGAGCAAGTCACTGGTGTCTTTGAGCCTCAGCCTGCCCCTCCTGGCATTTGGGGGAAGCTAATAGCTACTCATGGGTCACCTGATCAGGGGAATTAGCTCAAGGGCTAGGTGGGACCAGGCCTGGCACCACCAGTCAGTACTGAACTATGACAGGGATCGTTGCTGGGGTCATGGTGGTTTCCTCTGGGTCCTTTTTGGCTGCGGACTCTTCCACTGCGAGTCTATGCTGCTGGCGACCATCTGCACCCCTACCTGGAAGCTCACTCCTGCCTTCTTCAAGGGGTCTAGCCCTGGGGGCAGAGACAGTGCCCCATGAGAGCAGTAGGCAAAAGAGGCCCAGGGAGGCGACTGGGTACAGATGCAGAACCTAGGCCGCATCCTCTCGCTCTGGGCTTGGTGCGCTTTCTGCAGGGAGCTTCAGAATGCGTCTGCCGCCCACCCTACCGCCGGCTCCTCCCTCACTCCTTCCACCCCAAAGAAGGGACAAATGTGATCTCCACCACATTCCCTCACAGTCCTCCAAGCGCCAGCCACCTTGAGCTAATTCTCCTGATCAGCTGATCCCCTGTCCCTGAGGACACCCTAGTTGGTACCGCGGCAGTGGGGCTGGGGGCCGGGGGACTTTCAGGGAAGCCTGGGTTCCTCTGGGGTCCATGTTTGAGGGTAAGAAGGGGCCTTGGGCTACCCTGAGGAGAGGCCACTGCTCTGCCCTGCAATGGCCTAGGGCAGAGGAGGCCGTTACCCCAATACTCCCAGCCCCACAAATGATGCGGTTGGTCAGCTTTGTCCTTTTGTCCAAGGCCCGAAGGTCCACCCACCCATTCATTTGCCCAGGAAACAAGAGCCGAGCCCCTGCTGTATGCCCCACATGGTGCTAGTCACGAGGGGACCTGGTATGAATAAAACGCAGTCCCTGCCGTCCTGGGAGAGAGTTCACAGTCTTAGGTGCGAGGACAGGTATGTGATGTGCTGCACACCTGCTGCTGGCAGAGGTCAGCCCTCCCTGGGAGGACTGGAAAGGTGTGTGGAGGAGAGGCTGGTTGATGGCAGGCCACGATCTCCATTCCAGGCTACGTGCTTGAGGGTGGGGAAGTGGGGCCTTGGCAGTGGAGGAGCAGCAGGCCATGGGAAGGGGTCCAGAGACCCAGAAACTCTTCACGGCTTGGTCTAGCACACACCCCACAACCGGACCTGCTGAGCCCACCCAAGGCAGGGCCCTGAGAACCCTGCCGCAGGTGTCCCTCTAATCACTGAGAATCCCTTACTGACCTTGAGAGGCAGCCAGACCTGAATATGACTGGCTCTGTCCCTGATCAGCCAAGGGACTCTGGGCTGGTGACTCCACCTCTCTGAGCCTGTTCCATCTTTGCTAAACGCAATCATTGTACCTGCCTCACGGGGTGCATTAGTTTCCTGGGGCTGTCATACCAAATGGCCACAAACTCGGTGGCTAAAACAACAGAAATGTATTCTCTGCAGTTCTGGAGGCCGGAAGTCTGAAGTCGAGGTGCCAGCTGGGCCGATCTCCCTCCCGAGGCCTTAGCAGCGAATCCTTCCTTGCCTCCTCTAGCTCACAGAACTCCAAGCTTGTCTCCATCTTTACATGGTTTCCTCTTCTGCCTGGGTGACGCCTCTTCTGTCTCTCATAAGGACGTTTGTCATTGGATTTAGGGTGGGCCCTAAATCCAATGCTAAGCCAACATGCTTATCTCAAGATTCTTAGCTTAATTACATCTGCAAAGATTCCTTTTCCAAATATCACACTGACAGGTTCTAGGAGTTACAACGTGGACATAGATTTTTGGGGGCTGCCATTCAGTCCACTACAAAGGGTCATTGTGAGGTCTGAGGGCAAAGCTGCCTGGAGAGGGTGAGGCCCAGAGCACAGCCATGTAGAAAGCATTCAGTAAATGAAAGCAGTTTTCACTGTGAGAAATTTGACATGTTTATTCAGAAATAAACTGCAAAGGCTGGGCATATTGGCTCAGGCCTGTAGTCCCAGCACTTTGGGAGGCCAAAGCAGGAGGATATCTTGAGCTCATGAGTTCAGGAACCACCTAAGCAACAAAGTGAGACCCCCATCTCTACAAAAAAATAAAAAAATTAGACTGGTGTGGTGGCATGCATCTGTAGTCACAGCTACTTGGGAGGCTGAGGTGGGAGGATCACCTGAGTCCAGGAGGTGGAAGCTGCAGTGAGCTGTAATAGTGCCACTGCACTCTAGCCTGGGCAACGGAGCAAGACCCTTTCTCAAAAAAGAAAAAGAAAAAAAACTTCCATAAAAGTGGATGATTGCACATTCTCAGAGCAAGAGGCAAAGTTGCACATGGGCAGAGTGAGAGGTTGGCTTGGGCTGGGGACCTGCTCAGAGAGGGGAGACACAGACAGAGGGAGTTCCATGCAGAGACAAGTGGGAAAGTACAGGACAAGGGCTAAGCTCAAAGGCATCGGCCAAGACGGGGATGGGTGGAGGGCTCTAGATGGAAACCCAAACACTAGAAGATCAAATGGCCTGGTGTTCAAACATAAGTCTGGGTTTTCTTCTCGAGGTGCTGGAGTGTTTGAGCAGGGACAGCATGATTCAAATGGTATGGCGAGGCTTCGTTAGCAGGGATGGGAAGAGAATCAAGAGACAGAAACTGAAGGAGAGAGATGGGTTTCCAAGGACCTCCTGTAGCTTGACAAGCATCTTAGGCTCACAAGAATACCAGGAAAGAAGCAAAGACACCCCTTTGTCACATAAGGCAACTAAGCCTCAGAAATCACAATGGCCTACCCAAGATTGAACATCATTGCAAACTGGGATTTGAACTTGGCTCTGAATCTCCCGACTTCACATCTGGCTGGGGAGGTAGGCTTGCCGGGCGAGCCCCAGGACCACCCCTTGGACCATGTGGTTATTCATCTTTCATCCATCCACCAAGCCATCTGGTCAATTCATCACCTCCCCATCATCTGGGCACTAGTCATCTGTCTTCACAACTGCCCACCATTCAGCTGCCATCACTAGGGTCAAGGCTGCACTCCTAGCACCCAAGCTGCCCAGGAAGTTAAGAAAAAGACCTGATGATGCTGGTCAGTGATATTTACTGAGCTCTTACTGTGGGCTGGGCCTGAGCTAACTCCTTGATATAAATTTTCTCCTTTATTAATAATTCTTCTAATGTCTAAATGAGGTCAGTACAATTATTGTCTCTACTCTGGAGAGATGGGGAAACTGGGACTTGTTTAGGCGAATCCCCAGGGCTGACCATGTAGAAAAAGCAGATCTGGGATGCAGACTCAGTTTAATCTGACCCAAGGGCTCCTACCCTGAACCAGCAGCTGGGACTACCCCCAGGGTACCCCTGAGGGCTGCCCCAGCCTGGGGGTGAGGGTAACGGGTAGGGAGATTTGTCTTGGCTGGGCCACATCTGTCACACTGCTGTGGCCTGTGCCATCATAATCAGCCCCAACTATATAACCAGGGGCTGCCAGGGCCTCTGTAAAGCTAGGCCTGCTGGGAGAGGACAAGGAGGAGGCCCTGTCCCTCCAAACGTGGCCTCCTATGGACACCAAGACTCACAGCCTTCCTATCACCCACACCCAGCTCCACAGCAACTCTCGGCCCCAAAGCCGCAGCCCGTGCACCTGCACCCACCACTGCCAGACCTTCAGCCAGAGTTGCAGACAGAGCCAGGGTGGCAGCCGGAGCCGGAGCTCTAGCCAGAGCCCGACCAGCCACCAGAACCCAAGCGGAGCCCACAGTTCATCCGGCTGCCAGAGCCAGAGTCCCAACGCCAGCCCACCACCAAAGCGCCACAAAAAGACCATGAACTCCCACCACTCTCCCACGCGGCCCACCATCCTGCACAGCAGCTGCCCCAAGAACAGAAAGAACTTGGAAAGCAAGCTGAACAAGAAAAAAATGGCCAAGAGGATCCAGCAGGTGTACAAAACCAAGAAGCGGAGCTCAGGTATCCTTTAAGGAGGTGGGGAAGGGCCACAGAGCCCACAGATGATGGGGAGCAGACCTTGGGGGAAGTGAGAGGAAGGCTGCAGCCAGGTCACAGAGGAACCACAGGCAAGGATGAAGAGGGAGAAGAGAAACAATGGGTTGATTAGGAGGATAGAAAGATTAGCTAGATGGAAGCATGAATTGGGTTGAGAGGTTGGGTAGATGACTGGGTGGGTAAATAATAAATAGGTAATAGGGCAGTTGGAAGAATGCATTGGTTGAATGATAGGAAGTTTGGATGTGATTAGCTGGATGATGAATAAATGGATGAATGCACTGGTTCACTCGTTATTGGTTGGTTAGGTAGATGATTAGTTGGAAGAATATGGTTGGTGGACATGAATTGGTTGGATATAGAGTTAAATAGATGTAAAAGTTTTGATGGGTTGATCTGATTGGTTAAATAACGGTTGGCTAGGAAGGCTAGTTCAGATGAAGGCATGATGTTGATAAATTTATCTTAATAGAGTAATATGGAGTAATTGAATGAACTGATAGATGGAAGAATAGATATCTAGACTAATGCGATAGAATGGGAAAGAAATGTTGAATAAATGAATGGAATGGGTGAACTAATAAATGGATGGATGACAAATGGACACTGACGGTAGTCTAAACTCTATCTACGCCCCATATTCAATCACAAATGAGTAGCTGTAAGACCTACAGGAGGTCTGCGGCTTCATGAAGTGCTCAGCTATTAAAAGTTCCTTTCCCACTCTTATCCCTTAGGACGGAAATCCAACTAACAAGATTGCACTTCTTGGCTTGTTCCTGCGTGTTTCACCCAAATGAGAAACGCTATCATGCATAGAATGCTAGGATGAAGTCAATCTTCTTGCAGGAACATGTTACTATGGTGATTTCTACTCAACACTAATTAAAGCTTGTACCCTGGAAGACTATCACTGAGTAGTCGTTTTAGAGTCATTTTGATTTCACTAATAAAGGTGTTACGTGTTTTGGGGGCCTGCACAGGGGCAGAAATGAATGGGGGTGGGCTGCCAAGAAGCCTGCGGAGTCCACTCGGCTTGGATAACAATCTTTTGCCCTGTACACTCCCACATGGGTGTGTACATATGTGGACACACAAGATGCGCACAGGTCCATACTCTATTCATGTGATCCACATGTATGTAGCCCAAGGAGACAGGAAGAAGGGGTTCAGAACGTGCCTTTTGCAATTCAGAGCATCCTGAGTTTGAATCCTGGCTCATCTTTCGTCCACGCTGTGTGACCCTGAACTGTGACCAACCTCTGAGCCTTACTTGCTGATTCTGTAATATAGTACCAACCTCAACGTTCCTCAAAGCGGCCATTTCAACCAACTTCTACTAAGGGACCAAAGTCTGTTCAGGGGCTGTGCTGGGCTCTGGGAACAGAACTAGAGAACATACAAGGCCCTGCCCTCATGGAACTTACAGTCCAAACACAAGAGTTGTCAGAATGAGCTGTATCAAGGGAGCAGGGTGATGTCATGTCCCCGTGAGGGAACGAGCCTGGGTTAGAACTTGTGTTGCAGAGGAGCTGGCATACAATCTGAAGGTGCTGGGACATGAGCTAGGGGCACCAGGCAGGGGCCAGACCATGCCAGCGTTGGACCAAGCTCTGCAGGAAGGAGTTTGGACATTATTCTTGGTGTGAGAAGTCAGGGGAGGGTCTCAGCTGGGTGAGTTGATAGTCTGGTGTGTGTGTGTGTTTTTTTTTTTTTTTTTTTTTGCGACCATCTCACTGTCTCCCAGGTTGGGGTTTAGTGATGCAATCATGGCTCACTGTAGCCTTGATCTCCCAGGCTCAAGCTATCCTCCCGCTTCAGGTTCCTGAGTAGCATGACATGTACCACCATGCCTAGCTATTTTTGACTTCTCGCTCTGTTGCCCAGGCTGGAGGGCAGTGGCGTCATCTCAGCTCATTGTAACCTCCGCCTAATGGGTTCAAGCGATTCTCCTGCCTCAGCCTCCCGAGTAGCTGGGATTACAGGCCCCGCCACACCTGGCTAATTTTTATGTTTTTTTCCCCACTGTGCAGGCGTTCTGTCACTGCTTTTTTTAATTTCATTTTACTTTAAGTTCTGGGATACATGTGCTGAACATGCAGGTTTGTTACGTAGGAATACATGTGCCTTGGTGGTTTGCTGCACCCATCAACCCGTCATCTAGGTTTTAAACCCCGCATGCATTAGGTATTTGTCCTACTGCTCTCCCTCCCCTTTCCCCCCACACCTCAATTTTTGTATTTTTTTTTAGTGGAGATGAGGTTTCACCATGTTGGTCAGGCTGGTCTCAAACTCCTGACTTCAAGTGATTCACCTGCCTTGGCCTCCCAAAGTGCTGGGATTACAGGTGTGAGCCACCATGCCCGGCCGCCTGGTGTGTGTTCTCAAAGTGGTGCGGCTGCTGTGTGGAGACCGGACTGCAGGGGATGGGACAGGGTACAGCAACTGGCAGAATGGCAGCCTGGTCTAGTGGAGAGATTTTCCCCAACAGGTGGGCCGGAGGTTCCTCCCAAGATAATGCCCAGAGTCCTGCCTTCCTCATTCCTCTTGTGCAAACATTTACTGAGGACCCACTTGTGTGGGCTTTGGGCTAAGGCCAAGGAGGGAAGATAAGGATGAACCAGACAGAACCCTGCTTCCAAGTAGATGTGGAGACAGCTATGGCCATCAATCTTAGGAAAACCTGCTCTCATCTGCAAAATGGGCACCCTTGCTGGGGGACTGGGAGAGGTCAGTGTGTCATGCCTGTGACATGGTGTCTGGGCTCAGTGCTTGGCACTCAGTAAACCTCTGCTATTAATATGGCATAAAAAGTACCAGGCATCCCAGCATTTTGGGAGGCCGAGACGGGAGGACCACGAGGTCAGGAGATAGAGACCATCCCGGCTAACACGGTGAAACCCCGTCTCTACTAAAAAATACAAAAAACTAGCCGGGTGAGGTGGTGGGCCTGTAGTCCCAGCTACTCAGGAGGCTGAGGCAGGAGAATGGCGTAAACCCAGGAGGTGGAGCTTGCAGTGAGCTGAGATCCGGCCACTGCACTCCAGCCTGGGCGACAGAGCGAGACTCCGTCTCAAAAGAAAAACAAACAAACAAAAAAAAAAAACAAAATAAAAGTACCAGGCAGATTTTCGTGAAGGAACACCGGCTGCCAGACTAAAGGACTGGGGAATGGTCAGGGTCTTGTGTAACTTGGCTTCTGACCTTCATACCCACCAGCCTTGGTTTTAGGGTCAGACTCAAGTTTGCTCTGGTTCTCACTATCCTAGCTGAGGGGGCTGGGACTAGACCACTCGGAGCCTCACTCACCTCCTCTGTCTGATGGGCTCACCATTCTGACATGCTGGGGGCGGGGTACCCAGCAGCCTGGTGTGTGACAAGGTGCCCAGCACAGCACCAGACACAGCGTCACTTTGTTTTCTTTTGTGCTGCATTTGGCGTTTGGGCTGAAGGAACGGGGTGAGCAGGTGAAGGCGGGGTGGGGCAGGAGTAGAAATGAGTGGTGATGGGGTGTCTGCAGGGGAGGGAAATGGACCCAGGTGTCTTGGGGAAGACCTTGCAGGATTCCAAGCTTTGCTGAGCCGCTCCCAGGCAGCGGCATGACATGGAAGTTCCTCTTTCAGATCTCAGCTGTGTGGCCTTGAGCAAGTCATGTCACCCGTCTGCATCCTGGTCTTTTCTGTAAAATGGGAGGCTAACGGTGCCTCCCTAGAGGGGTCCTGGTGGGGATTCATTGAGATAATGCACCTGCAAGCATCCAACAGAGGGCCTGGTCCATCTGACCAATGTCACTCAATGTCACTGTCAGTCTCCTTTCCTTGGGTCCCTTTATCCTCCCCTCACAGCAGGGAAGTGTTCCAGGTTGTTTCTAGTAGGAGAGGGTGTGGGAAGCACTGACGCAGGCTCAGGAACTACATTTATTGAGCATCTACTTGATGCCAGATGTTTTGACATAGATGTTTCCACGGAATCCACACTCCTCAGCAAGAGACATGATTAGTCCCACTGTACAGATGAAGAAGCTGAGACTCAGAGGTGAAATGACTTGGTCAAGGACTCCTGGCATGCAGGTCTGAGATAAGACATTCATGTTTTGTCCAAAACTTCCTGGTTCCCAACTGAAAATGTAAGGCCACATTAAGCCACGACAGTCACTGACACATCAGTGCAAGAGTTTGGGAGGCCCTTCTGGGGAACACATTTTGAAGGAGGAAGTGGAGACAGGGTTAGACATAAAGTCAGGGACTTTGAGCCCCACTCACCAAAGGACCTCCCTGCTTCCTGGGCAGTGTCCTTTTATGATATGATTACTGAAGGCAGATCTTCTATTATAAGCCGATGGACTGGCTCACACGTGTGGCTTATGGACCTATCTTGAACTCCACATTTCCCTGAAACCAACACCAACACGAGCAACACAAAAGTGGCGCAAACACGGAGAGTCACATACACAATCATAACTCCCCAGAGTCTCGACCTCCTGGCCACACATACAAAGAAGTGGCCGTTCAAACCCACTCAGACACAGAGACCCACATTCACATGCGGACCCCAAATACACACACACACACCCCTACACATGTATGCAGGCTCTCAGTCACCTCCCCCGACCCTTCCCACAGGAAACACATACGTAAGCAAGCACTCACAATACACACCACCCTCGTACAGTCAGATGCATGGTGATGACAGAAAAAAAAAATCCAACCACAGATTCACGCTTTCACTTACTTAGCTTGGGGGAGGTGGCAGTAGGTTGGGGGCAGGCCTGCTGGAGACCCAAATTCAGGAAATGGAGACAGACAGACAACAAACCCAGCCAGCAAGACAGTATGCGGGATCATCTATCTTGATACTCAGAGATTTAATTTCAGTGGGCTACTGGGGAATGAGGTGAGGTCTGGGGAACAGTGACGTGCAGCCTGTCCTGTGGTGGTGTTACCCGCAGGGCTGTCACTCTTGAGGGTCTGAGGGATCACCAAGGGGAAACGCAGTGGTCCTGGGTTGAGGAAGGGTGGGGAACAGAGCGGTCAGACAAGAGGGCAGATCCTGGCAGAGATGCCCATGTGAGCTATGATTTAAGAGGAAAACTATCTCAAACCCTGCCGTCACACAGACCCAGCTTCAAATCCCAGCTCCCCCATTCCCTCACTGGGTGACCCCAGGACTATTCCTCAACCTCTCTGAGTCTCAGGTGCATCTCACACTTTGTAAAGAGAACCGAGGAGGCCCTGCTGTTCACTGCTGCATCTCCAGGACTTAGCACAGTGCCTAGCACATACTAGGAGTGCAGTAAATATTTGTTTAGTAGATGAAAGAAGGAGCAGGCATTAAAGCAACAACGAGAAGCCACCACTTACCAAATCATCAAATAGGCAAAAATGGAAAAAGTATGATAATGGCGAAGGCATGGGGAAACATTGATGAACGCTTTTGCCCAGAAGGTGAATGTGCACAGCACGCTGGCAGGCGACTGGGTGGCGCCTACGAACATTCAAACGGTAAGAACGGTTTATCACATGTGTCCTACGAGGCTGTACAGGGAGCTGCAGGCCACGTTGTTTGCAAGAGCAAAAAAACAACCTATGTGTCCGCCCACTAGGGATGGCTAAATGAACACACGCTGAAGAGTATCATGCAGTTCTTAAGGAACTTGGGGTCGATCTATACGTGATCTAGCCAGATCTAGCAAGATTGTTGTGGGAAAAGGGCAAGATGGAGAAAGACATGACACTGATAGAAGGAAAAGTCCTACACAAAGGAATGCTTTTTTTTTTTTTTTTTTTTATTTTTTAGGGTTAGGGTCTTGCTCTGTCACCCAGGCTGGAGTGCAGTGGCACAATCACAGCTCACAGCAGCCTCAAACTGACTACAAGTGATCCTCCCAGCTCGACTTCCCAAAGTGCTAGGATCACAGGCATGAGCCACCATACCCAGCCAAGGGACATCATTTTTATGGGTCAAAATACAAGCATGTAGATGCACAGAAAAAGATCTCAGGGTGGAAGCAGTGGCTTCTGCCTATAATCTCAGCGCTTTGGGAGGCCCAGGCGGGAGGATCACTTGAGGCCATGAGTTTGAGACCAGCCTAGGAAACAAAGTGAGACTCTGTCTCCCTAAAAATGAAAAAATTAGCCGGGCATGGCAGTGTGCGCCATCTACACGGGAGGCTGAATCAGGAGGATTGCTTGAGCACAGTGGGGGTGGGGATGTCAAGGCTGCAGTGAGCTGTGTTCGTGTCACTGCACCCCAGCCTGAGTGACAGAGGGAGACTCGGTCTCAAAACATAAAAATAAAAATAAAAAAGATCCTAAAGAACAGACCGAGCTGGTGCCTGGGTTACCTTTGCGGAGGAAAACTGAAGGAAAAAGAGGATAAAAAAGCAATGAGCATTAGTGAATGTGTCTAATGGGTGCTCAGCGAAGCTCTGTTGAATCTGGAGAGGCAGTAAAGGCATGTGGATATAACATCAGCCCCCGCTCTGGGCTTGCTGGTCTGGGCAAGGTGACCCAGAATGCTCTCCCACAAAGGGACTCATCACCCCAGGGCAGGGAAAGGTCCAGCCCAGCCCTCTCCCTTCCTCTTGACCAGTCTCCTAGAAGCCA
This sequence comes from Piliocolobus tephrosceles, assembly GCF_002776525.5. NCBI lineage: Eukaryota > Metazoa > Chordata > Mammalia > Primates > Cercopithecidae > Piliocolobus > Piliocolobus tephrosceles. Next base: position 11,247,080 of record NC_045450.1, on the reverse strand, counting down.
GTAGGGTTGCCTTGGGGTGTCTGGCTTACCTTTGGCCTCATGTGCTGCCCAGGGCCTCACATTCTTGTCATGCTCTGCCCGGAATATGTTCTCCCTCCCTTCCCTTGGCGAGATCTCATTCTTTTTTTTTTTTTTTTATTTGAGACAGGGTCTCCCTATGTTACGCAGGCTGGAGTGCAGTGGTGTGATCTTCGCTCACTGCCATCTCTGTCTTCCGAGCTCAAGTGATCCACCTCAGGTTCCCACGTAGCAGCGACCACAGGTGTGTACCGCCACGTCCAGCTAATTTTTTTGTACTTTTGTAGAGATGGGGTTTTGTCATGCTGCCCAGGCTGGTTTCAAACTCCTGAACTCAAGTGATGCTCACTCTTTACAACTCAGTTGAGGGTCACCCCTCCCTGAGCCTGCTTAGGGTGCTGTCAACTGGGCCAGTAGATGCTGGGCTTCTTAAGTTGTGGCACGTGAGGAGACTGCTGCTGCTCTGTGTGCCCTGAGACCAGACACCTCCTCAGAGAGAACTGGGCGCAATTCCACCTGTCATCATGACACCCGACACTGTCAACAGCATCACCACAGTGAGGGCCCACGGACATGAGGAATCTTTCTGCCCCACATTCTAAAGTCCCCAGCCTGCTGTGTCCTAGCTCCTGTGCCTATTTTCAGTTTCTGCAAGTTCTTTTGCTCCCTGTGTCACTGCTACTGGTCCCTGCTGTCAGCCGCTGACACCTAATTTGTCACTTATGGAATGGGGTGGGGTGGGTAGAAACTGGTTAGGCTTGTTGGAATACTGTGCAAAAATGCAGTGAAGAGGCCACGACAAAGATCCCAAGGGATTTACTGAGGAAGGGGCACCGTGCTTCCCAGGCTTGGGCTTTGTGACAGTTCTCTGGGCCACCGGATTTGCCTGAAGGCACACAGCTGATGGGGAGGGGAGCTGGAACTGGAAGCAGGTGTGTCTGGACCCCTCCACCAGCATTCCTAGAATTCTACTTTCCTGCCCCTCCTATTTTACAGCTGTTAACATAACAATCTTGACCGCTTTCCGAAAGCCAGTGACTACTGACTACTTCAAGTAACAGCTGACTTCATCTCTCCTTTCTTTACCTGTGCCTGCTGGAAGAGTCTCACCAAGTCTCCAGGACTGGGCCACTTTGGAGCCCGGCCACGGGCTCATGCCATCGCTCCCTGGCCTCTTACACCTTCTCCTTGGACTTGGGTCCTCTGAGCTCACACCCCTCTACCCGCCACTGAGACACACAATCGTTCCTGCGGTGGGAGCAGAAGGGATCTACTCCACACATCAAAGCACAGGACTCCAGACACAGCACTTCAGGCCAGGTTCTGCCAAGCCCCAGGGCTCCCCACAACACCTTCACCAAGTTCTACCAGTTCCCCAAGTTGTGATCTCCTCATCTGATCAAGGGAAACATAATTTCCAATTCTCACGACCATGGGAAAGTGTCCCATGGCCACAGCCACAGCTCCTCGTGGCTAAAGCCCAGCAGTTGGGAAGGTCAGCAGCTACAAGGCTCTTTCCACACTCAGTCCTATGCTGTCTCCTGGGCCTGGATGGCTGGCCCGTGCACTCTGGGCAAAATCCAAAGCCCTGCCGCAGCCCAGCAAGGCCCTACTTGATGGATCAGACCCTGCCAACCTCTATGCCTCACCCCCACACCACCCCCTGGCTCGCTATACCAACTCTCCTTTCCTATCTTCAAGCACCCCCACCATAGGGCCTTTGCACTGGCTGTTCTCTCCACCTGGGGTATTCATCCTACTTTTAGAAAGACCTTAGTGCTAATGTCACCACCTCCAAGAGGCTTTCCCTAACTTCCTTATCTCACCCTACAAACACATAGTCACTCCTTTCTCTCTGTTTCTTTCCCACATAGCACCCAGTATGATCTGCAATGATGGTGTGAATTCACTGATTCCCCTAGGTCTGCCTGAACACCTCTGAGCCCCCTGTGCCTGGCACACAGTAAGAACTCAATAAATATCTGCTGAATAAATACTGAAGAAGTGAAATAGATATGTTATCACCTCATCTTGCAAATATGGAAACTGAGGCACAGAAAAGCTAAGAAGCTGGCCCCAGGCCACATGCTTATGAAATGACCTATTTTAATTCAGACCGGCGGTCAGCAGAATCCACAATGCGAGCCTTACTGCTCGGGGCTCCCAGGGGCACAGACTCCCATGGGAACCTCACTGACACATGGGTTAGAGGAAAAGGAGGGCTGAGGAATTTCAGGGCAGAGACCAGTTTCACGATTACACACTCTGGCCAGGAGCTGCTTTTCCCAGCACGACGCCACCAAAGCCGGAAAGAGAAACTGAAAAAGCTGAGTGCCATAAGCCACCAGGACCTTGACTCCCCCAGATGCTGGCTGGGCCCCTCGCATATGGGGTTCGCGGACCTGCCAAACTAGGGAGGAGAATGTTCCCACACATCTGGCTCTGGCTGTGGTTTAGCAAGCTGTGGACGTAGGGTTGGTCTATCTGCCCTGTGACAAGAGGTCACTGTGCCAAGCATCGACTCCACGCCTGGCATTCTGCCCTTGGCTCTGCATGTCTGGCTGCTCCGTGAGGTACGAGATGTTCAGAGCTCACTTTGCAGTTGGGGCAAATGAGGTACCCAGAGGGCAGATCGCTTGCCCAAGGTCATGCAGCAGGTCTGGGGTCAGAGCCTGGCCCCATCCTGCCCAGCACTTTGAGTCCCCTCAGGGTTTCGCACTGCCTGGCTTCCTGTGAGTCTGGTGCCCAGCCCTCCAGGGAGAACAGCCCACAAGGCGGATGCTTGTCAATCAGCAGATTTCTTTTTCTCTTTCAGCATCTGGATTTGGTTTCATTTTGAACACAGGACTTCAGAAAATGAAACCAAAGCTGTCTGTCACTGGTGGCAGTGAGAAGAACCCACGTGTGCTGAGCGTACCCTTAGAAGCTTCCCCGTTCCCTTGCTGTGCCTTCCCTGGCCTGTGGTCCCTGGACTAGGGCTTATAAGGCAGTGCTTTGGGAGGCCAGGGCAGGAGGGTCACTTAAGGATAGGAGTTCAAGACCAGCCTGGGCAATGTAGTGAGACCCCATCTCTACAAAAAATTTAAAAAATTAGCCAGGTGTGGTGGCATGTGCCTGTAGTCTCAGCTACTCAGGAGGCTGAGATGTGAGAATCTCTTGAGCCCAGGAGGTCGAGGCTAGAGTGCCTCCTCGATCCTATCACTACACTCCAGCCTGAGCAACAGAGCAACACTCCATCTCTTTAAAAAAATGGACACAGGGGTTGAAGCCATGTGTCTGTGGGCTCCAACACACAGCCACACCCACAGGCACACTCGGATGAACAACAACAGCAAACATCTACCGAGTGCTTATTATACACTACTGGTTGTTTTAAGCACCTGATCCCGTATTCACTCATTTAATTCCCACACAACCCCGGGAGGGAGGTACTGTTGTATTTTTCTTTTTGAGACAGGGTCTTACTCTGTTGCCCAGGCTGGAGTGCAGTGATGCAAGGCTCACTGCAGCCTTGACCTCTCGGGCTCAAGCAATCCTCCTGCCTCAGCCTCCCAAGTAGCTGGGACTATAGGTACAAGCCACTATGCCTGGTTGATTTTTGTACTTTTTTTTTTTTTTTTTTTTTTTTTGTAGAGAAGGGGGTCTCACTTTGTTGCCCAGGCTCGTTCTCAAACTCCAGGGCTCAAGCAATCCTCCTGTCTTGGCCTCCCAAGTGCTGGGATTATAGGCATGAGCTACTGCACCCTGCTAGAGGTACTATTATTATCCCCATTTCACAGATAAAGAAACCATGGCAGAGAGGTTAATTACACGCTCAAGGTCACAAGAATAGAAAGGTGCAGAGGTGGAACTAGGCGTCCTTGTAATTCCATTACCCACCGCAGCGTGTGGCCCCCAGCAGATGTTCAGTGGACATCTCTCGAATGACCACACACCTGATCTCTGGTGCAGGCAAAGCTCTGCATCTTCTCTTACCCCCTTGCGCACGTGCACACACACACGCACAACCTAGGAGGCTACACCAATGACCACCACTAGCCCTGGCCAAACGCAGATTCAGGGCATTGATGGGGTGCTAAGCCAGGCTGATTCTGGGTCACCCCCTGTGTTCAGGAGGTGAATAAAGACCTAGGCTCTGCCTGGGGAAGAAGGCATCCTGGGCCAGGGAGGCGGGAAGAAGGACCAGGCACCAGGACTTTCAGGGGAGAAACTGTCTGGGCTGTGACCTGAGAGCTGTCTGTAGAGGGCAGTGTGCCCCAGTGTGAGACCAGCCACCAAGTCCCCAGCCAAGCCAGGCTTTTGTGTGGCCCCTTGTGATGCTGGGGCTCCCCACATGCCTTCATTCAAAAATACACGGAGCAGCCAGGCACCTACTCCATGGCCTCGCACGACAATGGGAATCACTAAATCACCAACACGCGTGCAAAAGGCAGCCCTGACCACCGACCGCTCACCATCCCAAGCCCCGGGTGTGTGTGTGGTGGGAAGGCAGTCTTTGAAGGGCAGATGCTTGACGGAGCAGTAGGAAGTGGAAATCTATGAGGAAGGGGTCGGGGAAAAGGAGGGCTAGGAAAGCAGGTTTTGGGATTCATCACGTCTGAGACTGCACCATTTCTTCACTGGGTTCCAATCTGATGTCGTCCAGCTGCTCCTCTCCCCAAAATGAAGACGGAGAAGGCGGGATCCAGGTCCAGAGCTCCCAATCTGCAAGCCATTGCAAATCCCAGCCCCTCCCCGGCCTCAGTTTCTTCTGCTGCCGGGTAGTGGGAGCGCAGGGAGGGCAGTCAAGGCCACCAGGAACCTTGCCCGGCCCCGCCCAGTTTCCGAGGAACTGGGCCGGGGTGGAGGCGCCCGCGCCGCCAGGGGTTCCTCTGAAGCTTGTGGTCAGGCTGCCGCTTCCCGGGAAGCCCGAGCCAAGACCAGAGGCAGCAGCCGGCAGGGCTTCGGGACAGGAGGGAGGGCGACTGAGGGAGTCGACGGCGGGTGAAGCGGGGGCTAGGAGGGGGTCTAGGAGTGGGGTCAGCCTCAGGGTTGGGGACAGGTTCTGTGGCCTCCTGGGGGGATCTGGTTGCAGGGGAGGAGAGGACAGGGCTCTGTCCCCGGCGGGTGTGGAGACACCTGGGGCGGAGGAGGGTGTGTCAGGGCGCATCCCAATAGGGCCTGGCGGCAGAAAGTGGAACCCGAGGTAGCCAGGCAAAAGCGGGGTCGCCAAGTCCGAAAGAGGCGTCCGAGACGTGGCCGGAAGGTGCAGGGTCGGGGCCAGAGCCCCTCGAAGGACGGGTGCTGGGGCAGGTGTGAACAGGCGGGCAGAGGGCCCCGCGGGAGAGTCCAGAGGAGGGGTGAAGAGGGTCGGAGCGCTCCCCGCCGGACGCCACCGCGAAAAAAGAAACCGAAAGTGGAGCTGGGGGCGGGGCCGGCAGGGGGCGGGGCCTCCCACCGTCGCTAGCCCAAGGAGCTGGTTTAAAAGACTGGCGCAGGGGCGGGCGCCGAGCAGAGCGAGCTGCGGCCGTGGCAGCTGCACGGCTCCTGGCCCCGGAGCATGCGCGAGAGCCGCCCCGGAGCGCCCCGGAGCCCCCCGCTGCCCCGCCCGCGGCGCCCCGCGTCCCGCCGCCAGGTGAGCCGGGCCCTGGGCGAGGAGGCGGGAGGGAGGAGGAAGGGGAGTCCAGGGCAGCCGGGAGTCAGGCGGGCCTAGGGGGCTGCAGGATGGGGTCGCGACTGCCACGCCCCTGGCCCCCGCCGGCCCCACCCAGGCAGCCCCCCGCGCGCGAGTCTCCCGCAGCACAGCCTTTCTCCGGTCCTAGCCCAAATCTCCCGGACCAGGCGCGGCTCCCAGCCTCGCCAGCAGGCGGCGGGCGCGGGGCGGCGAGCCGGGGCCGTGCGGCTGGAGCCGGAGCCGGCTGCTCTCCACGCCCCCCTCTCGGTGCTGCCTGGAGGCCGGACTCCGCCTCCACCGAGCCCCCACCCGCCGGGAAGAGTTCCGCGGAATACAGAGCCCATTTTCTAGCTGTGCCCACTGAGGCTGAACGGTGCTGCGCGGACTTGGTGCTCCGCGCTCGCCCCCTAGGGCCGGATCCGCCGGGAGCGCCGCCCTCCCTAGTTGCCCCGCGGGCGCTCACCTACCGGGTCCCGCAGCGCCCCTCCTCACCGCCTTGTCTCCCCCGCAGCGCACCCCCCGACGCTATGGCCCACCCCTCCGGCTGGCCCCTCCTGTAGGATGGTAGCACACAACCAGGTGGCAGCCGACAATGCAGTCTCCACAGCAGCAGAGCCCCGACGGCGGCCAGAGCCTTCCTCCTCTTCCTCCTCCTCGCCCGCGGCCCCCGCGCGCCCGCGGCCGTGCCCGGCGGTCCCGGTCCCGGCCCCGGCCCCCGGCGACACGCACTTCCGCACGTTCCGTTCGCACGCCGATTACCGGCGCATCACGCGCGCTAGCGCGCTCCTCGACGCCTGCGGCTTCTACTGGGGGCCCCTGAGCGTGCACGGAGCACACGAGCGGCTGCGCGCCGAGCCCGTGGGCACCTTCCTGGTGCGCGACAGCCGCCAGCGGAACTGCTTCTTCGCCCTCAGCGTGAAGATGGCCTCGGGCCCCACGAGCATCCGCGTGCACTTCCAGGCCGGCCGCTTCCACCTGGACGGCAGCCGCGAGAGCTTCGACTGCCTCTTCGAATTGCTGGAGCACTACGTGGCGGCGCCGCGTCGCATGCTGGGGGCCCCGCTGCGCCAGCGCCGCGTGCGGCCGCTGCAGGAGCTGTGCCGCCAGCGCATCGTGGCCACCGTGGGCCGCGAAAACCTGGCGCGCATCCCCCTCAACCCCGTCCTCCGCGACTACTTGAGCTCCTTCCCCTTCCAGATCTGACCGGCCGCGCCCGCCGTGCACGCAGCATTAACTGGGGTGCCGTGTTCTTTTCTGTTATTTGCCTGGAGCTACGGGGTGGGTACCTTCCCCTGCCTGGGTTGGAGGGAGCGGGTGGGTGTAGGGGCAAGGCGCCTCCCGCCCTCGGCTGGAGACGAGGCTGCAGACCCCTTCTCACCTCTTGAGGGGGTTCTCCCCCTCCTGGTGCTCCCTCGGGGTCCCCCTGGTTGTTGTAGCAGCTTAACTTAACTGTATCTGGTGCCAGGACCTGAACTCGCACCTCCTACCTCTTCATGTTTACATATACCCAGTATCTTTGCACAAACCAGGGGTTGGGGGAGGGTCTCTGGCTTTATTTTTCTGCTGTGCAGAATCCTATTTTATATTTTTTAAAGCTAGTTTAGGTAATAAACTTTATTATGAAAGTTTTTCTTAAAAAAAAAAAAAAAAAAAAAGGTTTCTAGAACGTGTGCTTTGGCCAAAAGTTTAACTTGGTTCTGAACAGGTCCAGGGGAGAGGGTCCTAAGGCTGACCTGTATGGGCTGCAGGTGGTGTACCGGGCCTGCTCTGTGGCTGGGCATCCCTCACAGTTCCACCCACAACTCTCCAGGGACAGAAACGGTTGGTCTAGTTTTGGCGTGTGTCCAGTAAAACAGCAGCTCACGTTAGAGCAATTTGTCTGTGCCAGCCCTAATTCTGTACTTTGCATGCTTAAATTTACTTAATGCTATACAGAGTGGCACAACCCTGTGAGGCACGGGCTCTTATCCCCATTCTACAGAAGGGAAAACTGAGTAAATCTGCCAATGGCCATTCCTGTCAAAGACAACACTTGGGCCGTTTTTTTGGCTGTCCATTAATCATCTGCTTGAAATGGATAACAGAGAGGAAACTTCTTTGGTTCTATGACCACAACAGCTTCCAGGAAGAGGGTGGGGGTGGGGGCTTAGTGAGTTTTTGGAAGGAGGAGTGGCACATTCTGAACCAGCATCAAGGGATACTCATTTGAGATGAGATGGAGGATACAGGGCTGGGTCTAGCTTCCTTCTTGTCACGCTGTTCTGTCTTGTGTACTTTTTGGTGAACACACGACTTGGAGCCAGAAAGAGGCTCTGTGGTCTGTGGTGGCGGGAGGGTGCTGCTGGCGGCTAGGGCAATTCCCCTTGCCTCCCTGGGCCTCCACCTTTCTAAGGGCAACTTTCTGCGCATCATAGAGGAGACTCATGTTTTCAGGAGCCAGGGAAGGGAAGGGTGGCTCCAGGACGTTTGTGGGGCTGGCCCACAGCACCAGAAAGTGCCCAGGACCTGGGTTTCTGGCAACTCTCTGTATCTTTGGCCAGCCTGACACATGGGCCATGCTGGTAACTCAACACATGGTGAACTGAGTCATTTTCAGGTTAAGGGTTAAGCAACTTGATGGTCATGTCACATTTCATCTTCAGAAGCTAAAGTAGCCCTCTTCAGCCTTGGACACACATATAATAGTGTCCTAATGCTTAATAATACCTTTCAGACTTGAAAGTACAGCATAAAATTAACTTGATGGTCAGAGAGCCAGAGCAGCCCAGGCCTGTCTTGGGGATTAAATAGGCTCCAGGCCTTTAAGGATGGCCAGAAGAGATTTAGGATCTCAGAGAGCTTTGGCAATTTCATCCCTTAGTAAGGTGAAGTGGGAGGGAAGGAGGTGATGTTTTACCTCGACCTCCAAATAATCTCTGCTTTTTCTTTTGCTTTTTCTTTTTTTTTCTGCCCTTCCTTCTCTGCAGTGGATTAATTAAGTCCTGTCCTTGTTCTTTTCTGTCTGTTACCTCCTGTGGGCAGTGTCTGAAGAAACAGAAATCCAAGATGGCAATGCTTGGGGATCGGGTTGTAATACTAGTGATACTCACAGACCCTTAGTGACCACTTGCTGGCTGTGCTGGCCCCATTTGACAGATGGGAAAACAGGCTCAGAGAGGCAAAGCAGGACCACAAGGGGTGGAGCCAGATTTTGCAAACCCACTCAGGACTTTTTCAGAGACTGGGTACCACTAGGCAACCCGAGGACCTAACCGTTGCAGTAATAATAACAGCAGCAGCTGCTTGTATTTCTATGTAGCATTGACTGTGCAGGAGCGGCTCCCAGGTCCCACATCACCTATGTGAAGCATTCAGCTCACACCCAGCCTTCCGATTTAGGTACTGTGAACACCCCCATTTTACAGATGGAAAAAAAAGTCCTCCTCAAAGGAGGGGTCAACTAGCAGGTAGCTTGTAATATGTTTTTTTTTTTTCCCCTTCTTTGAAAAAAGTATAAAACACGTATTTTCCTTACACAAGTGTGGGGTATCCAAACCCATTCCCCCTGCAGAACTTGAAGCAGAACAGCTGAGTAAAGGCCCCTCTGATCACACTTCCCAGAGCTGGCCCTTTCCTCCTTTTATGAGTCATTTAAAATAAATCTATACTAACATAGGTACAGTGACCTAAAGCTCTGGGAGCTGCACCCCACGTCCCATGTGACTAAAAGTGTGTGCAGGCACCACTGAAGGGGGAAAACGCTGTGTGTGTGTGTGTGTGCGTGCACCAGCGCCATGTGGCTTCCCGGGTGGTGTAGATTCTCTCCCAAACCTCAGCTTCATGATTCAGCAGCGCTGACGTCAATTTACAAGAATGAAAAGTGAGAGGAGGGTTTGTGTGTGCAAGGGAGTGAGTTGGGGCCCCAGGTGCAGTGGAGGTGTCCTCCCCACTGAGCGGGTAAGCCAGGGCAGTGTGGCAGGCACCATGAGAAAGGAGGCAGTCTTTGGAATGACAAGCACTGTGTGTGGGGACAGCCTGTGACCAGCCGCCAAGTCACCCCTGAGCTGAAAACTCTGGCCCCCATTTTCCAGATGAGGAAATGGAGGCTCAGACAAATGCAGATACCTACTCAAGGTGACACAGCTCAAAAGTGATGGCCAGGACTTGGACCAAGTCCATCCCACTCTAAACAAGATGGGTTTCTTCCTTTTTTTTTTTTTTTTTTTTTTTTTTTTGTTTACGACAGAGTCTCGGGCTGGGCGCGGTGGCTCAAGCCTGTAATCCCAGCACTTTGGGAGGCCGAGGCGGGTGGATCACGAGGTCAGGAGATCGAGACCATCCTGGCTAACATGGTGAAACCCCGTCTCTACTAAAAATACAGAAAAAAACTAGCCGGGCGTGGTGGCGGGCGCCTGTAGTCGCAGCTACTTGGAGGCTGAGGCGGGAGAATGGCGTGAACCCGGGAGGCGGAGCTTGCAGTGAGCCGAGATAGCGCCACTGCACTCCAGCCTGGGCAACACAGCGAGACTCCATCTCAAAAAAAAAAAAAAAAAAGAGTCTCGCTATGTCACCTAGGCTGGAATGCAGTGGTGAGATCACAGGTCACTGCAGAATCAAACTCCTGGGTTCAAGCAATCCTCCCACCTTAGCCCAGGGACTGAGTAGCTGGGACTACAGGTGTGAGCCACCGCACCCGTCTAGTTTTCTTGTTTTTGGTAGACATGGGGCCTCACTATGTTGCCCTGGCTGGTCTCAAACTCCTGGGCGCAAGCGATCCTCCCACCTCAGCCTCCCAGAGTGTTGGGATTACAGGCATGAATCATTGTGCCCAGCCCAGGATGGGTTTCTTAGATAGTGGGAGCGGGGATGGGATAAGGGAGGACTCTGGTGAAAATACATATTCCTAGGCCTCACCTCCTCCTACTTGATACTCCCAACCTTATGAATAGGTACTGTCATTATCCCAGGAAGTGGCGAACTGAGCCTCTTCTATGACGTAATAGGTAGAATGTGCTTAGCACACAACTTAGCATGTAGTAGGTGCTAAATGCATCTCTGAATGATGAGGTGCCAATAATGATAGTTGAGGTTCATATAGCAAACACTGATTGAGTGCCTCCTATGTTACAGGCATTATCCTTTTCCTCCTCTTTTTTTCCTTTTTCTTTTCTTTTCTCTTTTTTTTTTTTTTTTTTTTTTTTTTACAGATGGGGTCTCACTCTGTTACCCAGGCTGGAGTGGAGTGATGTGATCACAGCTCCTGTAGCCTTGACCTCCTGGGCTCAAGCGATCCTCCCACCTCAGCCTCCTGAGTACCTGGGACCACAGGCATGCACCACCATGCCTGGCTAATTTATTTTTGCCAAGATGGGGGTCTCTCTATGTTGCCTAGGCCAGTCTTGAACTCCTGGGCTCAAATGATCCTCTCACCTCAGCCTCCCAAGATGCTGGTATTATAGGTGTGAGCCACTGCGCTCAGCCAGACATTAATCTAAGCCAAAAAGATATAGGAATGAACAAAATAGAGGGGTGTGACCCTTGCTTACGGAGTTTACATTCAGGGCCTTGGACAGTAAATAACAAAACACGAAATAAAGGAAAAGGAGCATTCCAAGTACATAGTGACAGTGGTCAGATAAAACTCGACAGGGTGGTTGGACAGTGAATAGGGCCCTTTTAGAGAGAAAGGTCAGGAGGTGACACTGAAATTATTGTGCCTGGAATGACAGGAAGGTGCCAGCCAGGCAAAGCCAGGAGATGAGATGAGCAGTCCACGCAGAGGGAAGAGCTAGTGCAAAGGCGCTCAGTCAGGAAGGAGTTTGGCCCATTCTAGAAGGCTGGCAGAGTGGGAGGGGTGAAGTGGGAGGGATGGGCAGGGGCCCGGGCACGTGGGGCCCTGTAGACCTTGGTGGAAAGTGTGGATTTCAGGATTGATGGGGGACGTGGAGGTGACCCGATCTGACCTGGCTGCTGGGTGGAGATGATCTGAGCAGAGGGCCTGGGAGATGGGCTTTGGCTTCCTGCCTCAGGTGTATATATACAAGGGAGCCCTTCATTCTTGGCCAGGCCCCTTGGCTCCAGCCAATCAGACCAACGGCAAGGGGAGGCCACAGGACCTGCCTAGTGGATGCTGGGACAAGGTGGGTGTGGCCAGTTCCACCTGGATGCCAGCTTTGTACCTCTCACCTGGCCTCCCACTGCCATCACTCAGAGCCTCCCCAGGGCTGGGAGCTTACCAGGAATAACACGGTGGGCTTGGCCTGATTTGGGGGTAGGGGGTATCTACTTTCCCCCAGAGAAGGAAGCACAGTTTTCACCAAAGCACATCCACACAGGGACAATGGTGCCCAGGTGGGCGCTCAAATTATCCCAACCGTGGTCCTGGCCCTGGGACCCGACAGAGGACCCTCAGGGGAAACAAGTTCCAGGCTCTACAATGACTGTAGGGCCCAATACAACCTTCCCTATTCCCTCCTTCCCCCGACACCCAGGGCGACTCGGGCATCTCACGCCGCAGCCCTGCGTGGCTCCCCGCGCACACAGAAGGCCCACGTCCCACGACGGCCCAGGGGTCTGGGCAAGGCACTCACCGCGCTCCCTGCTGTTTCAGGGCATTTGCTCGTGCTGCTCCCTGGTCCCGTGCATCAGGAGTGCCGTCTACCAGCTGGTGGGGTCGGGGTCGAGGCAGATAAACGAAAACTGGTCAGTTTTTATCCAGCTGAGACCCCACGGCGCCTGCACTCTCGGCCCCCACGTGCTGCGCCAGTGACGTCATTGCGCCGCTTTCCCCACCAACCGCTGCCCCGGCCCACTCGGAGCGGCTCGGCCACGCTCGGCTTCCCTGGGCTTCCTCTCGGCCTCTCGGAAGCACTGCTGGCCCCGCAGCCCTTCTGGCCTTCACGTGATTCCTAGTCCTCGTGGTACGTCCTACCTGCTGGGATCTCAGGGCTCTTGGAACACCCCAGGCCCGGGAAGGGCATGTCCCGAGGGCATGCCACGTCAAGGCCGGAATAGTGAGCCCTCTCCCACACCTGTAGTCCTCAGAGACCAACCTGTGCTCCCACCGCATTCCGGTCCACAGCAACCCCTGCCTACCCAGCCTCACACAGACCTTACGGCTTGAACCTCTTTTCCTACCTGGAAATGAGGTTAAGAACTACCCACCTCGTGAGTGAAGTTCAATCAAAGGATGCATGAAAAGTGCTTAACACGTGATGTGTGCCCAGTCGTTGGAACCAGCCCTCTCTGCTTGATTCTTTCATTGCTGCTGTTTTTTTATTTGTTTGTTTGTTGTTGTTGTTGTTGTTTGAAACGCTGTCTTATTGACTGGGCGCGGTGGCTCACGCCTGTAATCCCAGCACTTTGGGAGGCGGTGGTGGGCAGATCACTTGAGACCAGGAGTTCGACACCAGCCTGACCAACATGGTGAAACCCGTCTCTACTAAAAATACAAAAATTAGCCGGGCGTGGTGGTGTGCACCTGTAGTCCCAGCGACTAGGGATGCTGAGGCAGGAGACTCGCTTAAACCTGGGAGGCAGAGGTTGCAGTGAGCCGAGATCGCACCAGTGCACTCCAGCCTGGCTGACAGAGCAAGACTCCGCCTCAAAACAAAAAAAAACAAACAAACGAAAAACAGTCTCACTCGCCCAGGCTGAGTGCAATGACACAATCACAGCTCACTGCAGCCTCAAAATCCCGGGCTCAAGCAGTCCTCCTGCCTCAGCCTCCCAAGTAGCTGGGACTACAGACGTGCAACACCACACCCGGCTATTTTAAATTTTTTACTTGAGACTGTGGTCCTGCTATCTTGACCAGGCTGGTCTCAAAATCCCGGCCTCAGCGATTCTCCCACCTTGTCTTTCCAAAGTGCTAAGATTACAGGCATGAGCCACCACACCCAGCCAGAACTATAATAATAATTATTATTTTGCATCACACCAGCTGTGCAGAGGATTTGAATCAGCCTTGCCATGAAGTCAGACCCACCTGGTCCCATTCTCAGCTTGCTTCTTGCTAATAACAGCAGTGGCTGCCAGCTCACCCATGTCACTAGACGCCAGGCATGATTCTAAGTAAATCATGCGTAGTATCCCAATTAATCCTCACAAGAACTGTATGAATCAGGTGTAACTATTATTACCCTTATTTTGCAATGAGGAAACTGGGGCATAGGGTTAAATAACGGGCTTGGTCACACTGCAGGTAGATAGCAGAGCCCTGGTGGGGGCTGGGTTCTAACCCCCGGCAGCCTAATTTTATAGCCATGCCTTCATTTTCATCTGTAAGCTGAGGCTGTCACACCAGTCACTGGAGCTTCACTTGTATGTTTTTTTTGTTTGTTTTGTTTTTTTCTTCTGCCAGATCTGTCCAAGTCCCCAGCTGTTCTGTTATTTAATTAATATTTTCTGCAAATTAAGTTACATGATTTCCTTAAGTAAATTTTATTTCAAGGGAAATGTTTTATTACATATATGGAAGATAGAATCACCCACAACAAAGAGGTAACCCTTAAGCAATGCAACAAAATCCAAACAATGTAAGTTCTAGGTAGATACTGCTGTGTTCTAGGTATTTACTGTGTGCTGAGCAAAAGGTCTGCTCCATGTTTGGTTGAGAGACAGAAAAAGAAAGAAGGAGGCCAGGCACAGTGGCTCATGCCTGTAATCCCAGCGCTTTGGGAAGCCAAGGTGGGCGGATCATCTGAGGTCAGGAGTTTGAGACAAGCCTGGCCAACGTGGTGAAACCCTGTCTCTACTAAAAATACAAAAATTAGCTGGGCATGGTGGTGCACACCTGTAATCCCAGCTACTCAGGAGGCTGAGGCAGGAGAATCACCTGAACCTTGGAGGCAGAGGTTTCAATGAGCCAAGATCACTGCCACCACAATCCAGCATGGGTGACAGAGTGAGACTGTCTCAAAAAAAGAAAAGAAAACAAAAAAAGAAGAAGAAGGAGAAGGAGAGGCGGGGTGTGGTGGCTCACACCTATAATCCCAGCACTTTGGAAGGTTGAAGTGGGTGGATCACGTGAGGTCAGGAGTTCAAGACCAGCCTGGTCAACATGGTGAAACCCCATTTCTACAAAAATACAAAAATTAGCTGGGCATGATGGCAGGTACCTGTAATCCCCAGCTATTTGGGAGATTGAGGTGGGAGAATTGCTTGAACCCGGGAGGCGGAGGTTGCAGTGAGCCAAGATTGCGCCATTGCACTCCAGCCTGGGTGACAGAGTGAGACTCTGTTTCAAAAAAAAAAAAAAAAAAAGGAGAAGGAGAAGGGGGAGTATTAGCAAGCATTAGAGAGGTGTTTATGACACAATAGCACCAACATGAGACTTTCATTTTGACTTAAGCAGAAAGACTACAAGAGGATGAAAATATGAAATCATGGTTTCACAGAGGAGGAAGAGGCCTCAATGTTTTATAAAAATGTCCATGTTTCACCTGAAACTCCCGCCCAGAGACCCTCCAGGGCACTGGTCCCATGCCTGGAGAAACACTGCCAGCTGTGTGTTATTGACAAGCAGCCCCTTCAGTGATGCTGAGCCTCGGTTTTCTCACCTGTGAAATGGCACAGGCACCTAGAGCTCAGTGTGTGAAGGATTAAAAGAAAGTGGTAATAGGCTTGGCAAGGTGGCTTATGCCTGTAATCCCAGCACTTTGGGAGGCCAAGGCAAAGGCAGGCGGATTGCTTAAGCACAGGAGTTTGAGACCAACTTGGGCAACATGGTTGAAACCCCATCTCTACCCAGAAAAAAAAAAAAGCCAGGTGTGGTGGCATTCACCTGTAGTCCCAGCTATTCCAGAGGCTGAGGCACGAGAATCGCTTGCACATGGAAGGTGGAGGTTGTGATGAGCCAAGATCATGCCACTGCACTCCAGCCTGAGTGACAGAGTGAGACCCTGTCTCCAAAATAATAGTAGTAATAATAATAATAATAAAATAAATAGTGATAATAAACTGTGCAGCCCAGCGTATGTGCTCAACTAAAGGAATGATATTCCCAGGTCAGGCTGGATCCTAAGTCAGGGGACCCTGCCTCTGTCCCCAGCTTGTACTGTTGAAAATGAAACCCCCAGCTTGCCCAGCCCTAGGCATCTTTCTGCCATTTGTCTCACCTTTGCCGAGTCCTCTTATAGCCAGCCTGTTGACAGGAAAGGCCACAGTTGCCAGAAGTTGCGTCAAAGTGAAACTGCCTCAGGTCCAGCCTGGGCAGGGATGTGGGGGCAGGGAAGGAAGGCACACTCAAGCCTTAAAGCAGGCCCCCCTTCACTGGATTCACAATGGGGAAACTGAGGACCAAAGATGTGGGCCCCAGCTCCCTTTGCAGGCATTAGGAGGGAATTAGGTATGATTACCCAAATTGCAAATTTGATCACCTTATACCCCCAGTTATATACTTAGCTCCTACTGCAAATAAAAATTACTATCAACTCACCCTTATCTAGCACATTCCAGTTAGGTATTATTATTGTCTAATTTTACAGATGGGAAAACTGAGGCCAGGAGAGGTTATATTTCTTGTCCATGATTTCAGAGGTAGTTGAAGTAATAGAAGCAGTATTTGAACCAAGCAAGGGGACTCCACAGTGTTCCAGCAGCTCTCAACTGCTAGATATTCAAATATGACCCCTTTTCCATTAAACTTGAGGCCCCCCCACCATCTGGCCTCAATGTACATTTCCAACCACACCTCGTTCCTGTCACACTCCTCATCTGCTCCCATTTACCCCAATTTCTCATGGTTCCCTAGGCCTTCCTAGCCCCCCAGGGAAAGCCTTTGCTGTTTCCCTTGCTTTCTTTTCACTTGGCAAACTCCTACTCAACCTTCAAAACCCAACTCAACAAATACCTCCCCTAGGAGGCTCTCCTTGACTTTTTCCTCTGGGTCCCACTGCCTCTGTTAAAGTCCACGTAAGGGACTGCCAAGAGGTTTGCTCTGTCTTACAGATTGAGTGCCAAGAGGGCAGGGACCTCTCTTTGAGAGAGTTTAACCTCTGTAACATAAGCAAGTTTTTAATCACTGATTAAACCACTTTGTGCCTCAGTTTCCCCATTTGTTAATCATGAATTATCATTGTCACTCTCTCCCAGTACTGTTAAGGGGATGTAAATGCATGAATATCATAAAGTGCTTAGAAGCATGCCTGGTACAAAGAAAGTTCTCTAGAAAAAAAAAAAAAATTCTCTAGAGATGAGATACCAGTCCCACATCAAGTGCAGAAAATGGGCTAAGTAACCAAGGAGCAATGGAGACAAGGATGCAAATGGGGTGGGGCGCGGTGACTCACACCTGTAATCCCAGCACTTGGGGAGGCTGAGGCGGGCAGATCACTTTAGGTCTGGAGTTTGAGACCAGCCTGGGCAACATAGCGAAACCCTGTCTCTACTAAAAATACAAAAATTAGCCGAGTGTGGTGGTGTGTGCCAGTAATCCCAGCTACTCAGGAGGCTGAGGCAGGAGAATCACTTGAACTCAGGAGGTGGAGGTTACAGTGAGTTGAGATTGCACCACTGTTCTCCAGCCTGGATGTCAGAGCAAGACTCAAAAAAAAAAAAAGAAAAAAAAAAAGATGGGATGTGGGGGCAGGGAAGGAAGGCACCCTCAAGCCTTAAAGCAGGCCCCCCGTCACTGGATTCACAATGGGGAAACTGAGGACCAAAGATGTGGGCCCCAGCTCCCTTTGCAGGCATTAGGAGGGAATTAGGTATGATTACCCAAATTGCAAATTTGATCACCTTATACCCCCAGTTATATACTTAACTCCTACTGCAAATAAAAATTACTATCAACTCACCCTTATCTAGCACATTCCAGAGATGTGCTGGAATGTGTCCCGCCCCATCATGTGTCAGGCATAAAACTGGTGAATATTTTCTTTCTTTTTTTTCTTTTCTCCAAATTCCTGGTTTAATAAAGACTTGTTTGTTTTGAGGAAAAAAGGTCCCAAACATCAGGCTGTTCGCAAAAATAACCCACAGTATCAACGTTAGAAAGCAAATCTTTTTTTTTTTTTTTTTTTTTTTTTGAGACAGAGTCTTGCTCTGTCGCCTAGGCTGGAGTGCAGTGACATGATCTCGGCTCACTGCAAGCTCCGCCTCCTGGGTTCACGCCGTTCTACTGCCTCAGCCTCCAAAGTAACTGGGACTACAGGCGCCCGCCACCACGCCCGGCTAATTTTTTTTTTTTTTTGTATGTTTTAGTAGAGACAGGGTTTCACCGTGTTAGCAAGGATGGTCTCGATCTCCTGACCTCGTGATCCGCCCGCCTTGGCCTCCCAAAGTGCTGGGATTACAGATGTGAGCCACCGCGCCTGGCCTAGAAAACAAATCTTAAGACTATAACCAATTATTTTTCTAGAGGCTGCCAGTTGACATGCCAACTCTCATTCACAAATATACATTGTTACATTTATACATTTGTTACATTGTACATTGTTACACATGCGAACTCATTCACAAAAATACATTGTTACATTTGTACATTTGTTACATCCTACATTGTGACACAGCACACTGATATAGGAGTGTAACACACATACTTCTAACTCAAAGCTGCTTTTAGGAGCTCATCAACTTAATGAGATTGCCTTTGCAGTTAGGGAAGCAACTACAGAACTTATGTATGAATGAAAAGAACTGTACTCCCCGCATGACAAGAGATTATTTTGGAGACAGTTGATAAAACCATACATCCTTTTTATTGTTAAGTCATAAAGAGGTATCAAAATTAAAAGCAAAAATTATAGGGTAAGACTTAAAACTATGAGGAATGTCAAAGGAAGTGAAAATAGGACTAGGCTCAGGGCAATATGAATTAATGAACATAGAAAGGACAAGGATGAGGAGGACGGTGAGCACATGCTGAAGACACTAGCGGAGAGGATCTGGTGAAACATTTGATCTTAGACAAGCATCTAGGCAAAGAAATAATGGGCTAAGATTTCTAAGCCCCACTATGTGCTTACAAGTCATCTTTGCCATTGGTGCTGTCTGTCATCCTCTCCTTCCTCAGCCTCTTTTTCATCATCCTTGATCAACTCCAGCTGGTCATCCTCCCATCTTCATTATCCTCATCACCCACGAGGTCCCTCTCCTCAGCAGAGTCTTCTGCACCCCCCTCAGACTCTATCTTCACATGAGTCTCATGTGAGCTGCTGCTCTGCTCCTCTTCTGACTTATCATTCTTCATCTCTACTCCTTGCTTGCTCTTTTTCTTTTCCATTTTTTCCAGGTTTTCCAGGAGAGAATCCACTTTTCATTTTATCTGGGTCAACTCCTTCTTAATGACCTGAAGGTCATCTCCTTTCAACTTTCCCGATTTGGAAGATCCCTGCTGTCCACTCTTATAAATGAAGCCACTTTTGCCCCTTCATGAGGTGTTTCCTGATACACGCTGATGTTTTAAGGGCACTACAGCCCCAGCAATAGAAGGAGGAGGAGGTACACGTGCTGGGTAACTGCACATCCTATCATAATAGTTCCATTGAAAGTCGTAGTCCAAGTCAAAAGAGGAGCTGAGTAGAGGGATGGAGAAGGGTGTTCTGTTTCTGACCTGTACATCTCCACTGCTGATCATTTCACGCCTGCTTTTCCTCAGTTCACTTTTGGCTCTGCAGCCAGGTTAATATCTAAAACCTGGCCAGCGATTATTCTGCCATCCACTCCTGCTACAGCAGCCCAGGCATTTCTCTCATTAACATATTGAACGAAAGCAAAGCCCTTATGAACAGCGCTGCCCACACTTTTGCCATACTTTGAAAAGATTGCCTCCACATCAGATTTCTTTACCACAAGAGTGTTCACATTCCCAATGAACACACGTTCATGGAGCGACGATCTGTCTTGTTGGTAACATTGCTGGCCATTGTGTTTTGATGATAAGGTTTCTCACAAAGCCGAAAATGTAGCTGAAGATAAAAAAAATCTCACAGGAGCAGGGAGGGAGAAGAGATCCAATTCTGAGTCTCCTACTCCCAGGTTCTACGTGACGAAGCCAACTGCTGCTCTAGGTCGGCAACACGGCCACAACCGCTCAGTCTTCATCTCTTCACCCCCACCCCCTTTCTTAAAAAAAAAAAAAAAAATAGAGGCCGGGCGCGGTGGCTCACGCCTGTAATCCCAGCACTTTGGGAGGCCGAGATGGGTGGATCACAAGGTCAGGAGATTGAGACCATCCTGGCTAACATGGTGAAACCCTGTCTCTACTAAAAATACAAAAAAATTAGCCAGGAGTGGTGGCGGGCGCCTGTAGTCCCAGCTACTTGGGAGGCTGAGGCAGAAGAATGGCCTGAACCCGGGAGGCAGAGCTTGCAGTGAGCCGAGATCATGCCACTGCACTCCAGCCTGGGCGACTGAGTCTCTGTCTCAAAAAAAAAAAAAAAAAAAATAGAATCTTCCTATGCTGCCAAGGCTGGTCTCGAACTCCTGGGCTCAAGCAATCCACCTGCCTCAGCCTTCCAAAGTGCCAGGATTACAGGGGTGAGCCACCACACCTGGCTGCAAACATTCTCTTAATGGTTGTATTTATTTCAGTGTGTATTAGGGGAAAATGTATCTCATAAAACCTCAGATGTTATGGTTATTATTCCCCGAGACAACACTAAAGTAGACATTTAGATTTCTTTAATGTTCAGGGGAACATTTGTTTAGAACAATATGGTGAAAAATTGTTTTTGGGCGTGGTGGCTGACACCTGTAATCCCAGCACTTTGGGAGGCCAAGACAGGTGGATTGCTTGAGCCCAGAAGCTCAAGACCAGCCTGGGCAATATGGCGAAACCCCATCTCTACAAAAAATACAAAAATTAGCTGGGCCTGGCGGTATACATCTGTAGTCCCAACACCCAGGAGGCTGAGGTGGGAGGATCACTCAAGCCTGGGAGGTCAAGGTTTCAGCAAGCTGTGATCACACCACTGCACTCCAGCCTGGGGTGACAGAGGGAGACAAAAATAACAAAATAACAGATAACAAACATACAGTAATAACAAAAACATTGTCTTAAGTGAATGAGGCAGTTTGAGGAATGCTGAATAAAGAAAAGTGAGAGAGGCATATTGGGGGAAAAGCGACAGAGAGATAGACAGAAGGGGAGAGAAACAAAGAGAGAGAGTTGGGGAGATAAGGCAGAAAGGGATGGAGCCACCCAGAGAGGATGGAGAGAGAAGGAGCAACACATACAGATGGACGGACAGAGACGGAGAGGAGAGAAGGGGGGGCAAGGGGAAAATGAGAAGGAAAAGAAGGAAGAAAAGAGAAAACAGGGAGAGAACCTAAGGACAACAGAAAGGAGACAAGAGGCCGGGCACGGTGGCTCAAGCCTGTAATCCCAGCACTTTGGGAGGCCGAGACGGGTGGATCACGAGGTCAGGAGATCGAGACCATCCTGGCTAACATGGTGAAACCCCGTCTCTACTAAAAAAATACAAAAAACTAGCCGGGCGAGGTGGCGGGCGCCTGTAGTCCCAGCTACTTGGGAGGCTGAGGCAGGTGAATGGTGTGAACCCGGGAGGCGGAGCTTGCAGTGAGCTGAGATCCAGCCACTGCACTCCAGCCCGGGTGACAGAGCGAGACTCCGTCTCAAAGAAAAAGAAAGGAGACATGGATGAATGAATGAGTGAGTGAAGGAATGAATAATCTAAGGCATGTATATAATAAACGGTGAGGCCGGTTGCAGTGGCTCACACCTGTCATCCCAGCACTTTGGGAGGCCAAGGCAGGAGGATGGTTGGAGCCCAGGAGTTTGAGACTAGCCTGAGCAACACAGCGAGTCCCCCGTTTCTACAAAAAATACAAAAATTAACCAGGTGTGGTGGTGCATGTCTGTGGTCCCAGCTACTTGGGAGGCTGAGGCAGGAGAATTGATTGACCCTGGGAAGTCGAGGCTGCAGTGAGCTGACTGTGCCACTGCACTCCAGCCTGGGCAACAGAGCAAGATCATGTCTCAGTAAATAAACAAACAAATAAATAAAGGATAAAGGGATGAGCCAGGGGCCAGGAGCCAGGACTCAGACTTTCAGCTGCTGTGTCCTGCCTGGGAGCCCCCAGTGATGGCTGCCCACTGCACCCACCCTCATGCCTGTGTCGCTGGGGCCAAGCAGAGCCACTCTGGGCTCCAGGCCTGGTCTACGTCCTGAAGTCGTGGCTATTACTTGACTCTAAGAGGCTGTGACTGCACTACCGTCCCCTCCCCACCGAGAACCCTGGGCACCTGCTTTGCTCCAGCCCAAGAAAACTGAAAGTAAAAGCCGTCCTGATCACCCTTTGCCCCAGCCTTCCTGTCCCTCAACTGGTTTCTTAGAAATCAGCCGCCTGGCCCTCCAAGTGCAGCCTGGACTTCCTCTCCTGCCCAAAGGCCCCCTCCTCCGGGAAGGTGTCAGGCTGCCGGCAAAGCCACAGTAGGAGAACTGTGCTGGAGTCGGGTGACTGCGAGAAAGCTTGGAGGGCATCTGCCAATCCTGCAAACGTTCATTCAGTGCCTTTGCATGCCAGGCACAGAGCAGTCAGAGGAATCTGAGCTGTTCATAGTTAGGATAAAAAGGATATATGTGCTGGCACACACCCGTAATCCCAGCACTTTGGGAGGCTGAGGTGGGCAGATCATTTGAGGTCAGGAGTTTGAGACCGGACTGGCCAACATAGTGAAACCCCATCTCTACTAAAAATACAAAAATCAGCCAGGTGTGGTGGCGGGAGCCTGTAATCCCATCTACTCGGGAGGCTGAGGCAAGGGAATCACTTGAACCCAGGAGGCAGAGGTTGCAGTGAGCCGAGATTGTGCCACTGCACTCCAGCCTGGGTGACAGAGCAAGACAGTGTCTCAAAACAAACAAACAGACAAACAAAAAAACCAACCAAACAACCAACCAAACAAACAAAACAAACCAGACTTAGACATGGCTTGAATACTACCCAATCCAGGCCTCAGCAGGAGCATGGCTAATCAGGCCTAGGAACTGTGGGGAGGATGATAGGAGGTGTGAAGTCAGGGAAGGCTCCCTGGAGGAGTTGCTGTCTGAGTCTTCAAACATGGGTGGGAAGGAGTTTACCCCAGAAGCTTTAGTGGGAAATGCATGTCAGGCAGAGGGGACAGCATCAGCAAAGGCCTGGAGGTGTGATCTCTAGCAATGGGTCCGTGTTATCTACCATCATTGGAATAACTGGCCCTGTAGTAGCCATGTGCTATGGTTTGAATGTTTGTCGCCTCCAAAACTCATGTTGAAACCGAATCCCCAGTGTGGCAGTATTGAGAGATGGGGCCTTGAAGAGGTGAGTGGGTCAGGAGAGACCCATGGCTTAGTGGATGAATGAGTAATAGATGAATGGGTTATCATCGGTGTGGCCCTGGTGGCTTTGTGAGAAGGGGGAGACAGATTTGAACAAACACACTCAGCCCCCTCACCATGGGATGCCCTGTGCTGCCTCGGGACTCTGCACTGAGTCCCCACCAGCAAGAAGGCCCTCACCAAATGCAGGCCTCGATGTTGGACTTCTCAGCCTCCCGAACCTTTCTTTATAAATTACCCAGTTTCAGGTGTTCTGTGATAAGCAACAGAAAATGAACTAAGGGCCAGGCACAGTGGCTCATGCCTGTAATCCCAGCACTTTGGGAGGCTGAGGCAGGCAGACCACCTGAGGTCAGGAGTTCGAGACCAGTGTGGCCAACATGGTGAAACCCTGTCTCTACAAAAATACAAAAAATAGCAGGGCATGGTGGCAGGCACCTGTAATTCCAGCTACTCAGGAGGCTGAGGTGAGAAAGTCGCTTGAACCCAGGAGGCAGAGGTTGCTGTAAGCCGAGATTGTGCCTCTGCACTCCATCCTGGGTGACAGAGCGAGACTCCATCTCAAAAACAAAAAAAAAGAAAATGGACTAAGACAGCATGTTTCTCTATTTTTTGCAAGGGAAGAAACTGAGGTTTAGGGAAGTGTTATCTGCCCAAGACTGCACAGCCTGAGTGGAAATCCAAACTTTTCTCACATGAGACACAGGCAGTGCCCTGATCCCCATCATGGCTGTCACATCCGGACCAGGGCCCAGGTTCCCACTCTACCCTTAGGGACTAACTTAAATCCTTGGCACCATCCCATGTTTGGGAGGGGAAATAAGGCTTAGAGAGTTAAATGACTTACAGAGCTTAGATTCACACTCAGGTCTGTTGGAGCCTAAAGTCCCTCCTCCTTCTGCTATATGAGGAGTCCCAGCCCTAAGAACACAGACCTGAGCTGATGGTCTCTGTCCCACATTCTAAGGATCTGGAGGGCTGGAAAGCAGAAACCATGTCTGGAGTACTGTGAGCCAGAGTTTTGCTCTCAGAGAACTGTCCGGCCCCCATGCTGTATGGTCCTGAAGGAGCTGTCAATCACAGCGCCCTGGCCAGAGATGGGTGTGGACCAGACTGGCCAATCAGAGTTCCCCATGCCCCAGTTCAGGATAGGGACATGAACTAAGCTGGACCAATCGGACACCTCCCTTTTCAGTTGAAACTAACAGAAAGTCTTCTAAATTAGGGCCCAGTTTAGCCAATGTGTCCAATGTGTCAAGACAGTTGATGAGAAAGACACGAGACAGAGCCCTGGTGCATGTGTGAGTGCCTGCATCCAGCCATGCCTGAAGTCCACCTTGATGTCCTTGTTCCATGCGCCACATTTCCTTTTTCACTTATGCTGCCTGAGTCATGTTTCTGTCACTTACAACCCAGAGTCCTGGGTAATTGGAGTCTGGACAAAAGCAGGGGTCAGAGGTCAGATTTGGCTGGAATGAAGTGAAATGGAGCCATGTGTCATAAGAAGAGACACAATGATCTTCCAGTGTGCAAGAGCCAAGACCAGTTTTGCCAGGAGCTGGGGTCAACAGTGGCCCCCATCACTTGCTGATGTCTGTGGTCAAGGAAAGCTTGAGGGAGAGCAAGTGGAACGCAGGGCTTCTACGTTTTCATACCCCCTGATTAATGGTTGCTTTATTTATTTAGTTAGTTAGTTTTGAGCTGGAGTCTCGCTGTCGCCCAGACTGGAGTGCTATGGCATGATCTCAGCTCACTGCAACCTGCGCCTCCCAGGTTCAAGCGATTCTCCTGCCTCAGCCTCCCGAGGAGTTGGGATTACAGGCACGTACCACCACATCCAGCTAATTTCTCTATTTTTTGTAGAGACAGGGTTTCACCATGTTGGCCAGGCTGGTCTCGAACTCCTGATCTCAAGTGATGCGCCTGCCTTGGCCTCCCAAAGTGCTGGGATTATAGGCATCAGCCACCGCACCTGGCCTCATGGTTGCTTTTAATAACTCAGTATTGGCTGGGCGCGGTGGCTCAAGCCTGTAATCCCAGCACTTTGGGAGGCCGAGACAGGCGGATCATGAGGTCAGGAGATCGAGACCATCCTGGCTAACACGGTGAAACCCCGTCTCTACTAAAAAATACAAAAAACTAGCCGGGCGAGGTGGCGGGCGCCTGTAGTCCCAGCTACTCGGGAGGCTGAGGCAGGAGAATGGTGTGAACCCGGGAGGTGGAGCTTGCAGTGAGCTGAGATCTGGCCACTGCACTTCAGCCTGGGCGACAGAGCAAGACTCCATCTCAAAAAAAAAAAAAAAAAAAAAACCT
The DNA here is from genome assembly GCF_002776525.5 of Piliocolobus tephrosceles. Taxonomy (NCBI): domain Eukaryota; kingdom Metazoa; phylum Chordata; class Mammalia; order Primates; family Cercopithecidae; genus Piliocolobus; species Piliocolobus tephrosceles. The sequence continues at coordinate 11,221,832 of NC_045450.1, read as the reverse complement.
CAGTATTTATTAGAGCAGTTTTAGGTTTACATCAAAATGGAATGGAAAGTACATAGTGTTCCCATGTTCTCCCTGCCCCCACGTGCACAGCCTCCCACTCATTAACATTCCCCACCAGCCCACATTATTTTTTTAATTTCCACATTTGTTTCAAAAAATGTTTAAAGAACCTACCAATAACTTATTAAATTACACACACACACACACACACACACACACACACACACACACACACGTATGTGTGTGTATGTGTAATGTGGGTATTTCTAACCTGATTTCTGCAGATACACACATACACATAGTTTTTTCTTTCTCTCTTTTTGAGACAGGGTCTTGCTCTGTCACCCAGGTTGAAGTGCAGTGGTGTGATCATGGTTCACTGCAGCCTCAAATCCCTTGGCTTCAAGTGATCGTCACACCTCAGTCTCAGAGCAGCTGTGACTACAGGCACGTGCCATCACATCTGGCTAACTTTTTAAAATTTTGTTTATGGATACAGAGGGCTCACTATGTTGCCCAGGTTGTCTCGAACTCCTGGCCTCAAGTGATCTTCCTGCTTTCGTCCCCCACATTGTAGGGATTATAGGAGTGAGCCACTGCACCCAGCCTATTCTCTCTTTAGAAAAGAAAAGATACCGTTCCTTATGACCCGTATTGCAACACACCTTTTTTCCACTTAGCATTTCATGAGCATCTGTCGAGGTCATTGACTAGCTAGGGAGGAACTGTCATCCCCATCTGGACAGTAAGGAAGCCCAGGCCCAGCCAGAATGGAGAAGGGATTCAGTGTCGACCTCGGGGTGTGCTTTACTTCACCAAGCGCTCCTAACCGTCCACTGCAGTTTTGTTCCCTTTCCATGGATGGGAAAACTGAGGCTTAGACTGGGGAAGTCACTCCGGCTGGGAGCCCCAAAGCCCTGGGCCAAGTGGGATGGGGCTGCTGGTCCGTCCCTGTGAAACTAGACACATCAAAGGCTTTGAAGCTGTGTTGTGAGAGGAGGGTGACTGGCCTCCTAGGGAACCTGCATGGAGGCATGGCACTCCAGTCCCTGAGGGACAGCCATGCCTCCCTCCTGCCTCTGCCAAATTGCTGGCCCTGGGGACGTGCTGCTGTTCAACTTTTCAGGATCCATCTGGTGCAGAGATACTCCATGGCTCTGGCCCAAACAGCGATGGCATGCCAGACACTGCTAGGAGTGCCATGTACACCGTCTCAGTCATTCTTTCTACCACCCCAGAGGGGTAAAACTGTTACAATCTCCATTTCTCAGATGAGAAAACTGAGGCCCGGAGAGGTGAAACAACTTGCTGAAGGCCACACAGCTAACATGGGGCAAGGCCAAAATTATCCTTCAGTGAGTTTTTCTTTTTTTTTCTTGAGATGGAGTTTCACTCTTGTCCCCAAGCTGGAGTGCAGTGGCATGATCTCAGCTCACTGCTGCAATCTCCACCTCCTGGGTTCAAGTGATTCTCCTGCCTCAGCCTCCTGAGTAGCTGGGATTACAGGTGCGTGCCATCACGCCCAGCTAATTTTTTTATTTTTAGTAGAGATGAGTTTTCACCATGTTAGTCAAGCTGGTCTCGAACTCCTGACCTCGTGATCCGCCCGCCTCGGCCTCCCAAAGTCCTGGGCTTACAGGTGTGAGTCACTGCGCCCAGCCCTTCAGTGATGTTTGAAGCCAGACAGAAGCATTAATATCCAGGTTGAAAACTTTATAAATGAATTTTACTTTTTTTTAAGCCAGGATCTTGCTCTGTTGCCCAGACTGTAGTGCAGTGGCATGATCCTAGCTCACTGCAGCCTTGAACTCCTGGACTCAAGCAATCCTCCAGCCTCAGCCTCCCAAGTAGCTGGGATTATATAGACTGTGCTACCACACCTGGCTAATTTTGTTTTTGTTTTGTTTTTGTAGAGACAGAGTCTATGTTGCCTAGGCTGGTCTCAAACTCCTGGCCTCAAGTGATCTTGCATCAGCCTCCCAAAGTGTTGGGATTATAGGCATGAGCCATTGCCCCTGGCAGCCAACTCTGTAAATTATTAACTACACACACACACACACACCCCACATGCTTGCACACACGTGTGACACCTGGCTGAGTTGTCTTATGTGGTATGCCACAGGGCTCTGGCCTCAGCTAATGCTCTTCCTTCCTTCTTCCTGGATTCCTTCATTAGAAGCCAGACAAGCGGCCAGGCGCGGTGGCTCAAGCCTGTAATCCCAGCACTTTGGGAGGCCGAGACGGGCGGATCATGAGGTCAGGAGATCGAGACCATCCTGGCTAACACGGTGAAACCCCATCTCTACTAAAAAAATACAAAAAAACTAGCCGGGCGAGGTGGCGGGCGCCTGTAGTCCCAGATACTCAGGAGGCTGAGGCAGGAGAATGGTGTAAACCCGGGAGGCAGAGCTTGCAGTGAGCTGAGATCCGGCCACTGCACTCCAGCCCTGGCGACAGAGCAAGACTCCGTCTCAAAAAAAAAAATAGAAGCCAGACAACCTACTTATTGCAAGGACAGTGAACTCACTGGGCAACAGAGCCAGAATCCCAAAGAAACCCTGGACTGGGACACTGAGCGGGTACAAAGATTTGAAGACATAAGTGTCCTACATTTGGCTTAAAAAAATCAATTGCTCCAATAGAGGGTGACTTTTTTTTTTTTTTTTTTTTTTTTTGGAGACAGAGTCTCACTCTGTTGCCCAGGCTGGAGTGCAGTGGCACCATCTCGGCTCACTGCAACCTCTGCCTCCCAGGTTCAAGTGATTCTCGTGCCTCAATCTATAGCTGGGATTACACCATGCCCAGTGAATTTTTTGTGTTTTTAATAGAGATAGGGTTTCACCATGTTGGTCAGGCTGGTCTCGAACTCCTGACCACAAGTGACCTGCCCGCCTTGGCCTCCCAAAGTGCTGGGATTACAGGCTTGAGCCACCATACCTGGCCTAGGGTGACTTCTGATCTTAACACTATCGTGGGATATAAACTCAAGATTAACCATGAGCACAGTGTGGCTTGCACAAGTTAATGTAGCAATAGGGCCATCCCCAGCAAGCATGTGCCAAATGAGGAGAGACTGGGTCTCACTCTGGAGTGAGACAGCCAGAATGAGAAGGGACATAGAATGAGACCGTGCTGGCTTATGTGCTGTATACACATGAATGCTGAGCTCTGACATCATGCCTGCACAGGCTCACGCTTGTGGGTGACAGTAAGTGGTGAAAACTGAATGGAGAACGTTTATATCTGTCCTGGGTGCACAGTGTGCTCAGTAAGTGGAAGCGTCTGTGGGTTTGACAAACAGAGGATGGGTGAAAGAATTAGGAGCGCTGTCATTATTATTATTGGCGACATATCATTAGTAGGAGATATAAGAGATATAAGACATATATTATGGCCAGTACAGTGGCTCACACCTGTAATCCCAGCACTTTGGGAGGCCAAGGCAGGAAGATCACTTGAGCCTGGGAGTTCAAGACCAGCCTAGGCAACACAGTGAGACCCCCGTCTCTACAAAAAAATAATATTTTTATTTGAAAAAGTATTATAATACAAGGCCTATTGTTTATTGAGCACCTATTATATGTAAGCACTCTGCTAAGCACTTTGCAGGATCTCATTTCAGTCTTCAGTTTTCCAGATAGGTCATGTCACAGCAGCATATAAAACTGCTAGTTTCAGAGGTCGAAACCACAAGAGTGTTGGCAATTTCATATGGCTCAAGCTAATATCATTTTCATTTTATAGAGGAGGAAACTGAGGCCCAGAGGGACCACAAGCCTGACAGTCTTTCCTTCCCAAAAGCAGGTTAAGAAAACCCCGCTGGCCTGGAGGCTTCTGCCTTTTCAGAGGAATCAGATTTTGTCCTTGGCTCTTCCTCCTCACTCCCCGTCTCACTCTGCCCCCGCGCCCACCACCCCGCCCCACTGTGGCCAGGTCTATATTTACAACTGGGGTTTCTGTGAACTGGGGAACTGAGGAAGTGACTTATCCCAAAGTCATCACCGAGATGGTGGTACCCTAGAATCTGAGTTCTGAGCCACCCCACCTCCACCAAAGTGAGGTTTTAGCCCCTTCTCTGGATTTCTAGGGCCCAGCCAGCCAGAAACAGAAACTGTCTGCCTGCCTCCAGCGGGGCCCCTGTCTGGTGGGCAGGATGAATGGGGTGCGAGATTTATCTCCATTTCTTTTCTTTTTTTTCTTTCTTTCTTTCTTTCTTTTTCTTTT
>NC_045450.1:11214782-11217508 GCF_002776525.5 Piliocolobus tephrosceles | reverse complement strand
GGCCTCCCAAAGTGCTAGGATTACAGGCGTGAGCTACCGCACCCAGCCTTGTGTCCATTTCTCTGAGAGCAACATTGAGGCACATCTGTGCTAAGTCTGATTGTCAGCTGCCCTGAGAAGCTTGTTCAGGGTCAGAAAGAAGAGGAAGTGGGTTTCTGGGCACATAGGGGTCCCGGGCTGGTCCAGCCTGGCGTGAACATCACCGGGGCTGGCGGAGCAGCCCCTGCCCCACCGCTCCCGGGGATGCCGGTGACCTGGCAGCCAAGCTGAGGGCCGCTGGGCTGGAGGGTGGAGTGCCGCTTCCAGGTAGTCAGACTGAGATAGCCGCGGCCGCGGAGGCAGCGGAGGAGGAAGGGGGCAGCCTTGTCCCCGCTGTGCGCAGCCCGCCCGCCAGGCACAGCCGGTCTTCGGGGAAGTCGCCGAGTTGGAGTTCCAGGAAACGATAACGCTTGTTGAAACCTCTTTCTTGTGGCCTGGTCTCGTCACATGGCTTGATGGGGACCAACGTCAGGCAGGGCCACAGGTCTGGGCCCGCTCGCACCCAGCAGCGGCTGCCACCCCCGGCTCCCCCCCGTGAAGAGGGAGGAGGGGGTTGGGCAGGAAGGTGGGCATTTGCTGCTTCCCCATCCCAGGCACCTGGCGGGCCACAAGCAGACTGGTCCCCGCTGGCTGTTTTCACCCCAGTAACACTCCTTGTAAACAGGCTGAGCTGGCCAGGCCTCAAATGCCCCCTCCAGCAAAGCCCACTGAGAATGCCTAGGGCACAGGCTTGCTGTCAAAGTGAAGAAAGAGCTTCCTCCTGCCCCTGGAACGTAGTAGATACCGAGGATCTAGAAATCATTTTTTTCTCTTTCCTTTTCTTTTTTTTTTTTTTTTTTTTTTTGGTAGAGACAGGGTCTTCCTATGTTGCCCAGGCTGGTCTCAAACTCCCGGGTTCAAGGCATCCTCCCACCTCATCCTCCCAAAGTGCTGGGTTTACAGATGTGAGCCACTGTGCCTGGCCAGAACTAGAAATGATTTGCTCCTTTCCTGTGAAGCCAGGGAATGTGTCTTTCCTCTTTCTAGAGCAGGGTCTGTTTTTTTTTTCTTTTCTTTTCTTCTTTCTTTCTCCCTTTCTTTCTTTTTCTTGCTTGCCTTCTTCTTCCTCTCTCCCTTCCAGTCCCCTCCCCTCTCCTCTCCTGTCCTCTCCTCCTTCTTCTTCTCCTTTTTCCGCTTCTTCTTTTTCCTCCTCCTCCTCCTTCTTCTTCTCTCTCTCTCTTTCTCATGGCAGAGTCGCTCTGTCACCCAGGCTGGAGTTCAGTGGCTTGATCTCAGCTCACGGCCACCTCCATCTCCCAGGTTCAAGTGATTCTCCTGCCTCAGCCTCCCAAGTAGTTGGGATTACAGGCATGTGCCACCACACCCAGCTAATATTTTTGGTTTTGGGGGGGCATTTTTAGTAGAGATGGGGTTTCATCATGTTGACCAGGCTAGTCTTGAACTCCTGACCTCAAATGATACACCCACCTTGGCCTCCCAAAGTGCTGGGATTATAGGCGTGAGCCACTGTGCCCAGCCAGAACCAGAAATTCTTTACGCCTGTCCTGTGAAGTCAGGGAAGGTGTCTGATCTTTCTAGAGCAGGGTTTCTTGACCTTGGCTCTATTGACATTCAGAGCCGGGTATGGGGGGCTGTGCTGTGCACTGCAGGACGTTTAGCAGTGACCCTGTCCTCTACCCACTAGATGCCATTAGTTCCCACCCCTACCACGATTTGTAACACTGAAAATGTCTCCAGACATGGCCAGATGTGCCTTGTGTGGAAAAACCCGGATTTAGATTCAGCACCCGGCACATAGTAGTTGCTCAATAATTAGTATGTCTTCAACCAGCATCTCTGGTTCATTTTTATACCCCATCACCTGGCATCCTAGGGGTGCCAAGGGGTAACCTGGGAGGCCATTTACCCTCCACTCTTTATCAGCACCCATCATAAATATACTATCTAAATAAAACGTGTCCTGGAGGCTTAGAGTTTGAGAACAGCAAGGGGAATTGAGGTGGGTCACTATGAAACCAGGAATGAAGGGAAAGTCCACATACCTGTCAGGGAGACGCCCCTGGCCCCATCCCGCTGCTTGGTCCCTGGAAGCTGATAGCCTGCTTTCTCTGCAGTCAGGAGGCCGGAGGGGTCCTCTCAGAAGACACTTCCAATGCTGGCTTTGGGATCTTACAAGGACAGCCAGATCCCAACAAGCCTCACCTGTCCATATGTCCTGCCATAGGCATGGAGCTTCCAAGTGTCTTCACTTCCAAGTACCTTTTTCAGTTCCCTGCTCTTCAATATGAATGTGCAACGGGGGGTCACTGAACCCTTGAGAGTAGCTTGTAAAATGAAAGTCAAAGACCGAAACCAAGAGGGGAAAAGAACTCCAAAACAACAGATCCAGGCAGGGAGCAACAAAAGTCTCCAAGAAAATAAGGAAGCTTCAGATAAATAAAACATATTGCATTCATATAAGAAGAATAAGATGCTGTGAAAAGGAACACTCAGAATAAGAGAATAAGAAATAACTAGAGGCTGGGCGCAATGGCTTACACCTGTAATCCCAGCACTTTGGGAGGCCGAGGCGGGAGAATCACTTGAGGTCAGGAGTTCAAGACCAGTCTGGCCAACATGGCAAAACTCCATCTCTACTGAAAAGGCAAAAAAAAAAAAAAAAAAAAAAAAAAAAAAAAAAAAAAAAC
>NC_045450.1:11060844-11214382 GCF_002776525.5 Piliocolobus tephrosceles | reverse complement strand
AAAAAAAAAAAAAAAAAAAGGGTGGAATTTTCTCTAGTTGGTGCCAGGAGAGGAAGTGAGAGATTTGAAGCACAGGAAAGTTTCACTGCACCACTGCTGGATTGAAAGTGCAATCCCAGCACTTTGGGAGGCCAAGAAGGGTGGATTGCCTGAGCTCAGGAGTTTGAGGCCATCCTGGGCAACATGATGAAACCCCATCTCCACTAAAACACAACAAATTAGCTAAGTGTGGTAGTGTGCACCTGTGGTCCCAGCTACTTGGGAGGCTGAGGTATGAGAATTGCTTGAATCTGGGAGGTGGAGGTTGCAACGAACAGAGATCATGTCACTGTACTCCAGCCTGAGTGACAGAGTCTGTCTCTGTTTCCAAAAAAAAAAAAAAAAAAGTTTAAGGAGCCATGTGTCAAGACATGTAGCTGGCATCTAGAACAGAGAGAAGCCCTCAGCTGACATTGGCAAGGAACCATGGACCTTAGCCCTACAACAATACAATAGGGGAACTCAATTATGCCAACATTAAGAATGAACTTGCAAGTAGATTTTCTCCCAGAGCCTCCAGTTGGGAGCTTCAACCCCATCTGACCCCTTGATGGTAGCCCAGTGAGACCCTGAACCGAGAACTCAATGTTGTACCAAATTTCTGACCTGCAAAAACTCTGAGATAATAATGCATGTGTGTTGTTTTAAGCCACTAAAGCATGGCTATTTGTCATGCAGCAATAGAAAACCAATATAGCAGCTTAAAACAATGAACCTTTATTGTCTCTCACAGTTTCTGTGGGTTAGGAATTTGAGAGTGACTCAGTTAGGTGGTACTGGCTTGGAGTCTTTTTTTTTTTTTTGAGATGGAGTCTCACTCTGTCGCCCAGACTGGAGTGCAGTGGCACGATCTCGGCCTACTGCAAGCTCCACCTCCTGGGTTCATGCCATTCTCCTCCCTCAGCCTCCTGAGTAGCTGGAACTACAGACGCCCACCACCACGCCCAGCTAATTTTTTGTATTTTTAGTAGAGATGGGGTTTCACCGTGTTAGCCAGGATGGTCTCGATCTCCTGACCTCGTGATCCACACACCTTGGCCTCCCAAAGTGCTGGGATTACAGGCGTGAGCCACCGCGCCTGGCCTGGCTTGGAGTCTTTAATGAGGTTGCAGTCAAGATGTTGGCCAGGGCTGCTATTATCTATCTGACGGGTTGACTGGGGTTGAGGGACCTGCTTCCACATCGACTCACATGGCTGTTGGCTGGAGGCCTCAGTTCCTCACTTTGAGGGACTCTCCATGGGACTGCTTGAGTGCCCTCACAGCATGGCAGCTGGCTTCCCTCAGAGCAAGTGATCTAAAACGGGCAGGGCAGAAGCCACATGTCTTTTATGACCTAGCCTTGGGAGTCACGTTAATATTATCATTGTTATCCACCTCAATATACTTCTTTCTAGCCAAGTAACCTTGGGACAATTCCTTCACCTCTTTGAGTTTGTATTTCCCCATCTGTGAAATGGGGAGACATTATCCCCAGGAAGGATCTGAATAGGGCCGAAATGAAATAAAAATAGCGGCTGGGTGCAATGGTTCATGCCTGTAATCCCAGCACTTTGGGAGGCCAAGGCAGATGGATCACTTGAGGTCAGGAGTTCGAGACCAGCCTGGCTAACATGGTGAAACCTCTTCTCTACAAAAAATACAAAAATTAGCTGGGCATCGTGGCAGGTGCCTGTAATCCCAGCTACTCAGGAAGCTGAGGCAGGAGAATCACTTGAACCTGGGAGGCGGAGGTTGCAGTGAGCTGAGGTTGTACCACTGCACTCTAGCCTGGGCAACAGAGCGAGACTCTGTCTCAGATAAGTAAGTAAGTAAGTAAGTAAGTAAGTAAGTAAATAAAAGTTAAAATAGCATCCCTTGAAGGACCCACCTGCATCTATCCCCACTTTAATACCTAGGTTTGAATCACCGCTGGCTCTTAGGCCCATGCATGAGAGGCCCAGAGCAGATGCTCAGGGAGGGTTTGTGGGCCTGATTCAACTCTGACCTCTGAGCTGTGAAGGACACTGTCCTCCCCAGGGCTGGTCCTGCCACTCAGGGCTCCCTCCTGTCACCTGCTTCCTTCTCAGAAAGGCCTTTGTCCACTTGACTGTTCCTTGGTCCTGCTCCAGGCCTCCAGGGCTCTCCCAGCACCATGTAGCCATCAGAAAACACGTGAGGCTTTGCAGAGATGCCAGTGGGAAGGGCCCTCTGGCATCTGGCCCAGAATCAGGCCTTACTTGGCAGATCCAGGAGCAGAGACCTTAAAGGGTTGGCCCCTTTAAGGTGCTGTGCAGAGTCCTGGTCCTGCAGCTCAAGGCCCTGCAGCCCAAGGTCAGCTCCATGTCAGAGTCCCACCATGGCTCCTTCTGCTGTGCAAATGGGAGCCAGTTCCCTTCTTGAGCTCTTGCATTGCAGCTGAAAAATGAGAATAACACTGGTGTTTACTCTATAGGGGTATACATTTGTTCATTCATTCAACAAACATTTACTGAACACTTATTATATGACAGGCATTCTTCCCAGCTCTGGGCTCTTGGCAGTGAACAAAACAGACCAGATCCTCTGCCCTTGAGGAACATATGGTCTAGCAGGGAGAGAGGCACACTCTAGCCAACAAACCTGTCAAACAGTATGTGGGCGGGGCACGGAAGCTCACCCCCGTCATCCCAGCACTTTGGGAGGTGGAGGTGGGAGGATTGCTTGAGTCCAGGAGTTTGAGACCAGCCTGGGTAACACAGCAAGGCTCTGGTTGTACAAAAAATTATATATAAAAAAAGTTAGCTGGGTGTGGTTGTGCATGCCTCTCGTCCCAGCTACTCTGGAGGTTGAGGTGGGAGGATTGCTTGAGCTGCAGAGGCTGAGGCTGCAGTGAGCCGAGATCATGTCACTGCACTCCAGCCTGGGTGATAGAGCAAGACCCTGTCTCAAAAACAAAAACTAACAAACAAAAACCCAGCATGTCAGAGGGAAGTAAAGTAAAGCAGGCAGTGGCGGGTGGCGGGGGGCAGGGTTAGGAGGTGCCAGGTGTGCGTTGGTATTTTATTAGGATGGCTAAGGAAGGCCTCTCCAAGAAGCTGGGGGTTGACTGGGTACGGTGGCTCACGCCTGTAATCCCAGCACTTTGGGAGGTCGAGGCGGGGGATCACGATGTCAGAAGATCGAGACCATCCTGGCTAACATGGTGAAACCCCATCTCTACTAAAAATACAAAAAAATTAGCCAGGCATGGTGGCAGGTGCCTGTAGTCCCAGCTACTTGGAAGGCTGAGGCAGGAGAATGGCGTGAACCCAGGAGGCAGAGTTTACAGTGAGTTGAAATCGTGCCACTGCACCCCAGCCTGGGCGACAGAGTGAGACTCAAAAAAAAAAAAAAAAAAAAAAAAAGAAGCTAGGAGCCTGAGTGGGTGAACAAGCTACTCACTTGGACATCAAGCCTTTCAGGCAAGTGGAAGAGCAAGTGCCAAGGGCCTGAGGTAGGACTGTTCCCACTGTGTTCAAAGAAAGGTCAGTGTGGCTGCCGCAGCGTGCGTGAGGGGTGAGGAGTCAGAGGCGAGGATGAGAGGTGAGTAGAATCAGATCACACAGAGACCATGGAGCGTGGAAAGGAGCAAGGCTTTGATGCAGAGTGAGATGGGAGTGTCCTGAGCACAGAAGATTAAATGAGATGGTGCATGCAAGACCATCTGCAGTGTGCCTGTTGCAGAACAGGTGCTCCCTAACTGCTGCCTATTACTATTACTGTTGTTGCTGATGTTATTATTAAGAGACTAAGAAGCACATTGGAAACCATGAAAACCCACGGAGATGGAAATTTTAATTGCCGGACAGAGATTTTTCAACATTTTCAATGTGCTGTCATGAAGTGTTAACCATGCAAATGTGGGTTTGAATTCTTCGTTTTGTGGAAGAGCCACCTGTGGCTAAGAGAGGTTGGGAGACTTACCTGGTGTTGCACAGTGATAAAGGGTGGAGTCCAACTCACCAGAACCCAGGTCTGTCTCCTGAATCCAGGATTGTGGCTGCTGGTTTGGCCATGGGGGCTGAGAGGCCTTGGAGCAGTGGGCAGAGGGGTGGTCCCTGTATATGAAGGGCAGAAGCTTGGGGGCTGCACTGACGACCCTCCAACATCATTGCGAGAAAAGCCTGGAGCTCTCAAGCTCTGACCTGGCACAGTCAGGCAGACAAGGCTCACAAAGACCAAAATAACCAGAGGCATCATTAAGATGTCTTTGAGGTCAAGTAAAAGGAACCCTGATGTAAACCGGCTTGAAGAATCTGGAAACGGGCCAGGCATGTGTGGTTCACACCTGCAATCCCAGCACTTGGGGAGGTTTAGGCAGGATGATTATTGAGGCCAGGAGTTCAAGACCAGCCTAGGCAACATAGTGAGACCTTGTCTCTATTTTTAAAAATGTATTTTTTAAAAAAGGATCTGGAAATGGGCCAGGTGTGGTGGCTCACATCTGTAATACTAGTGCTTTGGGAGGCCAAAGTGGGAGGATTACTTGAGGACAGGAGAATGAGGCTACAGTGAGCTATGATCACACCACTGCACTCCAGCCTGGGTGATAGAACAAGACTCCATCTTTACAAAAAAAAAAAAAATTTGGACCTGTAGTATCTTCTCCAACAGGAAAAAAAGATGAATCTGGACATGTAATATCTTGTTCAACAGGAAAAAAAAAAAAAAAAAAGAATCTGGACATGTAATATCTTGTTCAATTGGAAATCCAAGTTCATTTGCCTCCATCTTTCAGCTGATACCTCGCTGTTGTTTTTATCTGACGCCAGTCCTAAGATGGCCAGTGAAATTTCAGGCATCACCTCAGGAAGAACAGAATCCATGTCTCCCTGGGGCTTCCCTTAGGAGCAAGGAAAGCTTTCTTCATGTCTCATTGGCCAGAATTGAGTTACCTGCCCATTGTTGAAAGTCACTGACCAGGAACTGGAAGTTAATTTTTTTTTTTTTTTTTTTTTTTTTTGAGACAGGGTCCCACACTGTCCCCCAGGCTGGAGTGCAGTGGAGTGATCACGGTTCACTGCAGCCTCAACCTCTCAGACTCAAGCAATCCTCCCACCTCAGCCTCCCAGACAGCTGGGATACAGGCAAGCACCACCACACCCGGTTAATTTTTTATTTTTTGTAGATACAGGGTCTCGCCATGATGCCCAGGCTGGTCTCAAACTCCTGGACTCAAGCAGTCCTCCCATCTCAGCCTCCCAAAGTGTTGGGATTACAGGTGTGAGTCACCTCGACTGGCCTGGAACTTAATTGACAAGGGTTGAGTGTTGGGGAGTTGATCAGAGTGATTGAAAAACCAGCTCTGCTGGGTGCAGTGGCTCACACCTGTAATCTCAGCACTTTGAGAGGCTGTGGTGAGCAGATCATTTGAGGTCAGGAATTCGAGACCGGCTGGCCAACATGGTGAAACTCTGCCTCTACTAAAAATACAAAAATCAGCCAGGCATGGTGGCAGGCACCTGTAGTCCCAGCTACTTGGGAGGCTGAGGCAGGAGAATAGTTAGAACCCGGGAGGTGGAGGTTGCAGTGAGCTTACGACACTGCACTCCAGCCTGGGTAACAGAGCAAGACTCTCAAAAAAAAAAAAAAAAAAAAGAGAGAGAGAGAGAGAGTGAGAAAAGGAAAACCATCTCTAACTCTTCATCCATCCCTGTGTCTCTGCCCTTGTCAGTATTACTTTGCTACTTCTCCCATCAAGAAGTTGAGTCTAGATCCCCATCCCTAGAATCGGGCTGCTTTAGCCAATAGGATGAAACGAAGGGATGAAGTGACGAAGTGATGTGCTAGATCTCAGCCTAGGCCTCAAGACACCTGTGGCTTCCACTTGCTCCCTCTGGACTCTGCTAACACCAAGACAACAAGCCCGACTTCTCAGACTCAAGCAATCCTCCCACCTCAGCCTCCCAGATAGCTGGGATATAGGCAGACGCCACCACAGCCTGCTGGATGTTGAAAGTCACATGGAGCAAGAGGAACCCTTCTCAAGCCCTGTACTCTGTGCCCCAGGGCCTTAACATGTGTGGACCATGCCCTCCAGACTGCTCTGGCTCACCTCCCGTGACTTAGGGACACTGTTCTCTTTGGAGACTCAGCTCAGGCAACCCTCTCCCAAGAGCCTTTGCAGAACCTGGAGGTCCAGGGTTTCCTGAGGCCAGTTTGTGTCACTCTGCTTTCTGACTCTCTATTCTTCAGTCCAGCTGCCTCATTCACAGATATGGAAACTGAGGCCCAGAGAGGAGAAGTGACTTGCCCAAGGTCACCCAGCTGAGGGCCATGTTGGCCGCTCCCCCAGCAGGTTTCCATCTTCCCTTTCCTCAGCATCTCAACCCACAAGAGCCTGGATGTGGCAATCCCATGGCGACAGAGGGAACCTGTGCCCCCACCATGTGCCAAGTCTCGAGTCAGGATGAGACTCCTGGAGGGTCCCCTGGGAGCCTCCACTGGCACCACCTCCTCCCCACATCCCTGCAAGGTGGGCACGAGCAGCATTCCCTCTTCAGATGAGGAGGTGAGGCTCAGAGGGAAGAGGCGGGCCTGGTCACGTGGCCATGGAGGGATGGGGGATCTGATCCCAGACCTTTCTACAGCCTGCATTCGGCCTCCTCCATGGCTTTGGGGCAGAGCCAGGGCCAGCCACCACGGAGAGGAGCAGACAGAAACCCGGGGTGGGCAACGGGGAGGTCTCAGTCTGGGGGAGCAGTGGACGGTGGGGAACCACCAAGGCAGGAAGACGCAGAGCAGAAAGTGAAAGGAACCAGAGGCCTAGAATAGCTGCGGGTGACTACAGACGCTACCAGAAAGAGAAACCAGGCGGCCCACGGAGGGGTGGGGCACCCACTCCTCAGGGAGGCGGCCCCAGGGGCTGAGGAGGCCCATGGCCAGGTCCCTACTAACCCGGGCAGCCCCCGCTTGGCTTGGCAGCCTGGGTGGATGCCCACACTGTGGGAATGGAATTGGGGTGAAGGGCTGTCTTAGGGCAGAGACGGGTCCACTTCTAACTTTAGGCTGACCTCCACATCACTTGGATCAATTACCACGACCTTATAAGATCTGGGACCCGCAAAACTCGTCAAACAGTGCAGCTGGTGAAGTCGGGGCCATGCCGTGAAGACAAGCCTGTTGGTTAACATCTCCTAGTGGCTGTTGATGTCTGTCTCTGGTGGTGGTTCCCTGCTGTGGTGACGCTGCAGGCTCCAGAGCCAGGCGGCTGGGGTTCAATCCGGGCTCGGCCTCTTGCTGGATGTGTGACCTTGGGCCAGTCACTTCACTTCTCTGGGCCTCTGTGACTATTATCACTGACTTCACGGGGGGGTCCTGAGAATTAGCTGAATGAGTATAAGTGAAACACATGGAACAGCTCAGAGAAAGTGCCTGATAAACAGCTTTTATTATCCACTGTCTGGACACACTGTATAGACAGACACACACATCCACCCACACACACACATACACATGGGGAAGGTCCCTCCAGGATGTGACAGGGACTCTTTTTTTGTTCACTTCTGTGTCTTCAGGGCCTAGAACAGTGGCTGGCACACAGCAGGTGCTCAATAAATGTTTGTGGCATGAAGGGAGTGGTGGAAGGAGGAGGGGAGGGAAGGAAAGGGTGGGGGAGGGAACAGAAAGTCAGCAATTTCCCGGTGTGGGGCATTGATTCTGTTGCTCTGTATTTAATTCTCTTATCACATTGCCATGCACTGCTTTGGTTCATTGAAAAAAATGTGTCTTCAGGGAGAGCCGGCAACAGAGCGGGGAGGTGGCTTGCAAGCTGTGATGGTCTTTCAGCTACGGCTGGCCCCAAGACACCCCCACCACGGCCTGCTAAGAGCTCCAGAGACCCGCCTCTCTCGGGCCAGGGCTGGCGGTGGCAGCTGTGCAGCCTGCGGGCAGCTAGAGAGGTGACAGGAAGCTCAGCAGGACAAGCTGTTCCCAGCCTACCAAGAACCTCAAGGCGAGAGGACAGGCTGTTCAGGGCTGAATCTGAGTGCTCCCAGCCCCTCCCGCCCAGGGGAAGTGTCACCAGCATCCAGGGCGGGGACCTCTGCCCTGGCCTGGAGATCTTGTTGCTCTTCTGATCTCTACGAGGAACTCACCCCACTTGCTTTCCAGGAACGCCTCGTACAACCGGCGGGCAGATGGTTCGCAGGGGAGGCCGGGGAGCCCAGCCCTGCCTGCCTCGCACCCTGCGCTGGGCTGCTTCGGACATGCCACTCACCTCTCTGGCCTCAGCTTCCCCACCTTCAAAACAGAGAAAATAGGGCAGCACATGCAGGCATACTGTGAAGACTCAGAGCAAAGTTCAACGTTTTTTTTTTGTTTGTTTGTTTTACCATTAATTACTTTATTTGTTTGTTTGTTTGTTTGTTTTTTATTTTTTTGAGATGGAATCTCACCTGTCGCCCAGGTTGGAATGCAGTGGTGCCATCTTGGCTCACTGCAACCTCCGCCTCCAGGGTTCAAATGATTCTCCTGCCTCAGCCTCCTGAGTAGCTGAAATTACAGGTGTGTGTCACCATGCCTGGTTAATTTTTGTATTTTTAGTAGAGATGGGGTTTCACCGTGTTGGCCAGGCTGCTCTCGAACTCCTGACCTCAGGTGATCCGCCCGCTTTGGCCTCCCAAAGTGCTGGGATTACAGGCATGAGCCACCACACCCAGCCCCATTAATTACTTTAAAACAAACGGTGGCAGCTAGGCGCAGCGGCTCATGCCTGTAATACTAGCATTTTGCAAGGCTGAGGCGGGAGAATTGCTTCAGGTCAGAAGTTTGAGACCAGCCTAGTCAACATGGTGAAACCCCATCTCTACTAAAAATACAAAAATTAACTGGGTGTGGTGGCACACACCTGTAATTCCAGCTACTCGGGAGGCTGAGGCATGAGAATAGCTTGAACCTGGGAGGCAGAGGTTGCAGTGAGCCGAGAATGCGCCACTGCACTTCAGTCTGGGTGACAGAGCAAGACTCTATCTCCAAAAGAGAAGGAAAGAAAAAAAAAAAAGATGGTAAAATACACATCACATAAAAATCACCAATTTAAAGTACAGTTACGTAGCATTTAGTACATTCACAGTGTTATATAACCATCAGTCTAGTTCTAGAATGTTTTCACCACCCTAAAATATAACCCCATATTCATAGCAGTCACCCCCCAGCCCCCTTGTCCCAGCCCCTGGTAAACCCTAATCCACTTTCTTCCCCTATGGATTTGCCTCTTCTGGACATTTCATATAAATGGAATCATACCGTATCATACAGGAGGTGGCCTTTTGTGTCTGGTTTCTTTCACTCAACATAATATTTTCAAGTTTATCCACTTCATGTAGCATCAATCAGTCTTTTATTACCATGATTCCTACAATCCATTGATTACTTTTTGTTTTTTTTTTTAAAAAAAGGGGGATTTCAAAAAGTGTTTATCGGCTGGGTGCAGTGGCTCACGCCTGTAATCCCAGCACTTTGGGAGGCCAAGGCAGGAGGATCGCTTGAGTCTAGGAGTTTGAGACCAGCCTGGGTAATATAACAAGACCCCGTCTCTACTAAAAATACAAAAATTAACTGGGTATGGTGGTACCTGCCTGTAGTCCCAGCTACCAGGGAGGTTGAGGTTGAAGGATCGGTTGAGCACAGGAGTTTGAGGCTGCAGTGGGCTATGATGGTGCCACTGCATTCCAGTCTGGGTGACAGAGGGATACTCTGTGTCATAAAAAAGTGTTTATCAAGGGAAAACACAATCACTTACATGCACACATCTGAGTGTCCAGCTTGGTGAGTTTTGACATAGTTGTATGTCCACAGAGCCACCACCCAGGCTGAGGTCCAGCCTGGGCAACATAGTGAGACTCCATCTCTGCTAAAAATAATTTTAAAAATTAGCTGGTGTGCACCCTTAGTCCCAGCTACTCAGGAGGCCAAAGCAAAAGGATGGCTTGAGCCCAGGAGGTCGAGGCCGCAGTGAGCTATGATTGTGCCACTGTACTCCAGCCTGGGCAACAGAGTGAGATCCTGTCTCAAAACAAAATAAAACAGAAAACCAAACAGAAACTGAAGTACAGAAGAAGAGATCACATGGGCTGCCAAAGTCACATGCCCAATAGAAAGAGCTTAGTCGGCGGGGCGCGGTGGCTCATGCCTGTAATCCCAGCACTTTGGGAGGCCAAGGCGGGTGGATCACGAGGTCAGGAGATCAAGACCATTCTGGCTAACACGGTGAAATCCTGTCTCTACTAAAAATACAAAAAAACTTAGCCGGGCGTGGTGGCGGGCGCCCGTAGTCCCAGCTACTCAGGAGGCTGAGGCAGGAGAATGGCGTGAACCCGGGAGGCAGAGCTTGCAGTGAGCCGAGATTGCGCCACTGCGCTCCAGCCTGGGCGACAGAGCGAGACTCCCCCCACAAAAAAAAAAAAAAAAAAAGAAAGAGAAAGAGCTTAGTCTCGAGTTGAAGAACCTCAGCCCACCTGGCCCCCCGGGTCCCGACTCTGCCCTGACACAGGGCCCAGCAGGCTGTGGTTTGGGGATTTCTCAAAAGGACCTTCTGGAGCGCTATATGAGAAGCATAGATGGAGAACTCGACTCTTACCCTGCAGCCCCTCTCACACTCACCACACCCATACACACTCAAGCACACGCACACTCACAAATGCATTCACACACACGCTATGCCCAAACACATCACACCCTTGCAAACACACACCATACATCTCATACACCACACACTCTTATACAATATACATATGCCATGCATTCTCACACACACGCTTACACACTTCCACACTCACACACATATCCTGCACGCACACATTCATGTGTTATCACACACCTACCATGAACATACACCACACATTCCCTTACACTCAGCCTTTAGAAAACGCAAACTAGTCTGGAACACCTCTATACAAAAGGCAGTGGCAAGCTGGGTGCGGTGGCTGACTCCTGTAATCCCAGCACTTTGGGAGGTTGTTAGGAGGATCACTTGAGGTCAGGAGTTTGAGACTAGCTTGGCCAACATGGTGAAACCCCATCTCTACTAAAAACACAAAAATTAGCCAGGCGTGGTGGCACAGCCCTGTTATCCCAGCTATTCAGGAGGCTGCGGCAGGAAAATCACTTGAATCTTGGAGGCGGAGTGAGCTGAGATCGCGCCATTGCGCTCCAGCCAGGGTGACAGAGCAAGACTCAGGCAAGGGGACATTACCTCAAAGCTAATTCCCCCATTCCTGCTCCCTCCTGTACTAAAATCTAAGAAAGTACCTATGGAAAATATCCCCCAGTACGCAGCACTGGTGACTTCTGGAGGGCTGGGGATGTTCCACCAACAGCCCCACCAAGTCGGCAGTGCTTGTTACCCTGTGTCAGCCTGGGTACCGGCAGCCTTCTCTGGATTATCTCTCGACTGTCATCATAATGGGTCCATGAGATAGGATGTTATCCCCACTTTGCAGAGGAGGAAGTTGAGGCTCAGAGCAGGAAGTCACTTGGCCTAAGACTCTTGCTCAATGTTGCATTTAGAGAGATAGGCTGCATTTGCCTCTTTGCTTTCATATCTGTTCTCTTGCTCAACTCCGTATGGTGAGAACCAACATATCCCAGGCCTCCTTGCCAACTGGCTCTCTACTGAGTTAAACAAAGAGGAAGCCTGGAGGGAGGCTGGAGGGTGAGAGGAAGGGTTAAAGCATGGCGTTTCTCCCTGTCTCTGCTTCAAGTGGCATCTTTGCAGCAGCAGGGACTTCTTTGTGGCTCCAGTGTCCCTGGCAAAGTCTAGCCTTTGGAACGGTTCAGTTGCCATTCCTGCATTTCAGATGGCCCCAGCTCCTGGGCTCTAGTAATACGGGGTCCTCCGGTTTTCCCTCTTGCATTCCGGGAGGTACTGGCTTCCTGCTGATGCTCATCTCTGATAGTCTCATCATTCATGTATCCATTTCCCTCTGTTTGAAATACCTGATGTGGTTTCTGTTTTCCTGGGTGGACCCTAATGGATATGAAACAAGACAGGGATTTGAACTCAGATCTTGTGACTCCTGAGACTCAAGTGTAATCATTCTGTGACACTGTCTCTTAGTTAAGCCTTCCCTTGAAATTGTTTCCAGCACCAGAGATTGCCCCATGTACATGTGTCTCTCACCTCCCTTTTGTCTAATAGAGCTGAGTTGCAATACCACTCATCACCAGTAGGGAGAAACCCATTTGGCAGCAAGTGCTCTGGCAGAATTTCATGTTTAGAAACTTTCCTCCTAACTTGTTCCTCAGTTGGATCAGAAAGCAACAATTAATTTAAATGTAAAAGAAAGGTCTTCTCTTACTAAAGGGAATAATAGCTTCATTTGTTTGTTAATGAGCAGGATAGTTAACTGTAAGACCATCTGGCCAGTTGAGATTCTCAATGAACAGAATTCTCGCCAACAGTGGAAAGTTTACACATTCCTCCCTGCCTACACAACACTGGCAGGAAGAATGGATGCACAATTTTCCAGCGGTTTTTGCCAAAAATAGCTCCCAGAGGACCCAGGCATGGAACTTCTGATCTAATTCAGTGTATTCTTTGGGTCTATAAATTTCTTATGGCTGAGCTTGAAAGTTTGATACAATGAGTTGTTTCCCTCTTTCAGCGAGCAACCCATGTACAAGGGTGGGTCTGGAGCCAGAAAGACCCAAGTTAGCATCCAGGTCTTTCAGTCACCTGCTGTGACTCCTTGGGCGAGTTGCTGAACCTCTCTGAGCTCTGCTCTTCTTCTCTGTAAAATGGGGTTGATACTACTTGCCCTGAGAGATTCCTGGGAGAATTAAATGAGCTAAAGTGTACAAATGCTTGCTATACATTAAAACAAATGCTCATATCCTTTATTCTAGTTTTTTATGGTTTATTTCTGTTCCATGAAGACTAACGCCTCAGCTGGGGAGGGGGTCACTCAAAATGTCTGGAGACTACTTCACTCACATGCCTGGTATCTTTGTTGGCATGACTTGAAGGTTGGGTGTCACCATCACTGGGAACAGAGACTGATGTGCTGACATGTGGCCTCTTCAAGTGTCTTGGGTTTCCTTCCAGCATGGCAGCCTCAGGAGTTAGACATCTTAAGTTGCAGGTAAGGGCTCCAAGAACAAGTCTTCCAGAAACAAGATAGAACTGTATGACCTTTTATGACCAAGTCTCAGACATCGCACAGCATCACTTCTGTAATACTCTCTTGGTGGAATTTATCAAACGCCTAGTTTCAAGAGGAGGAGATAGAGACTCCACTTCTTTTTTCTTTTTCTTTCTTTCTTTCTTTTTTTTTGTTTTTTTGAGACAGAGTCTGGCTCTGTCACCCAGGTTGGAGTGCAGTGACATGATCTTAGCTCACTGCAACTTCTGCCTCCTGTGTTTAAGTGATCCTCCCACCTCAGCCTCCCGAGTAGCTAGGACTACAGGTATGTGCCACCACAATCAGCTAATTTTTGTATTTTTGGTGGAGATGGGGTTTCACCATGTGGTCCAGGTTAGTCTCAAACTCCTAAGCTCAAGCAACCCACCTGCCTCGACCTCCCAAAGTATTGGGATTATAGGCGTAATCCATGGCGTCTGGCCTAGACCCCACTTCTTAATCCAAGAAGTGGCAAAGACTTCACAGCTGTGTTTTCAAAGTACCACCCCTTTTGACTAAGCCAGTCCACCCCTGAGTATCACCCCATCAGATATGGGAAATAATGCCTCTGCAAATCAGATGGTCACTGCAGCCCTGATGGTAACAGCAAATGATCAGGAATAACCCAAAAGTCCATCAATAGCGGGCTGGGTAAATACATCATGATGTTTCCACACAGTGGAATACTATGGAGTTAAAAAAAAAAAAAATAGGCTGGGTGCAGTGGCTTACGCCTGGAATCCTAATATTTTTTGGGAGGCTGAGACAGGAGGAGCACTTGGGCTCAGGAGTTCGAGACCAGCCTGGGCAATGTAGTGGGGCCCCATCTCCACAAAACATTTTAAAAAAATAATTAGCCAGGCATGGTGGTATGCACCCGTAGTCCTAGCTACTTGGGAGGCTGAGGCGGGAGGATCACTTGAGCCTGGGAGGTTGAGGCTGCAGTGAGTTGTGATCGTACCACTGTACTCCAGCCTAGGTGACAGAATGAGACCCTGTCTCATATAAAAATAAATAAATAAACAAACAAACAAGGTTATTCCATGTATATTGTTATAGAACCATTCTGAATACTACTGTGCAGTGAAAAAAGCAAGGTGCAGGACACTATGTGTGCTAGGCAGCCTCCAGATGACATACAATAATTCTCACCTCCTGGGACCTAATGTGGTCCTCTCTCACATTAACTAAGGCTGACCTGTGTATTTAGGAGGATACAGTGGAAACATGTCTTCCAAGGCTAGGTCATAAATGATATTGCAGCTTCCACTCTGTTCCATCTTGAACCACTTACCCTGACAGAAACCAGCTGCCATGTTGTGAGGACACTCAAGCAGCCCTATCGAGACATCTATGTGGTGAGGAGCTGAGACCTCCTGCCAAAAGCCACATAATGAGCCATCCAGAAAGTAGAGCCTCCAGCCCCAGTTGAGCCTTCAGATGACAGCAGCCCTGGCCAACTGCTTGACCACAGCCTCATGTGACACTGAGCCAGAATCACCTAGCTGAGTTGCTCCCAAATTCCTGCCCCTCAGAAACTGTGAGATAAAAAAGGTTTATTCATATTTTAAGCTGCCAAATTTGGGGCTAACTTGCTATGCAACGATAGCAATAGATAACGAATACAGTATGCACATGGATTCATCCATTCTCACATTGCTCTAAAGAAATACCAGAGACTGAGTAATTTATAAAGAAAAGAGGTTTAGTTGGCTCACAGTTCTGCAGGCTGTACAGGACGCATGGTGCTGGCCTCTGTTCATCTTCTGGAGAGGCCTCAGGAAACTTCCAATTATGGCAGAAGGCAAAGAGGGGGCAGGCATGTCACATGGTGGGAGCAGGAGCAAGAGAGAGATGGGGGAGGTGCTATACACTTGTAAATGACCAGATCTCATGAGAACTCACTCACTCTCATAGGGATAGTACTAACAGGGATGGTGTTAAACCATTCATGAGAAATCCACTCCCATGATACAATCACCTACCACCAGGCCCCACCTCCAACATCGGGGGTTACAATTCAACATGAGATTTGGGTGGGGACACAGATTCAAATCATGTCAGTATGGCAGTCTAACATTTGAGAAAATGTATTAAGTATTTCTGAAAGGAGGCCGGGTCTGGTGGCTCATACCTGTAATCCAAGGACTCTGTGAGGCCGAGGTGGGCAGATCACCTGAGGTCAGGAGATTGGGACCAGCCTGTCCAACATAGGGAAACTCCATCTCTACTGAAAATACAAAATTAGCTGGGCATGGTGGTAGCCACCTGTAATCCCAGCTACTTGGGAGGCTGAGGCAGGAGAATCACTTGAGCTCGAGAGGTGGAGGTTGCAGTGAGCCAAGAGCGCACCACTACATTCCAGCCTGGGTGACAAGAGTAAATCTCTGTCTCAAATAAAAAAAAATAAAGGCCGGGCGTGGGGGCTCATGCCTGTAATTCCAGGACTTTGGGAGGCTGAGGAGGGCAGATCATAAGGTCAGGAGTTCGAAACCATCCTGGCCAACATGGTGAATCCCCATCTCTACTAAAAATACAAAAATTAGCTGGGCATGGTGGCATGTGCCTGTAGTCCCAGCTACTCGGGAGGCTGAGGCAGGAGAATCACTTGAACCCGGGAAGTGGAGGTTGCAGTGAGCCGAGATCATGCCATTGCACTCCAGCCTGGTGAAAGAGCGAGACTCCATCTCAAAAATAAAAGGTATTTCTGGAAAGAAATAGAAGCAACTGGCATCAGAAAGGGAACTGGGGTGGCTGGGGAACGAGAGCAGTCAGCGGGGAAAGAGACTCTCATCTCTTTTGCATTTTGAACCATCTTTTTAAAAAATGAACTAAATGTCAAATCAATCAGTAAAAACAAAGTGCTGTTATTTGTTTGTTTGTTTTGTTTTTTTGAGAAGGAGTCTCACTCTGTTGCCCAGGCCAGAGTGCAGTGGTGCAATCTTGGCTCGCTGCAAGCTCCGTCTCCCGGGTTCAAGTGATTCTCCTGCTTCGGTCTCCTGCGTAGCTGGGACTACAGGGGCCCGCCACCATGTCCAGCTAATTTTTTTTTTTTTTTTTGTATTTTTTAATAGCGACAGGGTTTTACCATGTTAGCCAGAATGGTCTTGATCTCCTGACCTCGTGATCTGCCCACCTCGGCCTCCCAAAGTGCTGGGATTACAGCCGTGAACCACTGCACCTGGCCCCAAGTGCTATTTTTAGGCAGCCCGCAGTAAGTAACAGCTGTGATTATTCATGTCACAAATATTTCTCAAGCTGCCAGAAGCTTCCCGTGTGTATATGTTGGATAGACCTGCAACCTTCATGGGTTTATGAAGAATGAGGTAGGCCTGCGGCTGAGAGGTACATAGAAGCCCCACCATGTACTAGCTGTGTGCTGGGGGTAGGCCACTTAACCTCTCTGAGCTTCCATTTCCTACCTGAAAAACAGGGATCGTGGGCATAGTCATATGGGCCACGTGTTCAGCTATAGGCCAAGCATGAGGTAAACACTTAATAGATTTGACTGTTGTTATTGTACTTTTTTATTTTTATTTTTTTTTGTGAGATAGGGTCTCCCTCATCTGGAGTGCAGTGGCACAATTGTACCTCACTGCTGCCTCAAACTCTTGGGCTCAAGCAAGAAATCCTCTCCTGCCTCACCTTCCCAAGTAGCTGGAAGCATGCCACCATGATTGGCTAATTTTTAATTTTTTTGTAGAGACAGAGTCTCGCCATGTTGCCCAGGCTGCTCTCAAACTCCTGGCCTCAAGTGATCCTCCTGCCTTGACCTCCCAAAGTGCTGGGATTACAGGTGTGAGCCACTGCACTAGCCAGATTTGGCTGGTTTTATTAATAAGGGCCAAAGATCCTGCCTTGGGCAAGGAGAAGGGAGGAACACATTGAGCCCATTGTTGCCACCTGAGGAGGAGGGCTGGAGTAGGTGGCCCACGAGGGAGCAAAGCTTCCCAGGATAGAAGGTGGGCAAGGGGTTATGAAGGCACCAAAGAGACAAAGGGAGACTCCACCTGTGTACCCAGCACCCCTACCCCTCATCCTTCCCCGTGCAAGATGGTGGGAGGGCAGCCCTGACTGCAGGGAAATCCACACCTGTGCCCCTTCCCCCACCACCTGGCCTGATAGGCAAGTGCAGAGCAGGAGGCAGCTCACACTCCAGAAGGAAGAGGCACACCCTCTCCTAGGGCCCCGGGTGTGTGCTGGGTGCCACACAGCCCTGTGTTCCAGCTCTCCACGAAGGACCCATGCTAGGACAGGGCAGGACAGGGACCCACCAACCATGAGGCAGCACCTGGAAGAGTGGGAGGGTCAAGGGGTACAGGAGGAGCTGGGGGTCATTGAGGTCGGGGGCTGCCTTGGGTGCCTGGCTCTCTCCTCCTGCCGTGCCAGAAAGGGTGCTTGGGTGACAGGCACCCACATGCCTCCAGATTATAGGGTGCCAGGGCATGGTGGCAGGGTGGGCCTGGGGAATTCCCACATGGCAAACCTGGGCATCAGCCTGGTAGGGCAGAACGGGTGTCAGGAAGCCAGGCTGTGGCTCCATGTCACTGCACGACCTCAGCAAGTTGCTTCTCCCCTGTGCCTGGCTTTCTCGAGCTGTCGAATGAGGCGTGGCCTCTGGGCCCCGAGGGGTTTACGGGTTGTCTGGGAGCAAGACAGAGATGAGAGGACAGGTTAGCAAGCCTGCCTGACTCTAAGGATGACTGGAGACGGTACCCCTCTGGGGCAGTCCCTGGGGAGGCACCTCCTGGCCTGGCCAGGGATGTGGGGGGTCCTCTGCTCATGACTCACGCTTTCTGGGACTGACATTGTCCCCTGGGAGGCGCTTGCCAGGAAGGGCCTGATCCGGCCCTTTCGGCCCCGTGCAGATGTCTCAGCCTTAGCTGCCCAGGCCAGGAAAATGCTGTCCAGCTCCGCCCCACGGCAGGGAGGGGGGCGGGACTGAGATACGGGGGGCCTTTCTTCTGGACAGTGAACACCATCTATGCTCAGCTCGGTCACTGCCCTGGTGATTTTTGGCAACACGAAACCCTTGTCCTCAAGGACACTGCACCCTGAAGCCCCCTTCGATCTGAGTCAGGGACCCCTGTCCGATGCGTCTCAGGACTGGCCGCCCTTGCACAAGCCAAAACCTTGTGCTCTTTTCTTCTTCTCTGAAGTCATTGTCCTTAGTGCGGGTTCCCTAGAAGCTGACCCTACACAGGGGTTTGGTGACCTTGATATGGTGCTGGGTCACCCCTTAGGGGTCCTGATCAGGGGAAAGGGAACTGGAATTTTATGCCCACCACATGTGACTGGTTAAGGGAGCCCCCACTTCCGCCCTCTGGGCAGTGCGTGAATTCCTGGGAGCTTCTGCTTCTCCAGGGGCTGCAGGCAAAGCTGATTCCAGCAGCGACAGATGGTGCCTGACTAGGAAATGTAGGCAGCTACTGCGGGCAGATAAAGTTCCCTGGAGGGAGGGGTAAAGAGAAGGGGGCTGGGGAGGAATCTGGGAGGGGCACGGGCAGCGCCTGCGACAGCAGCCGAATGCTCTCCATTGGACCTCTATTTCTGGAAAACATGTGCTTCTCTCCCTTCCCACAGCCTCCCTTATCCGTCACCAGGACACCCAGGAGCCTCCTAACTAAACTCCCTCCAGCTCCACTAACTACTGCCCACCCAGCAGCAGAGGGACTTTCTAAATGCCTATCTGAGCCAATTCTCTACATCGAGCTGATTTTCTAAATGCCAGTCTAGCCACTCTAACCCCCTGCCCTCCGGTGGGCTCCCCCAGCCCGTGGGGGTCACAGACTCAGCTACCCCTAGGCACAGGGAGGTGCCATGAATGAATGAACCCAGGGTGGCCACTGCAAACCCACAGGCCTCCCCAGATACCTGTTTGATGGAGACAGCAGTTGAGAAATGCGCCTCACCTCTGAGAAGATGACATCCTAAGTGTGATGATGGATTGGTGTGGCACAGCGATAGAGGAGTAAAGGGTACAGGTCCCATCCGAAGGAGGCAGCCTCCGCTTGGCTCCAGCAGATGGTTCTTGCAGGGCTGAGGGACAGCATGTGCGAAGGTCCTGGGGCAGGAGCGGGGCACAAACACGGGAGATGCAAAGGAAGGCTAGTGGGGCTGGAACACTGGGGAGGGGTTGGGAGGTAGGGGTAAAAGGGGGGTGAGGGGCCTGGATCCTGCACTGACAGCAAGCCAGGTGGGTTGGGGGGCATAGCAGTGTGATTCACGCCGGAGGAGATCAGGAGATCACCTCTGGTGTGGGCAGAGTTGGGATCACTGAGGAGGGGCCAGGAGACCTGGTGGGAGGTTTCTGCCATGGACGGTCCAGGCAGGAGATGAGGTGGTGTGGACCTGGGCGGTGGCCTCAGGGAGGAGGGGATGAACAGGCCCAGGATGTGGTGAGGAGGCCTTGCTGAAGGGCCAAGTGTGGAGCTGGGAATGGCTGTGGCTGCATCTCAGTGGACTGGAAGGCTGGAGGTTCAGAGAGGGAGCCATCTACTCCAGAGTGCATCTCACTGCTGCTTCTAGGAGCCCGCAGGGCACCTGGGCAAAGACTGTCCTGGAGGGTCCTAGAGCCCCCTGGGGAGGGTAGGAAGGGCACCCAGGCTCCCGCCCTGTCCGTGAGGTCAGATCAGCCCCACATAAGTTCTGGGGAAGGGAGACGAAAGAGGAAAAGGACCCAGGAAGCACTGCACAATCCAAGAAGGGGCTGGGCACATTGGCTCCCGCCTGTAATCCTAACACCTTGGGAGGCTGTGGTGGGAGGATCACTTGAAGCCAGGAGTTCAAGAACAGCCTGGGGAACATAGTGAGACCCCATGTCTATAAAAAGTTTAAAAGTTTTTTTTTTTAAATAGAAAAGCTCCAAGAAGGGGTGCAATCCCTAAAACATCTCCACACCAGGTGCACAAAAAAGCTGCACACCAGATGCTGGTGCCGGGTCTGCTCACTCACCTGCAAGGTGGTGTGAAGCCGGCTGGAGTCCGCCATTGCAGGCTGAGGACTCAGAAGCTTGGAGAGGGAAAGGCCCTGCCCAAGGCCACCCAGCTAGAGGGGGAGGGTGTCATCCCCAGTGCAGCCATGATGCTCCCATCTCTTCTTGCTCTTGAAGCTATTCAGAGGCCGCCTGCCCCCATCACCAGCCCCCTGTCCTCCTGTCTTCAGCAAGCCCTGGCCAGAGTCGTGACTTGCCTGGGACTTTCCCTGTCCTGGCCTTGCAGGGTTTGGTTCTGATTCTCAAAGCAAAATGGCCTCCTCTGTTGCTAAACTGTCTTCCTGGAGGATGGCAGGTTCCCAGACAGGCTGTTGCTGGCAGTAGGGGAGGAGGGAATATGCAGGGGGTGTCCCGAGGAGCTGCTTATCATTTTCCAGGCTCTCTGCTGAAGGCCGTGCGTGATCTCCATTTTTTTTTGAAATGGAATCTCCCTCTGTCGCCCACGCTGGAGTGCAGTGGCGTGATCTCAGCTCACTGCAACCTCTGCCTCCTGGGTTCAAGCGATACTCCTGCCTCAGCCTCCTGAGTAGCTGGGATTACAGGTGTCCACCACTACACCCGGCTAAGTTTTGTATTTTTAGTAGAGATGGGGTTTCACCATATTGGCCAGGCTGGTCTTAAACTCCTGACCTCAAGTTATCCACCCACCTCGGCCTCCCAAAGTTTTTTTTTTGAGATGAGTCTCACTTTGTTGCCCAGGCTGGAATGCAGCAGTGACCTTGGCTCACTGCAATCTATGTCTCCCAGGCTCGAGCAATATTCTTGCCTCACCCTGAGTAGCTGGGATTACAGGCACCCACTACCACGACCAGCTAATTACTATATTTTTAGTAGAGATGGGGTTTCACCATGTTGGCCAGGTTGGTCTCGAACTCCTGACCTCAGGTGATCTCCCTGCCTTGACCTCCCAAATTGTTGGGATTGCAGGCGTGAGCCACTGAGCCCAGCCCTGTTTTCCATTTCTGAATCACATCTGCAAGTCTGTGTCAGCTTAGCTGGGAGGTGCCAGAAAGTCGGCCCTGGTGTGAAAACCCTGAGAACGAATCAGGGCTGTCTGAGTGTGAGGCAAGTGACATGTCCAAGCAGTCACGAAATTCCAACCCCACTTCCTCTTTTTTTTTTTTGAGACAGGATCTCACTCTGTTGCCCACGTTAGAGCACAGCAGCACAGCCTTGGCTCACTGTAGCCTCGAACTCCTGGGCTCACGGGATTCACCTGCCTCAGCCTCCTGAGTAGCTGGGACTACCAGTGTGTACACCACCACACCCAGCTAATATTTTACCTTTTGTAGAAACAGGGTCTCATTATGTTGCCCAGGCTGGTCTCAAACTCCTGGGCTCAAACGATCCCTCCACCTCAGCCTCCCGAAGTACTGGGATTACAGGCATGAACCACCATGCTTGGCTCAACCCCACTTTCTTATGATCATGGCAGGTCACCCAAGCCTTCAATGGCTCCCCAGGGCCAGTCACACTAAATCCCAGCTCTGCCCTTGCTCATTGCCACTGCCTTGATCTTCTTTCTGGCCTCCAGGACTGTCTGCTGGGACCATTACAGTAGTCTCTTGCTTGGTCTCCTGCTCTCCCAGTCTTGCCCCATCTGGTCTAGCTTTTCCCCCTAGCAGCAGACTGAGCTTTCTAGAACCCAAATCTGACCACATCCCGCCTCCACTTAAGAGTATGTCACTGGGTCCCACTGCCCCCAAGCTGGTATCCAAGCTTGCTCTCAGCCTGGCAATCAGGATCAGCTGCCTTGGATCTGCCCCCTGACAACACTTCCCCACCAAACCCCACACTCTGACCCAGACGAGCCATCATCCCCATCACTCCCTCTCGTGTCCCTCAAGCTTGACCTTGACCCTGGTCAGCTGTTTCCCACACCCCGAATGCACTTGCTGTCCTTCTCATCAACACCAGCTCTTCCTTCAAGGTTGGTCCCAGTGGTTGTCTCCAAGAGGGGTCTCCAGGATTCTTAGTGACAAGCAGCAGAATCCAACTGTGGCTCACTTAAGCAGAAGAAAACATACTAAACAGATACTGGGGTATAAAAACTCCCAGGAAGGCAGGAGGATCCCATGGAAAAGGGGAGGCAAGACATCACCCCTCTTCCTACCACAGAGCCAACCTGGTGAAGTCCTCCTTCTTCACAGCCACCAGGAACTCTATGTGGCCCAGGCTCCCTCCAGAAAGAGTCCTGGACACGACAAGCCTGCAACTCAAACTCCAGAGCAGGTGCTTCTGATCAGCAGAGTCCAGTCACATGCCATGCCCTAGCTGCAAGGGAGGCAGGAAAAGTGGGTGTGGACTATTTGGGCTCCTCCCATGGAAGGTGGGCTCTGCTTGCCCATTGTCCTATGTGGGAGGAGTTTCCTAACTGGGGGTGGGAGTTCAGAGAGTGGGGGCTCATAGACTAAGGCTCTGTACCTCCCCAAACCTCAGCATTCCCCATCTCAAGAGAGGCACAGTCAAATATCTGATCACTCAGTCCTTGACACAGCCCTCTGCTGCATCCCAAGTCCACAGGTTCAACTTCCTTTGCTTGTCTTGTACCCATGGGCATTTCCACATCTCTTCCTCCTTCTCTGTGCAAGCTTCCCTGATAAGCCTCCCATCCAGTAGAGGAGACAGGCACTGAAATGATGAGGACAGCCCAGTGTGATACATGCTGTGAAGGGGATATGCAGGGAGCCTAGAGGAGGCACCTGGTCCAGCTGGGGGCATCTGGGAAGGCTTCCTGGAGGTGGCACTGCTGAGTGTTGGAGAATAAATAGGAGTTATAGAAACAAAGGTGTTAGGCCAGGTGCAGTGGCTCATACCTGTAATCCTAGCACTCTGGGAGGCCAAGGCGGGCAAATCACGAGGTCAGGTGTTCAAGACCAACCTGGCCAATATGGCGAGACCCCATCTCTACTAAAAATACAAAAGTTAGCTGGGCGTGGTGTCACATGCCTGTAATCCCAGCTACTCGGGAAGCTGAAGCACAAGAATTGCTTGAACCTGGGAGGCAGAGGCTGTAGTGAACTGAGATCATGCTACTGCACTCCAGCCTGGGTGACAGAGTGAGACTTGGTCTCAGAAAAAAAAAAGAAGAGAGAGAAAAAAAGATGTTGGAGGCCGAGTGCGGTGGCTCACGCCTATAATCCCAGCACTTTGGGAGGCCAAGGCGGGCAGATCACGAGGTCAGGAGATCGAGACCATCCATCCTGGCTAACATGGGGAAACCCTGTCTCTACTAAAAATATAAAAAATTAGCTGGGCGTGGTGGTGGGTGCCTGTAGGCCCAGCTACTCGGGAGGCTGAGGCAGGAGAATGGCTACCTGGGAGGCAGAACTTGCGGTGAGTCGAGATTGTGCCACTGCACTCCAGCCTGGGAGACAGATCGAGACTTCGTCTCAAACA
This sequence comes from Piliocolobus tephrosceles, assembly GCF_002776525.5. Taxonomy (NCBI): domain Eukaryota; kingdom Metazoa; phylum Chordata; class Mammalia; order Primates; family Cercopithecidae; genus Piliocolobus; species Piliocolobus tephrosceles. Next base: position 11,190,830 of record NC_045450.1, on the reverse strand, counting down.
AAGAAAAGAAAGAAAGAAAGAAAGGTGTTGGAGACATTATCCCAGGCGGAGGCAACAGCTTTGCACAGCCACAGAGGTGCAAGGGGGAATTCCAAGGAGTTCTGGCATCACCAGGAGTAGTGTGTGAGGCAGAGCTGTCAAGAGATGAGACCACTCAGGGTGGAAGGTACCCAATCTCTGCTGGCTTATGGGGCCTGGCTTTGAGTGAGAGCTGGGTGCCAGGGCAGGGGAATGGCATGGTCAGATGTGAGCTGAGAATGACCCCTTGGAGAGCCTGACCTGGGGACCAGCCAGGGGTGTGGCAGGACTGTGGGGACCAGGAGAGCGACTCGACTCGGAAGACTCAGCTGGCTTCTGGTGGCAAGCAGAAGTTCGCCACTGCTGCTGGGGCATGTCTGGGCAAGGCAGAGAGACATGGGCAAGGCCCTGGCCCAGTCGGGAGTCCTCAGTTTCCTTATGTGTAAATAGAAGGGTGTAGTGATCTCCAGGCCAGGGGCTGAGAGCCAGTGAGGCCACCCACTTCCTGCTCCCGTCTGCCCCACTCCCACAATGTACCAGGAGCTGGGGATGCAGTGACAAGAAGTGGAAGCCACAGCCCAGCTCTCACGGGCAGTGGGTCCAGGAGTGGACACGCAGTGATGACCTAGGTCTGGGCTGAAGAGGCTTTTCCCAGCAGTGTGTGGCCCAGCATGCAGGAGAGATGCGCCAGGAAAGGGATCTTAGCCGTTGACAACTGCCCTCCCGTGACAGCCCCACTGGGGCCAGGTTTCTTGGGACAATTGATGCCATCATTCCGGGAAGCCTAGCCCAGGAGAGGCCCTGATTTCCCCCCATTTGCATAGCCAGTAACAGGAAACGGGACTTACATTGCCTCATCAGCGCAGGCTGGGCCAGGCCAGGCCAGCCCAGGGCTCAGCTTGGATGTCCCAGCCTGGGTGCCTCCTGGACAGCTGGCAGAAGCCCCATCTGGGTACTCCATCCTGTGGTGGCCAGACAGTTGGTCTGGGAGCTCCAGGGCTGTTCCCAGGCCCACCTGGATGTCCAACATGAAGGCTCCAAGCAGCTCAGCTGCATGCCTCGGGGAGGAAGGGGGCTGTCAGTGTGACAGCTGGGTGCTCCACCGGGGTCGAAGTGCGCCGTGTTACTGCCAAGCTATCCTGCTTCCCAGAAGTGATGTGTAGAACTTCCTCCTGCAAGGAGTGTGCCTATCTGCTACCTGGCCCCGCTCCATCCTCTCCCAGTTTCCCCCAGCTCCCTTCCAGAAAGCTGGGCTTTTAGCAGGAAGTGTTTCTCAGATGCTGTTCACTGGGTGCTGGGTGTGACCCAAGGCTCCATGTGCTGAGCTGGGTCCAGAAACCAGGAGTTTGGGGTGCAGAGAAGGGGCAAGCCTGGGTTTAGCCTCATCAGAGCCAGGTTCCCCTGGAGCCCTGGACCTCCTGAGTCTCAGTCCTCCCACATCTGCCATGGGGATACTTGTGACCACCTCTCAGTGTTGACAGGAGGCACTAAAAGGGAAGGCGCTATAGCAGTGCTGATGGCCGTGATCCTAGCGCTCACGTCTGCCTTAGTCGCAATGCTCCGGCCGCGTTGGGGCAGCTATTGAAAGAGAAGCCAGATTTTAACATTACATGAAGAGGCAACGTGGTAGAAGGTCAGCCCTGTCCAAGATACCCTGTGGACACTGCCTGACCTGGGTTTCGATCTTGGCTGTGCCACTTGCTGGCCGTATGACCCAGGGTGAGCTCCTCGGCTTCCCCGAAGCTCAGTTTCTGCATCTGTAGAATGGGAATGGATAGCGATGCCCATCCCTTAGGGCTATGGTGAGGAGTCAGTGAGACATCGCATGAAAGGGACCCACCAAAAGGGAAGGTGCCGTGATGAGGGGGCCGTGAGCCCACCAAGAGGATGTAAAGCTCAACCCTATAGCAGCTCCTGTGGCAGAGGCTGGGGTTATGGAAATGAGCCCCCGTGGCTGTGTTAAATAACCTCCCAGAGAAGTCAGAGGCAGCGAGGAGGCAGGAAGCACTCAGTCCTAGACTAGGGATCCAGAGAAGGACTGAGGAAGGCACATGCCTGGCCAGGGACATCTGAGGAGGCTACCCGGAGGAGGGGATGTCTAAGCTAATGTCAAGGATGGACAGGTTTGGCCCCCAAGGTGAAATGTCGCATCCCAGGAGATTAGCCAGCCTGGGCAAAGGCAGTGTGACCAATGTTTCTCTGCAGGTGTGGAAAGGACAAGCCACGTGCTTGAGGGATCACCCCCTGCTCCCCTACAGACCCCTGACTCCACCTCTCAGAGCCTTGAGCCTCCATCATGGGCACAGTCATTCTCTCTCTCACTCCAGGTCTTCAGACCCCTAGCATTGGGGATGCCCCCTTTCCCGGCATCACAGGAAAAGCAGGACAGTGGTGGCACATACCTGGTAGTATGGACTGTGTCCTTCTCCACGGGCCCCTGCTCTTCCTCCTCAGCAGCATCACTGCCAACACTGTAATTTGTAACTGTTTTCTGGTCATTTTTCTATGCAAATAATTTTTGAATGGACAAAAATGGGGTTATGGCTTCCAAACTCTTACAGCTTGCTTTTTCCGCTAAGGATACACATGCCATGAGCATTTTCCCAGCGAAGCAATACTCCAAATCACCATTTCATTTTATTTATTTTGAGACGGAGTCTTGTTCTGTCGCCCAGGCTGGAATGCAGTGGTGGCAAGATCTCAGCTTACTGCAACCTCTGCCTCCCGGGTTCAAGTGATCCTCCAGCCTCAGCCTCCCGAGTAGCTGGGATTACAGGCGTGTGCCACCACACCCAGCTAATTTTTGTGTGTTTAGTAGACATGGGGTTTCCCCATGTTGGCCATGCTGGTCTCCAGCTCCTGACCTCAGGTGATCTGCCTGTCTTGGCCTCCCAAAGTGCTGGGATTACAGGTGTGAGCCACCACGCCTGGCCTCCACATCACCATTTTCATGGCTGGGGGCAGGGGGTGGGGGATGGGATGCCCCATGGCATAGATGGACCGTCATGAATTTAACCAAGTCTGTAATCTCAGCAAACGTTTCTTCAGGAGGGTAAGATGTGTGCAGCCAACAGTACAGGGTCCAGAGTCCTTTGGTTTTGTTTCTGACTCCACTTTTTTGTGTTTAAAGAGATGGGGTCTCACTATGTTGCCCAGGCTGACCTCGAACTCCTGGGCTCAACTGATCCTCCTGTCTTGGCCTCTGGAGTAGGTGACTGTACTTCTTAGAGCCGTGTGACTCTGGGCAAGTTACTCAACCTTTCTGTTTGTTCTTGGTTTCCTGAAAGATGAGAAACAGAGGAGCCCCTGCAGATGCCTAGTCATGAGACTCCCTTGGGATCTTGTGTGTGTGGTGCTTAATTAAGCACAGCGTCCTGTAGGCGACAGGAGGTGCCACGTGGATGGGGCAAGGGGTATTGTTGCTATTTGTTGTTGCTATTTGGGCCAGGTGTTGATTTCATAGTCCGGAGAGTGAAGGGCTCATGCCAAGTGGCATGAATGTTCAGAGTGACTAGGAGGGTTCAGTGAGACCTTGGTGCCTCTTCCCCTCCCTGGCCGCTTCCGCAGAAAGCATCTGAGTCCCTTGCAGGGGGCAGGTCTCCAAATTCCCAGAACCGTCTGGGGCTGGTTGGCCTCACAGGCCAATTACACCGGTGTCCCAGGAGTCTAGAAAGACGTTCTAGAAAGATATTGTCTGGGGAGAAAACCATACTGAAGTCTGCCCCAAATGCCACCATCACCCACCCCCTTCCTCTGGGTTCAGCACGGCTCTCTCCCCGGGTTCCCCATTGCATGTTAAATTAATGCCCCAGAGAAGCTCTGCAGACGGCCCCAGTGACGGCCACCACTGGAGAGAGAGACTCCCTGGATGGATGGACAGATGGATGCAGCCCCAACCCCCCTATTCCCCTGGGGCCCCAGCCAGAGGGCAAGAAAGCCCCTAGTCAGCCTCCAACTGCTCAAAATCCCCAGCACCAAATTCCCCTGGCCTGGGGATCGCCAGAAGGGAGACCTGTGTCCCCAGTGTTGGCCCCACCTCCCTTCCCCAGGGGGGCAGATGCAGCCTAGCTTTGCTCTAGCGTCCCCTGGGCACCTCTGTTCCCAGACCAGGAGCCTCCCTCGGCCCCAAGCCTGGACACCCCAAGGCTCTCCCAGGCTTGGGTGGCAGCGTCCCTGGCTCTCCTTTCCAGGCTGCTCAGCCTCTCTGAGCCGTGGTTTTCTGCAAAATAGGAATAATGGGATTATTAGATCAAATGACACATGAGATTGCCATTTTTTTTTTTTTTTTTTTTTTTTTTGAGACGGAGTCTCCCTCTGTCGCCCAGGCTGGAGTGCAGTGGCCAGATCTCAGCTCACTGCAAGCTCCGCCTCCCGGGTTTACGCCATTCTCCTGCCTCAGCCTCCCCAGTAGCTGGGACTACAAGCGCCCGCCACCTCGCCCGGCTAGTTTTTTGTATTTTTTAGTAGAGACGGGGTTTCACCGTGTTAGCCAGGATGGTCTCGATCTCCTAACCTCGTGATCCGCCCGTCTCGGCCTCCCAAAGTGCTGGGATTACAGGCTTGAGCCACCGTGCCCGGCCCAAGATTGCCATTTTTGCGGGTCAAGATCAGACAGGCAATCAGCAATTTCCTATGGTTTCAGCAGATGGCTGCCTCTGGTAGGGAGCTGAGGACTAAATGAAGAAACGAATGAGCAGCCTGGGCAAGAATTTGGCCCAACAAACTTTTCATTGTCATTCCTATTATTTATTGTGGTGAATGGGGCTATCCCTCTCCTACTTCAAGGATCACCAAGCCCTGCCACTCGGGCAAGGCTCCCTCTGAGGCCAGGAAGGTGCCAGGGGGCCCTCCCCGAGTCCTGCCCATAGCCCCTGACTCTCCAGGCTGGACACTCCTTGCTGAGTCTTTTAACTGTCATTTCCCCCGAAAAGCCCTTAATCACCCTCTGCACAGCCAGGGGGAGGAACTGGGAGCTGCAGGAGCTGCAGGCTGGCCTGCAGGAAGATGACTCAGGGGAATCCTCAGAGCCCCTTGGCATGATGTGGGGGAGTGATTAAGGGGGGCGTCACAGGTGTGTGCCATGTGTCGTCACCTGACTGCTGACCTTTTTCTGAGCTGGAGTTACTGGAAGCTGACTCAGGGGGTGGGCCTCTCCTGCCCTCCCTCCCCTCCCCAGGCCCCCTCTATGTGGTGCTGGGAGGCAGGCCCTGAGCATTTCATTCATTGATTCATTTCTCTCATTTGTCCATTCATCGTATCAGATCGATCATTCGTGGCTCACTTGTGTGACTCATCTGTGGGTCCGGCCCTTCATTCATTAGTAATAAACTCCACGACCATTCGCCCAGCCTGTCCTCCGGGCCAGCTGCCCCGTCAAGCGCGTTTTCTCATTCAGTCCTCTCAGTGCCCAGGAGGAAGAACTATTATTACCCCCATTACATGGAGAGGAAAACTGAGGCACAGGAAAACTCAGCAGTGCCCTTTGCTGGAGTCCGGATTCAAATCCAGGCCCGCCGCTGTCTCTAGAAAAAAAAGGCACTGTCCCCCAAAGCTGTGCCTCCCCTTCTGTGTTCCTGTAGCCAAGTGGCCGGGTAAAAGTTATTCAGGGCAGCCTCACCCCAGACTGTGCCCGACGAGGGCAGGGACCTCAGCTCACCACCTGGGTCCAGCACATGCCCTGGGAGAGCTGAGTGTCTCTTTAGGCTATGTAAGAGCCCCCAAATCTGAGTTCCATCCCCTGTGGAAAGCCAAGCTTCCCCCTACAGATCTCAGAGAATTTCCAGGGACTTACATCCTCACAGCCTCTCCAGCCCCAGGCTCCCAAATGCACAGAACTGGACCGGTTTTCCAGTAGTCCCACCTCTACACATGGGCTGTCTCTGCTCCTCAGTCCTGTGGACCCCAGCAGAAATGTCAGCTCTTTCCTGCATCCCTCAAAACAAAATCCATGCTCCCATGAGGCATGTGTGAGAAGCGGTGGTGACTGAGGATTTGGGGGTGTAAACGGGGAGGGGGTTTTGCAGCTGCAGAACTGCGATTTCATATTGACATCAGATCTATAAGCGACTCCAGCACAGACCACCCAGATGGACCTGCTGTGCCTGACGCACTGTCTATGAATTCTCCCGCGTGGTGGATTTTTCTGGTGGTTTCTAAGCCTTTTTTGTGAGCTCATCTTCAGCAGGGAGATTTGCTGTGTGTGCCTGTGCACGTTCGGGCTCCCACACACCTCAGGATGGATGTTTCCCAAAAGGGATGCGTTGACTTTGAGTAACACTCCAGGGATTTCACCAGCTGGGGACCCGCATTCACACTGAATTCCCGGCATGACATTCTAGCAACTCAGAGCAGAATCAACCCAGACCTCAGTCTCCCCTGCCCTGCCCCACCCCCACACTCCCTGAAATGCTCAGGGCCTGCCTCCCAGCACCATAGATAGGGGGCCTGGCCCTGGGGAGGGGAGGGAGGGCAGAAGAGGCCCACCCCGAGTCAGCTTCCAGTAGCTCCAGCTCAGAAAAAGGTCAGAGTTCAGGCTTAGATTTTCAATTTCTTAGACTTCCAGCTATCCAGTCTCGGCCTGTTCCTAGGCTGGGCACAGGGTGATGTACCCTCCCATGGGATGGGGGAAACCCTTCATTGTCCTGCCTTCATGCTGGGGTTTCTGTTCCTGCTCCCACAAAAGTCATCACCAGGAATCAAGTCCAATCTGAGTCCCTTTCCCCTTCCCCACCCCACCCTTCCACCTTGAGTTCCATTTTTTATTTATTTTTATTTTTGAGATGGAGTCTCGCTCTGTTGCCCAAGCTGGAGTGCAGTGGCGCAGTCTTGGCTCACTGCAACCTCCGCCTCCGGGGTTCATGACATTCTCCTGCCTCAGCCTCCCGAGTAGCTGGGACTACAGGCACCTGCCACAGCGCCCGGCTTTTTGTATTTTTAATAGAGACGGGGTTTCACCGTGGTCTCGATCTCCTGACCTTGTGATCCACCTGCCTCGGCCTCCCAAAGTGCTGGGATTATAGGCGTGAGCCACCATGCCTGGCCAAGTTCCATTTTTATTATTGACCCCGAATTTGCTCTTCTTTGAGTTATTTTTTAGTTATTTTATTTTTGAGGCAGAGTCTCACTCTGTCACCCAGGCTGGAGTGAAGTGGCGCGATCTCGGCTCACTGCAATCTCCGCTTCCTAGGCTCAAGGGATTCTCATGCTTCAGCCTCCTGAGTAGCTGGGATTACAGATGTGCACCACTGTGCCTGGCTAATTTTTTGTATTTTTAGTAGAGATGGGTTTTTGCCATGTTGGCCACGTTGGGTTTGAACTCCTGACCTCAGGTGATCCGCCGGCCTCAGCCTCCCAAAGTGCTGGGATTACAAGTGTGAGCCACTGTGCCTCACCTCTTTTGAGCTTTTTAAAAACATCTGTGGCTGGGCATGGTGGCTCACACCTGTAATCCCAGCACTTTGGGAGGCCGAGGCAGGTGGATCATGAGGTCAGGAGTTCAAGACCAGCCTGGCCAAGACGGTGAAACCCTGCCTCTATTAAAAATACAAAAATTAGCTGGGTGTGGTGGCACGCGTCTGTAATCCCAGCTACTCGGGAGGCTCAGACAGGGAACTGCTTAAACCTGGGAGGCAGAGGTTGCAGTGAGCTAAGATTGGCAACAAAGTGAGACTCCATCTTAAAATAGATAAATAAATAAATAAATTGCAATTATTTATTTAATTTTTAGAGACAGGGCCTTGCTCTGTTGTCCAGGCTGGAGTACAGTGGCACAATCACAGTTCACTGCAGTCTCAACCTCCGGGGCTCAAGTGATCCGTCTGCTTCAGCCTCCTGAGTAGCTGGGATCACAGGTGCGTGCCACCATACCTGTGGTTTTTTTGGATAGAGATGGGGTCTCGCTATGTTGCCCAGGCTGGTCTTAAACTCCTGAAATCAAGCCATCCTCCCAAAGTGCTGGGATTACAGGCATGAGGCACCAGACCCACTGAGGGCGTATCAGTAGATATTTTTAAATCACTTTCATTGATCCTGCATTAGCTAGCTCCCTGGAAATCTCACCAGGGCTTCCCACTGCCCTCAGGATCAAACCCCAGCTCCTTGGAGCCCTAGAGGCCCCACACATGACTTCATCGTTTAATTTGCATAATGCCAGGAAGGAAGTATTACTGTATCCGAGGTGTGGATGAGGAAACTGAGGCATAGAGAAGGTGGCGATGTCGAGGAGGGACAGAGGAGCCCTGTCTGATGCAGGATGGGGAAAGGAGACCTCAGAATCCAGGCCTCCTGCTCAGTCCACCCCTCTGGGTGCCAGTCTCCAAGCTGCCTGCTGTAGCCGAGAGGGTTCGGACACACAGGAGCCACTGCCTGAGTCTGCCTAACCACTCCCTCCCTTCCCCAGAAGCAGACACGTGGTGGGACACACCCGGCCACTGGCACCTGTGCCTGGTGAGTCAATACTGGGTGTGACTCTTCCTTCTAGGAATGAGCTCCCCGGAGGTTTCCTTCACAGAAGTGGGCAAGCTCCTGCTAGTCACAGTCTGTCCCCGGGCCAGACAAAGGGTTCCATGCTTGGTGTCAGCACTCCCTAAGCCCACATGGGACCCTGTCGTGGAGCTCCTCTGTATGCCCAGGCTGTGCAGGCATCCAGGTTTGGGCAGTGAGGATGGAGGGTCAGCGATTGAGAGCCTGAGCTCTGAGGTCAGACGGACTGAGTACCAAGCATCTCTGGGATCTCGGGCAGTTTGCTTTCTCTCTCCGGCCCTCGGTTTCACCACCTGTACAACTGAGCCAATGATAGCACCCACTTCATGGGGCACAGTGGGAGAGACAGAAACTGTAGGAAAAGCACTTGGTCCCTCTCTTCTCCTTTTTCCCCTCCCCTTCCCTTTCCTCCTCTCCCTTTTCCTTTTCCCTTCCCTCCCTCCCCACCTCCCTCCCTTCCTCCCTCCCTCCCTTCCTTCCCTTCCTTCCCTTCCTTCCTCCCTTCTTCCCTTTTTTAAAAAAAGACAGGGTCTTGCTCTCTTGCCCAGGCTGGAGTGCAGCAGTGCGATCACAGCTCACTGCAGCCTCTAACTCCTGGGCTTAAGTAATCCTCCTACCTCAGCCTGCTCAGTAGCTGAGAATACAGGCACATGCCACCCTGCCTGGTGAATGTTTGTACTTTTTGTAGAGATGGGGTTTTTTTGCCCAGGTTGGTCTCAAACTCCTGGGCTCAAGCGATCTGCCCGTCTGGGCATATTCTTATGCTAACCTGCCTGGGTCTTGGCTTCTTCCTTTGTGAAGCGGGGGATCAACAAAGCCTGCTCCTAGGGTCAGAGGGCAGAAAGAGCTGATGGGTGGGGAATGCATGGAGCAGGGCCCACTGGCGTGGGGCTGTGCAGGGCAGCGTCATCGTTTTCTCTTCTCTCCCGACACCCATTCCTGCTAACGGCCAGAACCCTGCCCTTGTCACTTGAAGGTCTCTTATGCTTTCATGTAGTTTCTTTCTGGGTTCACTCCTTCGATTCAGGGCTCCTGTTTTTGTTTTCTTCCCACCCCATCCCTTTCCCTAGGGGTGGCGTCCTAATGGGAGAGGGGCCTTCTGAGCCTCTGGTTGGCTCTGGGGCTGTGCCTGACCTTGGGTGTCCTGGAGTGGAATCTGTCTGGCTGTGGCTGGTCACACTGTGGCATTCATTCTGGGCAGCATGGTTCTCGGGTCTGGGGCCTTCTGGAGTGTGAAAGACATTGCTAGATCCCCCAAGGTGTTCAGTTCTCTCCTCCTGCGCGTGTAACCCCTTGCAGATCAGTGGGGTCCTGGGCCTTGCTTTGCGGAGCGAAATGTGAGCAGAAGCAACCTGTGTCTTCCTGGGCTGTCATTTCAGAGCTGGTGGCTCCCTCCAGGCTCCTTCCACTGTGGGAAGCCCTGAGGCCTCATGTTGAGGCGGCAGCATTGTAAGTGTGAGGCCTCCATCGGCCTGGGAACCTGAGTGACTATAATGGGCATGATCCCTGCCACTCCATGCGGGACACGTGGTGGGTCCAGAACCACACTCCAGCTGTGCTGAGCCACTTGAGTTGAGGTTTGACACTGCAGCACAACCTAGGCTGCCCTAACCAAGACACACAGACGCCCAGGCCTCTCGCCGGTTCTGGGATTCCCAGGACCTGGGTGCACGGGGACTTCTGGTCTTTTCTACATGCCTCTCACAGACCGTGGGTGCTGGGTGGGCACAGTCTCAGGCCCACTCTCAGCCTGTGTGTCCATGGGTTGCCCCCAGTCCCACCAAGAAGCAGCTCACAGGCTCCTCTGATTTCCACTGCCCCTGCCCACTCCCATCCTCTGTGTGTTTTCACAGCCCACACACCCAGGGTCCAGCCAGGGCTGCTGTCTTCCTTTCTTTACCTCCCCAGAATGTGCACTTTCCAATACTCCCTACCTGGTATTACAATGATCTTTGGCCAAGCACAGTAGCTCAAGCCTGTAATACTAGCAATTTGGGAAGCTGAAACGGGTAGATCACCTGCGGTCAGGAGTTTGAGACCAGCCTGGCCAACATGATGAAACCCCGTCCCTACTAAAAATACAAAAATTAGCAGGGCGTGGTAGCGGGCACTCTATTCCCAGCTACTCAGGAGGCTAAGGTAGGAGAATCTCTTCAACCCAGGAGGCAGAGGATGCAGTGAGCCAAGATTATGCCACTGCACTCCAGCCGGGGGGAAAGGGCAGAGCGCCACTCAAAAAAAAAAAAAAAAAAAAAAAAAAGATCTGCAAGTCTGCTCTCCTTTCTGGACTCAATGTTCCTCCAGGATTGTCCCACTTACCAGCTGTGTGACCTTGGGCAAGTTAACAAACCTCTCTTTGCCTCATTGTCTTCATCTGGAAAGACATAAAACATTGTTGGGAGAATTCAATACATTAATACACATAAGGCATTTAGTAAAGCAGTGCCTCTTACTTGTGTTGCTTATCTACTGCCACATAACAAATTACCCCCCAAATTTAATAGCATAAAATAATAAACATTCACCATTTTGCACTGCTTCTGAGGGTCAGAAGTCAGGGAGTGGTTTCTCCAGTCGGTTCTGCCTCAGCCTCTCCCATGAGGCTGCAGTTAGGATATGGGCAGGGGCTGCATCATCTGAAGGTTGGGCTGGGGCTGGAGGCTCTGCTTCGGAGATGGTTCACTCACCTGGCTGTTGGCTGGAGGCCTCAGCTCGTTGTCACATGGGACTTCCCCCAGGGCTGTTTGAGTGTCCTCATGACATGACCTGACTTCCCCCAGGGAAAATGACCTGAGAGAGAGCAAAGAGGAGGCTGCAATGCCTTTTATATCCTAATCTTGGGTGTTACACATCATTGCTTCTACATCTGTTCATTAGAAGTGGGTGCAGTCTACACATAGAGGAAAGACAGTTAAGCTCTATCTTTTGAAGGCAGGAGTGTCAAAGAATTTGCGGACGTATTTTAAAACCACCAAGTTGGCCACGTGTGGTGGCCCACACCTATAGGTCCAGCACTTTGGGAGATGGAGGTGGGAGGATTGCTTGAGCTCAGGAGTTTGAGACCAACCTGGGCAACATAGCGAGACCTCTTCTCTACTTAAAATAAAAAATTTTAGCCAGGTGTGGTAGTGCATGCCTGTAGTCCTAGCTACCCAGGAGGCTACGGTGGGAGGATCATTTGAGCCCAGGAGGTCAAGGCTGCAGAGAGCCATGATCGTGCCCCAGCACTCTAGTCTGGGTGACAGAGTGGGATCCTGTCTCAAAATAAAAATAAAAATAAAACCGCCAAGCTGCTGAATCCACATGGGTTGTTGTCATCACTGCTAATCCTCTTGCTCCTTCCAAGGGGCTTGAACACAGTAAGTACACAATGAATGCTTATTGAAAGTATAAGTGGGCTGGGCATGGTGGCTCACATCTGTAATCCGAACAGTTTGGGAGGCTGAGGTGAGTGGATCACTTGAGGTCAGGAGTTTGAGACCAGCCTGGGAAACACGGTGAAACCCTATCTCTACTAAAAAATACAAATATTTGCTGGGCATGGTGGTGCACACTTGTAATTCCAGCTACTCAGGAGGCTGAGGCAGGAGATTGCTTAAACTCAGGAAGTGGAAGCTACAGGGAGCCAAGATCATGCCACTGCACTTCAGCCTGGGTGAAAGAGCAAAACTCTGTCTGGGAGGGTGGGGGGAAGGAAAGGATAAAAAGAAAAAGAAAGTATGAGTGCATGAATGGATGTGCGAGTGAAAAACATGAGCTAGAAGAGGAAGGAGAGGAGGCAGAAGGGAGGAGATGGTGTGAGGGGGAGGAGGGCCCGTGGGTTGTGCCCTCTGTGTTTGAGGCTTCAGGTCCTGTCCCTCCCTTGGCCTGGGGTCTGCCTACCCATCACCCTCTTCCAGCCTGACTCCCAGACTCCTGACCCTCTAAGCCTCTGCCCTCCACCTACCCCCTTGAGCTTGCTTTGGCACAAGACAGCCCATGTTCTTGCTGTGACTTCTGTGCCTCATGGTTCTAACATGGCTGCTTCAGCCCCATACATCACCTCCTTCGGAGAATAGATCCTGAAGAGGGGAAAAGATCTTTCTCTTCCAGGATCTTTACTTTGTCAGGGAGGAAAATCTCTTCAGGAAGCTCTCCCCTCTCCACGCAAAATTCCCCTACTCCTTATATCTCATTGGGTAAAAGAAGGTCACATGCTAACCCCCTGGACCCATCACTGGAAGAAAAAGAGGATGGCGAGGATTTCTCCCCTGGTGCTGGGCTCAGTGCCTGGTGTATAGAACGGGGCTCTGTGGGCAGAGACGTGCATGTGGCTGCTGGACAGGCACTGAGGGTGACTGCCCGCAAAAATCACAAACAAAAGGCTACAGGGGGCAGAGCTGAGGAGCTCTCAACAACCCACAGAAGCCTGGACCTGCTTCCCTGGGGTGCTGAGGCTTGAGCAGGGCTTTGAAGGATGCATGAGTTCACCAGCCTCAAGAAATCACCTGAAAAGGCTCTGAAGCACAAAATAGCAAACGTCAAGGTAATGAAAAGCCTCTTGGAGGCTAAGATAGTTGAAAAGTAAATCAACAGTCCAGTGATTAGACTGCCAGACTAACGGGCTCAGGTCTAACTTGTAGGCCATCCTTTTTCTAATTCAAGTCTTTAAAGTGTCACTTCTGTGGTTTAACCATGGCTGAGCATCATTATTTAACAATTTATTTAAAACCCAACACTTTTAAAAGGTAATTTCAACTTAAAAGTACATCCTAGAATACTCTACAAGCAGAACACCAGTCCAACTTGCCACAAATAGCAGGTAACTAAATAAATGCAATGAAAATAAAACAAGGCCAGTGTGGTGACTCATACCTCTAATCCAAGCACTTTGGGAGGCCAAGGTGGGAGGACTGCTTGAGGCCAGGAGTTTGAGACCTGCCTGGGCAACGTGGTGAGACCCTGTCTGTACAGAAAAATACAAAAGTTAGCCAGATGTGATGGTGTGCACCTCTGGTCCCAGTTACTTGGGAGGCTGAGGTGGGAGAATCCCTTGGGCCTGGAAGGCACTGGTTACAGTGAGCTGAGATTGCACCACTGCACTCCAGTCTTGGTGACAGAGTGAGATCCCATCTCCAAAAAGAAGAGGAGGAAGAAGAAGGAAGAAGGAAGGAGGAGGAGGAGGAGAAAAGGAAGAGGAGGAAGAAGAGGAGGAGGGGAGGAAGAAGAAGAAAGAGAAGGAGGAGGAGGAGGAAGAGGGAGGCAAAGAAGGAAAAGATGAGGAGGAGGAAGAGGAGGAGGATGAAGAGGAGAAAAAGATGATCATGATGATGATTGATGATGAAGATGATGAAGAGAAAGAAGAAGAGGAAGAGGATGAAGAGGAAGGGGAAGAGAGGAAGAGGAGAAAGAAAAGTTATGATGCAGATGGGCCAGGCACCATGGTTCACACCTGTAATCCCAGCACTTTGAGAGACTGAGGCAGGTGGATCACCTGAGGTCAAGAGTTTGAGACCAGCCTGACCAACATGATGAACCCCTATCTCTACTAAAAATACAAAAAATTAGCCAGTCATGGTGGCACTTGCCTGTAATCCCAACTACTCAGGAGGCTGAGGCAGGAGAATCACTTGAACCTGGGAGGTGGAGGTTGCAGTGAGCCGAAATCATGCCACTACACTCCAGCCTAGACAAAAGAGAAAGACACCATAAAAAAAAAAAAAAAAAAAAAGATGATAAAGATTATGCCAGGGAAGACAAAATGATGATGGTGATTTATGCTTGCGGAATAACAAAGGGTAGGCTTGGCTTTCAGAAAGTGTTTCTCACAATCACCATCTCACAGCTGAAAAGCACGAGAGGAGGCTCTGTGAGTGTCACTGAGCCTGGCGCATCCTAGGTGGGTGGCTGGACCCTGCAATGGGGCTGTCTATGGGGCTGCTTATGGGGCTGCCTGTCCAGATACTGCAGCTCCCTACAGGCAGTGGTAGCTTCTGCAGCCCCCTGCCCAGCCTGGGACAATCCTGCCCAGAGGCTCATGGGTCTGGAAGGCACCTCCCAGTAGCCACTCCCTGAAGCCAGAGACAAGGGCAACTGGTTTATTCACCAATCCTGTGGCATGTCAAGGAGAAAAGGGTCACTGTAAGAGTGCCTGCTGGGGGCCAGCCACTCACGACCCCTCTTGGTGAAGCTTGTGTGCAGACTTTGCACACAGGCACTCTGGGAAGAAGGTGTCTGAACTTCCATCTTGCAGGAGGGGAAACTGAAGTTCAGGGATGTCAAGTCACTTGCTCTTGGTCACACAGAAAGTTGGCTGTAGAGTCAGGAGTTAAAACCATGCTCATCTAGCCTCAGGGTCTCTCCGTACATGTGTGTTTACATGGGTACACGTGCATTACGCACATGTGTATGTGTGCATGTGTGTGTGTACATGTGTCTTAGAGAACTCCCCTATGAGACTGGTAAGCTGGACTTTTGGCAGCTACCTCCTCGCTGACCTCCTGGCCTCCACCCTCGCCCTACCCCAGGGTATTCTCCAAGCAGAGTTCTGAGTGGTTCTGTTAAAACCTAGGTCATGCCATGACTTAGGGAGGACTCTCCTCCCAGTCCTCCAGGGCTCCCCATCCTTCTCAAAGGAGAGGCCAATGTATCCTCAGTGGCCTCCCAGGTCTTCCCTATCATTGCTCTGACACGTCTACCCTTAGTCTCCTTAGCTCCTCTCCAGCCATGCCAGCACTTGCAGCTCCTCCAGGGTGCTCCAGGGTCTTTGCACTGGCCTTTCCCTCTGCCTGGGGAGCTGTCACCCCTGACATCCATGAGGTTCCCTCACTCACCTGCTTCAATCTCTGCTCAAAGTCCTTTCTCAGAACAACCTTCCCTGACCTCCTGGTTTAAAATGGTAGCTCCTTTCTTCCACTTACTGGTCTGCTGATCCCCCTTCCTTGGCTGTATTTTTACAGAATTTACTTATTTTTAATTTTCTTTGTTTCCTATGTCCCTGCCGGGAGGTCCTTCCCTCCCTTGTCTGAGTCATTCGTTGCTGCTTCCCCAGTGACCTCCACTGTGTCACAGTGTCTGGTACACAGTAGGTGCTCAGTCAAGGTCTTCTTTTTTTTTTCAGACAAAGGGTCACTCTATCACTCAAACTGGAGTGCAGTGGCATGATCTGAACTCACTGCAACCTCAGCCTCCTGTGTTCAGGTGATTCTCATGCCTCAGCCACCTGAGTAGCTGGGACTACAGGTGCCTGCCACCACACCCAGCTAATCTTTGTATTTTTAGTAGAGATGGGTTTTCGCCATGTTGGTCAGGCTGGTCTCAAACTCCTGGGCTCAAGTGATTCTCCCACGTCAGTCTCCCAAAAGTGCTGGGATTATAGGCGTGAGCCACTGTGCCCAGATAAGTTTTACTGGATAAATATTCAACTCCTGGGGGAAGCCAAGCCTTCCCTCTCCACCCGCTGAAGCCTCCTGGGGAAGGTCGCGAGGATGGGGCTTTCCAGTTCCCACCTCTTGTGACAGATGCCATCAAGGCCCAGGCAGATGGTGCACTGCACCCATGGATTTTGGCAGCAGTTACCCTGAAAGGGCTGTTCCCGCTCGAGCAGATTGGCAGGAAAAACCCCAAGTCAATAAAGTGTGGGAGATAAGCGGGTTCGAGAGAAGACACTGAGATTGGGTGTGCTCCAAGCAGTTCCTGCGAATCTGCAGGGCAACTGAAGGTGGGGGTGGAGGGGGGGGGGGTGCCCTGCTGTGGTACCTGGAGCTGGCACAGGCCTGCTCTGGCCCTGGTCACAGTGTGGGGTGGGGCTTCTTCTGTCTTTGGCTGCCTGTCTCTGCTCTCTGAGAGGCAAAGGATGCCATGCCCAGGGCATTGGACCAGGCTCGGGGACTCCTGCTCGAGGCACTGCCAACTTGGGATTTTAGACCCAAGTCCCAGGCTCTGTAGCTTCTGAGCCAGGTGGCCCTGGTTCAAGGATTCTTCATCTGTAAAATGGGGATAATAATAGCACCAGCACAGCAAGGTTACTGGGAGGATGAACTGAGATTAGGCGTAGAAACCTCTTAGCTAAGCCTGGCCTGGAGGAAGTGCCCATTAAGTGGGAGTTTTTGTTGCTATTTTAGTTGCAGCAACAGTACCTCATAGCTGTGTGACCCAGGATCACTCAGCCTCCCTGGTCTGAGTCTCAGTTGCTGTTCTGTAAAAGAACATGATACTAGAAGGCTTCCCAGTATCTACAAGAGACTCAAAATATGCAGGCTGATTGGCGCTGGGAAGCCGGTGGGGGCCTCACCTGGGTCAGAGGAGACTCCAGCCCTGGAACATCAGACTTCCAGCTGGGATGGACTAGGGACAAGTGGAGGGAGTGGGGCCGCTGGCTGTGGGAATGTCGAGGATGGAGAGGGGAAATCTGAGGCGGCTTCTCAGAGGAGGTGAACTCTGAGCTGGGCTGTAAATCGGGAAAGATTTAACATGCACAACATTTGGCGGTGGGGATACTGTGGTGAGATGGGCACTTGTGTATATCGCTGGTGAGAGTGTCAGTAGTCCAATATTTTTGGAAAGCAATCTGTCAGTTTGTAGCCAGAGTCTTAAGATGGTTTGCCTTTCTATGATCTGGTAATTCCCATGCTCAGGACTTCTTCCAGGGAGGTAAAAAAAGGGGACAGACCAAGAGGGTGCATAGCTAGCCACAGGGATACATTCCCTGCAGCAGAACTTGTTACATACTTCAGAAATGGAGTTGCCATGGCCAGGCTCAGTGGCTTGTACCTGTAATCCCAGCACTTTGGGAGGCTGGGGTGGGCGAACTGCTTGAGCCCAGGAGTTTGAGACCAGTCTGGGCAACATGTGGAAACCCCATCTCTACTAAAAACACAAAAATTATCCGGGCATGCAGGCGTGCGCCTGTAATCCCAGCTACTCTGGACGCTGAGGCAGGAAAATCGCTTGAACCCAGGAGGCGGAGGTTGCAGTGAGCCTAGATGGCACCAGTGCACTCCAGCCTAGGCAACAGAGTGAGACTCCACCTCAAAAAAAAAAAAAAAAAAAAAAAAGAGAGAGAGTTTTCAGGATCATGGAGAAATGATGAGCCATATCATGTAGTGCTGGGTCAAAAGCACGACATGAAATGACACCCACTGCGTTATTTCAATTCTAAAATGCACAGAAAAAAGACCAGAAAGAAATCTGCCAGGGTGTCCACAAGGGTTGTCCTTTAATGGTGAGATTATGGGAAACACTGTTTTTCTAGACTTTGCCAAATTGCCAGCAGAGCCGTGCAGTCCTTTTGGCAATCAGTGGCAGCAACATAGCAAAAGAGAAAAATGAAATCCGCCAAAGGAAGAGGTGATGGCAGCTCAGGTACACACCGAGCACATGGATGGTTTGTTTGGACACTTACTGAGCTGTCAGCCTGGTCACAGACCAAGAGCTGTCCTTTACCTGCCCTCTCCTTTGTGGCCAATCCAACCAAACCTGTCAATTTTATCTGCTGAACATGTTGCAGGTCACCCACTTCAGCTGTGACCCATCCCCACTGCCATGGGCTCCTCTTCACCGCTCCTCACCTGCAGCTCTGGTCATCATCTTGCCAGCCACGTCCAGCCATGCCATTTCTTTGCCTAAAACACTTCAGAGCGTGCCACTGCCCTCGGCCCCTCGGCCAAGCTCTCCAGTGCAGCTTTGAAGGCCTCTGGGGGCTGCCCAGGCAGGCCCTCTGGGTATGGCACCGTCACACTGCATTCCTGTCTTTCTATCTGGTTTCTTTATCATCTTCCATTTATGCCACGCCCAGCCTGGCCCAGGAGCTAGTGCTGCAGAGTGAAGCCACAGAACAAACATGGGGATTGAATGAACAAGCGGGGTGGTTCCTACTCTCCCCTAGGGCGTGCAAATGGGGAGAGGGAACCCAGGGAGTGACCCATTTTCTTAGGAGGCCTAAGAAGTTAGTTTCTGTGCCCTGTGTGCAGATGCCATAGCTGGGAAGTCATGGTCTGCCTGTTGTTAGATCCTGTCCTTTGTGAGGGCAATGGCTGTGTTCAGGTCACATCTGTGTCCCCAGGATGCAGCCCAGGCAGGCACACGGGCGGAGGTGGAATGAGAGAGAAGAGGCCCTGGGTCTCAGCCCATAGGGCAGCAACTTGAATATTTTAGCTGCCTTCTCGGGGAGGGGACATGCGGGTAGCAGTGGGGAGCACTCAGGACTGTGGCCTCAGTTGACCCAGAGGGGCTGGGCTAATCAAATACTGAGCTACCTGCACCTGACCCAGGGGTTGGGAAGGGCTACTGGAGGTAAAGGGACCAGGGTAAGGAGAAAATACTGTACCAGCCACGGATCACCAGTCTGCCCCTAGGCCTAGGTGCTGGAGGAGCCAACAGGGTGGGGAGCCCACATCTGCCCAAAAACTGGTCAGTACTTCTATCCAGGGGGACATGGGCCCAAGATCCTCAGATCTGATTTTTAAAGAGAAACCAGGAATCCAGATATTTGTACCAGATTCCCAACATTTAAAATCTCTGCTCAATGTTTCTTTAAAAAGCCTTTGATGGCCGAACAGAACACACTGGGGGGCTACACTGGGCCCAGGCCTGCCCATTTGTAACCTCTGGTTTGGGGGTATGGCTACTGTGTTGGGGTCTGGTAGCGCCTCCCTGCAGCCACTCCAGGTCCCCAGGCCCCCATCAGTCTTCCAGTTTATGCGCCTGTTGAGTCTCCAAGTTTCTGTCCAAAGGAGGAGCTCACTCAGGAGCTGTCTTGGCTCCAGGCGAGACAGCTGGGAGGAAGCAAGACGTTCATGGCATGGGACAGTCCTCAGCCAACAGGGTAAGAGAGCTGGGGGATAAATGCCTGACCTCCTGCCCCTCCCAGGACCAGTCCCGAGGCTCATCTACGCAGCTGTGCAGAGGGGCTCCAGAGAGGCTGAGTACCAAGCTCCCCCAGCAGTGTCTGGTGGTGACCAGGCCAGCTGTGCCCTGTCTACTGGCCTCCTGCCCTTCTTTCCCAGCTCCCACTCCAGCTTCCTGGGGCTACTGCTCAAATAAACCAGCTGCACCGTGTCCTCCTTTCAGGCCTCTGCTCTCAGTGGTTCCTCAAACGAAAACCATGAGATTTTGCTCATGGCAAAGCAACAAAAATCCTGTGAGGTGTGACAAACGCCAGGAAAGAAATGGATGGCAGCTGCTGATGGAGGAAAGCAGGGGTCTGACATCAGAATAGGCCCTGGAAGTAACACTGATTCTGTGGACAGAGGATAAGGACAGAGGATGGGTGCAGGTGCAGGGGTGGGGGAGGGGGCTAGAGGGAGGAAAGGCAGGTGCCAAGGTCCTGGCAGGGGAATGAGTTGAGGGGTCTTCCAGGACAGGGCAGAGGGCTCGTGTGCTGCAAGTGGTGGGGTGTGGCCAGGGTGGGCTGCAGAGGTGGCCCGGGCTGGCATCTTGTTTTGGCTGCTGTATCAGTCAGGATTCTTCAGAGAAACAGAACCAACGGGAGATACACATAGGTAGATAGGTAGGTAGCTATAGATATATAGATTTATAGGCTGGGCACGGTGGTTCACGCCTGTAATCCCAGTACTTTGGGGGCCTGAGGGAGGACGATCACTTGAGGCCAGGAGTTCAAGATCAGCCTGGGCAACATAGTGAGACAAAATAATAATAATAAATTCAGGTGTGCTAGCACACGCCTGTAGTTCCAGCTGCTCGGGAGGCTGAAGCTGTAGGATCACTTGAGCCTGGGAGTTCGAGGCTGCAGTGAGCTTTGATGGCAACACTGCACTCCAGCCTGGGTGACAGAGTGAGACCCTGTTTCTAAAATAAAATGAAATTAAAAATGAGATTTACAGATGCCCCTCAATTTACAATGAGACTACATCTCAGTAAACCCATCCGAAGTTGAAAACAACTTTAGTACCTCGATAAACCTGTCATAAAGTTGAAAAATCGTCAGTTGAACCCTTAAAAGGTGGGGACCATCTGTATTATGCGAATTGGCTCATGCAACTCTGGAAGCCAAGGAGTCCCAGAGTCTGCTGTCTGCAAGCTGGGAAGCCCAGGAAAGCCAGCGTTGTTCCAGTCCAAGCTGGAAGGCCTGAGAGCCAGGGCCACTGAGGTCCAAGGGCAGGAACAGATGGATAGATGGATGACCTGATCAAGCAGAAAACAAATTTGCCCTTTTTCCTCCTTGTTTTATTCGGGCCCTCAATGGATTGAATGGTGGCCACCCACAGCGGTGAGGGCGATCTGTTTCACTCAGTCTACTCGTTCAAATGCTACTCTCTCCCTTTTTTTTTTGAGACTGAGTCTGGCTCTGTTGCCCAGGCTGGAGTGCCAGTGGCACGATCGTGGCTCACTGCAAGCTCCACCTCCTGGGTTCACACCATTCTCCTGCCTCAGCCTCCCGAGTAGCTGGGACTACAGGCGCCCGCCACCATGACCGGCTAATTTTTTGTATTTTTAGTAGAGACGGGATTTCAACATGTTACTCATGATGGTCTTGATCTCCTGACCTCATGATCTGCCTGCCTCGGCCTCCCAAAGTGCTGGGATTACAGGCGTGAGTCACCGCGCCTGGCCTTCTTTTCTTTCTTTTTTTTTTTTGTGATAGGGTCTCACTCTGTCACCCAGGCTGGAGTGCAGTGGCCAATCTCAGCTCACTGCAGACCTCTGCCTCCTGGGTTCAAATGATTCTCGTGCCTCAGCCTCCTGAGTAGCTGGGACTTCAGGTGCCCGCCATCAGGCCCAGCTAATTTTTGTATTTTCGGTAGAGACAGGGTTTCACCATGTTGTTGGCCAGGCTGGTCTTGAACTCCTGACCTCAAGTGATCCACCCACCTCAGCCTCCCAAAGTGCTGGAATTACAGGCGTGAGCCACCACACCCTGCCTCAAATTCTACTCTCTTGCAGAAACACTCTCCCAGTCACACTTGGAAATCATGTCATGCCCACTATCTGGGCACCCAGTCAGGCCGACACATAAACTGAACCATCACAGTTGCCCCTGAGGATCAGCTGGGGACTTAAAAAAATGCCAGGGCTCAGCTGTACCCAACAGGTGCTGGCTCCATGTACCTGAGGGGTCCTGGGTTGCAGGTATTTCTTGAAGCCCCTCTGTTTTTCTGGCTGGGCTGTTGGTGAGACCCCCTGGCTGAAATTGCACGTGCCAGGCTGCATCCTAGTGCTTGATTTACCTGCCTCCACTTCATCTACACAAACAAGGACTCTGCCAGAAAGGTTCCCATTTTACAGATGAGGAAATTGAGTCTCGTGCAGTTTCACTACATACTCAAGGCCACAGGGATGGGGAGTGTTGGTGCAGGGACTTGAACCTCGTCAGCTGCTGCAAAGCCTGCACTGCCACCTACTCCACCCTGCCTGAGGTCTCGCTGGCCACTGAGATACCAGCAGCAGCTCGCTTGGTCTCAGCTCAGATACCTGTGGAGGGTTGGGGGACACAGAATTTCTGATGATGGCAGAGGAAAGCGCTCAAACACTCGTGCCCTTGGTAACCTGGCCCTGGCAAATTCTCCAGATCTTTGGCTGGTCCTGGTAAGGCCTGGAAGACACCAGAGTGAGCACACATAGGGAGAGGCTGAAGGTTAGGGTCATGGGCATGAAGGACTGAATGGAATTCAGGCTTTAAGAATCTGGAACTGTATCCAAGAATGACTCCATCCATCCATCCAACATACATGCACAGAGAGCCCATGGGCCGGAGCCTGCACCCAGCTCCCAGAGAACAGGTGAAAATAAGACACAGTCTTTGCCTGTGGGTGAGTCTACTGGAGAGGGAGAACTGAAATAAGAATTGCAAGGCTGGGCGCTGTGGCTCATGTCTCGTCTTAGTGCTTTGGGAGGCTGAGGCGAGAGGATTGCTTGAGCCCGGGACTTTGAGATCAGCCTGCGCAAGGCAGACTTTGTCTCTACGAAAAAATTAATAAATTAACCGGGTGTGGCGTGTACCTGTGCTCCCAGCTATGTGGGAGGCTGGAGAAGGAGGATCGTCTGAGTCCAGGAGTTGAGGCTGCAGTAAACTATGATTGCACCACTGCTCTCCACCTTGAGTGACAGAACGTGATCCTGTCTCAAAAAAAAAAAAAAAAAAAAGAGTTCCACAGTTCACAACACACTGTGACCTGTGATGGGTGTGTGTCATAGTGGCATCTCTGATCTGGGATGACATTTAGGGGTACAAGGACTCAGACATAAACACCCTAGTCCCAGAGTGAGCTGGTTCTTTTCTTCTGTTTTTTCTTTTTTTGAGACAGGGTCTCACTCTGTTGCCCAGGCTGGTGTGCAATGGTGCGATCTCAGCTCACCGCAACCTCCACCTCCTGCGTTCAAGTGATTCTCCTGCCTCAGCCTCCTGAGTAGCTGGGACCACAGGCCTGACTAAACTTTGTATTTTTAGTAGAGATGGGGTTTCACCATGTTGGCCAGGCTGGTCTCAAAGTCCTGACCTCAAGTGATCTGCCCACCTCAGCCGCACAAAGTGCTGGGGTTACAGGCGTGAGCCACCGCGCCCGGCCTGTTAGTTCTTCTGATCCTATCACTGAGAAAATCTTGGTTAGGTGCCAAAAGGCCTCCCCTATTAACAGGGAGCAGGCAAGGCTGGGCCTAGAGCCTGTGGCAGGTGCTAGGACCTGGCTAAAAATTTAGTGATATGGATTTGCTTGTACTGCATTTGTTTTTATATCTTTAATTTCTGGCAAGGGTAATGGGTCGAATGGTGAGCCCCTCTAAAAAGATGTCCATGTCCTGAACCTGGTCCCTGTGAATGTGACGTTATTTGGAAATAGGGTTTTGCAGAGGAAATGAAGGATCTTGAGTTAAGATCACCGTTGATCAGGGCAGGCCCTAAATCCAGTGACTGCTGTCCTTACAAGAGAAAGGAGAGGGGGATTTGACACAGACACGGGGAAGAAGGTAGTGTGGGGAGAGGCAGGGACTGGAGTGATTCACTCATGGGGTGAGGAACGCCAAGTACTGGAGCCACCAGAGCTGGGAGAGAGGCAGGAGGCAGCTTCTCCCTCTAAGCCTCCAGGAGGAGCAGCCCAGCTGGCAGCTTGATTTTAGACTGTGGCCTGCAGAACTGTGGGAGAATAAATATCTATTGTTTTAAGCTGCCCTGTTGGTGATCATCTGTCATGGCGGCCCTAGGAAATGAACGCAGCAGTGGTGCTGGTTTTCTGTTTCCAGTGAAAAGTCTTTGTCTTAAATAAATTGAAGTTAAAACGTTTTAGAGTCAAGGAAGCAAGGCCAGGTGTGGGGGCACTTGCTTGCAGGCCCAGCTACTCAGGAGACTGAGTTGGGAGGATTGCTTGAGTCTGGGAGATCCAGGCTGCAGTGAGCTGGGACCACACTGGTGCACTCTGGCCTGAGCAACATAGCAAGACCCCGTCTCAAAAAAGAAAAAAAAAAAAAAGCAAGGAAGCGACAGTGCGACCGTGGAGGTGACAGGCCGGCGTGTGTTCAGGGGCACATGCTGCCCTCTGGGAGAAAGTCAGCCTAGCCAGGCAGTGTTAGGACTGCAGAGACCAGGCAGAGTAGGGTGGGCCTCAGGGCAGGTGCACAGCCTGGGAGCCCAGGTGGCTGGTCTCTAAGTGGGGTGGGTAGACCCAGGGCTGGAGCAGGGCCAGGAGCCCTGGGGCCTGTGGAGGATAGGGAAGCTTCACACTATCCATCGGGCAGCCTTGAGTGAATCCCCAGGAAGCCCCTTCACCCCATGGGTGATTCAGAACCAACTTTCTTTTGGAGAACAGCTCTTTAGAGGTTAAGGGTTTTTTCCCAACGCCATGAAGTGCCACAGAGCAGCAGGAGGTGGGGGAAGGGGGTTTCCAGCAGCTGGCTGGCCAGCAATTGGTCTTCCCCTAGAGGTCACTGGCAGGCAGGGCACTACGACCTGCCCTTGCCGGCTCCTCCCTCCGGCTACCGTCAGGACGCTCCGGGCCTGTTGGGCATATCCACTGGACCCTGTGAGGCTTTGCTTCATGGCTACCGAGTGGGACCCTCCCGAGGCCATGGGGAAAATACTGACAGCAGGCGGTCTACGCACGTCACTTCCAACCGCTGAGCAGGGGATATACAGACATGCTCTGGGGGCACCAGAGACGCGGCCGCAGCCTCTCAACCAGCCCCAGGCGACCCCTGGGTTTGAACCTGGGCTGGGAATGCAAGGAGGGAGGAGCTGTCACCCGGCAGGTCTCAGACATGTCAATGCCCACAAGGCCTGAGAGCCGGGTGAGGCGGGGGCATGGGAGGGCAGCTCTGCCCTGGGCACTGGCTTCCTCCTGTTGGCATAGCCCCAACCCTTGGCATGCGATGAGGGAAGGGGATTCCTTGTTCATTCTTTCTTGACTCAACTTGGTTTTCCTCTCAAGACCCAGAAGTTCCTGGCCATTTCTGGGTAGGGTTTAAGCCGGATGGTCAGATTTTGAGAACCTGTGATCCCGTTTCCAGGTATTTCTGGGTTTCACGCTGGTGGACGTTGGTGTTTCCGAGTCATGCTCACCCCAGCACTTCACCTGACTCTGTCCTCGGTGGGGAGTCTTCCTGCTTCCCTTGTCCTAGCCTGGCAACAATGCGGCTGCTCGCTACGCTTGTCCTGCGAGGTAGGGCTTGGCTGTCCCACTCCACGGATGCAGAGCCTGAGGCCTGGATGGGCAGCCACCTGCCCAACAGGGAAAAGATGCAGAATGTGGACCACGCTGCCTGCACCCAGCAGAGGTAGGGCGGGGACACTTCCTGATGGGGCCGACTGCCCCTGAGCAGTTATTCCCAGTCTCCGGTTAGTATGAGCCCCGACAACCTTTTAGGAACCCAGGGATGGGAGGGAACCTGGAGCAGGAAGGAGGGAGAGGGAGGGGCTCCAGCCACCACACCCCCGCCAAGCGGCTGCACCGGGATGAGGGGTCATTGGCTGGGAACCTTCCCCTGTACCAGGCCACGGCCTCCTGCCACAGCCCCCAGGGGCAGCACGCTACATTCTTGGTAACTTTTTTCTCTTTTATTGCCAAGTTTAAATTTACAAGGAAGTTCCAGTTTTCATTTCCACCCTCGTGTTCAGTACCCATGAAGCATGAGTCACGCTGGCGAAAGGAGGTACTTCCCTAGAGCGGTCCCGAGGCTCAGAGGCATCGAGGTTTTCCAACCCTCGGTCCTCACTGAGACAAAAATTATTTACATATTTTTAGCTCAAGGAAATATAAGGAACTCGTACAGTATATGCCCAATGTCAACATGACTACACGAAATGCTTCAGGTTTATTTATTGCATCTAGACAAGAAGATCAAAATCAGTTCACCCCACGCCTTTTTAAAAAACGGTGTATCTCAGAGACCTTAGAGGAATCTAGCGCGTGTCTGCCAGGGCTGCGCCTCACCTGCCCCTTGGGTTGCTTGTGAACACCAGCGTTTGGGTCATGGGAGGCTGCCAAGGCTGGGGGAGAGGGACCAGGGTGGGAGGGCAGCAGAGGAGGGGCTGCTCACGGAGGCCTCTCCTCCCAACCCTAGGCCATGGCGGAGGCTGGCCCTTCTGCCTGGGGGAGCACCTCAGCTGGCCTCATCTGACCTGCTGGGACAGGTACCTCCCACGTCCAGAAAGGGATGAGCACACCTCCACAGCAACATTCAAAGCCAAGGTTTGGGAGTTCCTGCGGCCTGCCCTGCTCCCTGACTTGGCAAACCAAGCCAGATGGTGCACAGGGGAAGGGTGGACCAGGGCCCGGGCCATAACTCTAAGTGCTCTCTGCAGGGACTCGGGGGGCGGGCCAGATGGGTCTGTGGGGGCTGACCTCAGACCTCTGAGGCTATGACCTGAGTGTCAGAAGCCACAGCCCCCACTGTGGGCCTTCTCACCCTCCTGGTTCTTCCTCCAGATGCCAGGGACCCAGCATGTCTCGTCTGGACTGGCCTGTCTGGGAGCGCCCCAGCTATGAGGTTTGCAGGGAGCTCCTGAAGACACAGCTGTGCCCACTGCCGCTGAGACCCGGGTGAGGTGGGGTCCTTTGGAGCCAAAATGGCTGGTGGCCTCCAATGGGCTCCCAGACCTCCTTACATAAGAAAAGCTTCTGGGAGCCCTGGTTATAGGAAATCCTCACCCCACATACCTGGAGGTGTCCCCCAGAGGCAAGTCGCCAGCCCCAGCAGAAAGAGGCCCCTGAGAGTGACCCTGCAAGCCTGCACAGGGGACTGCCCTGTCCTTGGCCAGGGACGCAGGGTAGAAGCCCTGCCCTGAGCAGTGTCTTTTATCCTCTGCTGGTCCTCCCGGGCATGCTGTCCAGCCCTGGCCAAGACCTCTCTCCTTCAGTGCTCAGTGTTCACAAGGCCAGTTGGAGCCCAGAGACTTCTGATGGCAGGCTGGTGGCCCACCCGTGTGGCATGGAGTGAGCTGCAGGCTGTTCCTCCCGGTCACGCCTTGGGGCGGGGCAGTCACTTGCCTTCTCTAGTTTCTGCTGCCCCATAGACAGAATCATTTCAAAACCAGAAGTGCACGTCTCAGGGGCTAGCCAGCTTCGGCCAGGGCCAGCTTGATCTTCTCCACCCCTCTTGCTCTTACAAAATTAAGCAACACACAGGCTGCCTGCTGCGCGTGGGGTATCCCGTCTTCTGATGCTGTGGTCCTTCTCCCCGTGACGGTCTTCCCCCTGCCCTACTCTGCCTTCCTTCTCTTCCAGGGACTCTGCACACGGCCATGGTGGTCACAGTTTGTCCTTCCTTGGGGTTTCTGCCCACGTGGCCCCCTTTCTGAGCTGTGTCTTTTCTCTATGGAAGCAAAGGTCCTTGTACCTGCAGCCATGAAGGCTGGGTGGGCACAGCTACCCGGAGGGCTTCTGATGACCCATGAAGGCTGGGTGGGCACAGCGTCCCGGAGGGCTTCTGATGACCCATGAAGGCTGGGTGGGCACAGCTACTCGGATGGCTTCTGAAGACTGAGGCCTGCCCCCATGGGCGCCACTCCCCCTCCTTGGCAGGACTGTGTTTCCTTCAGGAGGCTGAAAACTGCCCTTGGCAGGCCTTGCCGGGACAGCTGGCTTGGCGGAGGAGATAGAGACTGTGTTCCTCTAAAATGCAGGTGGCAAAAGATCTCAGCGCGGCTCCCCAGGCTACCCTATGGCCAGGCTCCGGCAGACACCTAACGCCCCTGGTGGGCACATCTGCGGGCAGGTCTGGAGGAAAGTTGTGGAAGGTCTCACCAGTGACTAGAGAGGTGAGGGGCCGCTGGCCCTGGTGGACTTGGGGAGGGTGGATCACGGCCCGGGCCATGAGTGCTGTGTCCGTCTCCCAAGCTGGCTGAGTAGAAAGGACCATCTTGGGGGCTGTGTCTGATGCATCTGGGTCCTTGCCTGTTCACACCCCGCCCGAATGGGGAAGGGAACCATGGGGTTTTAATTTTCAGACCAGCAGCAGTAGCAGAGAGGGACAGTGGCAGACTCAGAGCTCTGGGGACACCACGCCCTTGCAGCTGGAGGGGAACTGGCTCTGGGCCATCTCTCGGCACACGGGGGCACACACAGTCGAGTGGCAGGTGACACTGAGGGTGGCTTCCTTTGATTTCCATCATGGCCACAGGGTCTGGAGTCTTCACGGTCCCAAGTGGTTCCTTCCTAGAGATGGCAACACTGAAGAAGATGCTGGAAGCTGTCTCTGTTTGGTTTTGGTGAAGAGAAATGAGGAAGCGTCCTGAGCGGGGAGCTGGCTACATTCTTTCTTTTCCTGGAGAAATCTTTCCATGATGGGAGGCCTCTCGGCTGCTACGGCAGAAAACCGTCCAGCCCTCTCAGCTCTGTGTGTACCTGAGAATACATGTATCTCCCTTGTTTTTGTTTAAAAAATAATCTAAACTTTCCAGGAAGGTACTTCATTATTCCACAGGTTTGCAGAGTTAGTGAGTAACAAAGAATCACTTAAGTAAATGGAAAAAGCCACACTAAGAACTCTAAAACATCAGGAAAGGTCCAGTGAAAATGATAATGAAATCTTAACTGTATTATTACACTTCTCACATGACATCAAACCGTAGTGCTGATGTTTTTGGACTCTTTTTTTAAATAGAAGTTTTAAAAATAAATGTTCACTTGCTGCCAAAAGCGGAAATAAATATCCAAAGGAGATGTTTATCTAAGTCTGCTTTTCTATAAATTTCTACGTACAGTGACCTGGTCCAATTCTTCTGTGCACACTGGGGCTGGTGACAGAGGAGCCATATGACAGAGGAAGCAAGAGGTGCCGGTGGGTCCTGCCACCCGGGACTCAGAGACACGGAGCCCAGGCAGCTCCCTGAGGTGGCCCGTGCAGTCGACTACATTCGCCGGGGTGTCTCCGCTGGTCCCAGCCTGCACGTGAAGAGATGCAAAGTGAAAAAGGAATTCAAGGGTAACATGGCCTTCTTCCCATTCAAGGGAGCGCAGGGATAGGTGGCTGAGATGGCTGCTGGGGGCCGCAGAGAACGATGGGTGCTCCCAGCATGTCTTGCCAGTCAGCGGCACTGGGGTCCCTACCAGCAGGGCCACACACACAAAGGGAGGCCCCCGGCACTGACTCAGTCCTCAGCGGGGCCCACAGGCTCAGCACATGCAGCCTCTTCGCCCAGGGGCTCCGTGCAGGCGGCGGCTGGTGTGGATAGCGGGGGGATGCCGGTGAGGCTGCGGAGGCTGTGGGGGTCAACTGGGGGGACAAGGGTCAGCGACTCGACGCTCAGCGTGTCAGCCGTGTCCTCGCAGAGCAGGGAAATGGTGGGCTGCTGGGCAGGGACGAGGCTGGGGGATAGGCTGGCTGTCTCCACGGCTGCGCTCCTGGCCATGTTCTTGCTGGGCTTGGAGTCTGCTTCCGTTTCGTTGACGATTACCAACTGGTCAGGAAGGTGAGGCTTAGGCAGTTCTGGAGTCAAGGGGGCATCTGGATGAGGGGAGAAAAACCAGAAACACACTGAGCCCTTGAGACATCCCGTTGCACTGTGCCCTCTGTTCCCATCCTGAACTGCGTCCCTGGTGAGCTAGGTGGGAGGTGGCTGGCTGGTGTGAGGGCTCAGCGTGGCTCCACTCACTCCTTTTGGGGACACAGAACCTGCAAAATCCAGTCCGACCTAGGCCTGGGGAAAATGAAGCAGGGCCTAGGGTTACCCTGACTTGTGATATGAGGGGAAAATTCAGGGCCTGTGCAAAATCAGCATGTGGGTTATGAAAGCACAGTTCCTGGGTGCAGAGACCTGGCTGACAGGATTTATGTGTGGGCAAATCTCAGGCCTGCCTGATAATAAATACTTGTTTAGGAAGTAATTGGGCTTGCGTGTGCTCGTAATGTCAGGCCATTTCCAGAGCATACATTTGATGACATTTACCCAAGAGGAAACCCACTGCAATATTTAAAAGAAAAAAAGAAAGAAAAAAAGGAAATTCTGTAGAACTTTTCAGCTTGCAAAACCAAAAAAAAACCTTGGCCTGCCTCCTGCTCCTCCTCAAAGTGCTGAGCCAGCACCCACCAAGGGGCTGCTGTGGTTACTCAGGCCATTACTATCCCGAGCTTCCCGGCGGCCACTCAGAAACCACGCCAGGACCAAGGCAGGCGAGGTTCCACCCAATGCAGTTATTCTTAGGGCAGCAATTTCTTTTCTTGGTGCTTTATTTTTTGGCAGGGTCTCACTCTGTTGCCCAGGCTGGAGTGCAGTGGCGTGATCTTGGCTCACTGCAACCTCCACCTCCCGGGGTCAAGTGATTCTAGTGCCTCAGCCTCCCGAGTGGTTGTGATAACAGCCGTCTGCCGCCACATCCGGCTAATTTTTGTATTTTTGTAGAGATGAGGTTTCACCATGTTGGCCAGGATGGTTTCAAACTCCTGACCTCAAGTGATCCGCCTGCCTCGGCCTCCCAAAGTGCTGGGATTACAGGCATAAGCCACCATGCCCGGCCCTTGGTGCTTCTCAAAATCCTGCAGACACACGCTGGCCCATTTGCCTTCCAGTGATGAACCTGCCTGAACAGAAACACCAGATGCAGCTGGAATTCACTGTGGAAAACATCTTCCAGCACTTCAGATGCCGGGTGTTTAAAAACATTGAGAAGACGAGAGTGGGCATCCTGCTTGGAGAGCGAATTCTCATTTGCACAGAGCTGGGGGTCCCCAAGCCATGGCAGGAGGTGCTGACGATGCCATATCAAGCTAAGAGTCTGACAGCAGCCTGGGGCCCGGGAAGCATGGTAGAATTATTATTATTTTTTTTTGTTCAACGTGATTCCAGTTTAGTTTTTTATTTTCTAAGTCAGGCCAAAATAAAACAGAACAGCAAACGGAACATAAAGCAAAATAATGGAAAAACAAAGAACGAAATAAAAGCAGGCAGCATATAGAAAGGGAAGAGGGAGAGGAAGAGAGCTCTTATCACGGAGCGAAAGCACGACAGACAGACTGGATCTCAAAGCACACACCAGCATTTCTCCCCACAAGACTCCGGGAAAGATGAACTCTAAAAGGTTCCAATTCATTTCATGTCTTTTATCTGAGACGGGGTCTCACTCTGTCACCCAGGCTGGAGTGCAGTGGCATAATCATAGCTCACTGCAGCCTCAACCTTCTGGGCTCAAGCAGTCCTTCAGTACTTACTGCCTCAGCCTCTTGAGTAGCTGAGACTACAGGCCCGTGACACCACACCTGGCTAATTTTTAAAATTTTCTGTAGAGACGGGATCTCGTTACGTTGCCCAGGTTGGTCTGGAATTTCTGGGCTCAGGCAGTCCTTCTGCCTTGGCCTCTCAAAAATGCAGGGATGTGCACAGGTGTGAGCCACCGTGCCCAGCCCAATTAGATTCTTCCTAAGGCCTTTTTTTAAAAAGAGACAGAGAGAGAGAAGATCTAGAGGAAACCATTGCATGAGGCTTTGGTCCTCGCTCTGGGAGGGTGGCAATGGGCATCAGTGAACACTAGTGGAAAAAGTGATTTGAGGTGTGATCTGAGCCCAGAAATGCTGAGTAAACACTACATGCGAATTCCGGTTTCTTTGAATTTCAACTAATTTGCTCCATTCAGTAAGGAGGCTTGCGGTGCTGGGCTGGTTTCAGCTCAGGCGTGCGCCCTGACCTAGCACGATCTGCCTGCTATTCCTCAGAACCTGTGGTTCTCTGAGCAGGGCTCACCTGCTCTGGTGGCCTCTGCCCTTGCTTCAAATGGGCATGAGCAGATCTATGATGAACTCACACACATGTGGATCCACACATAAGTTTCGCTGCTGAGGAGGCAGTTTAGAAATGACTAATTCCCCAAATGGTACTGTCCTACCATCTGGAGACAGAGCAGCCAAACGTTTCCTTCATGTTTTCTTAAAATTTCTATGTAAGTGTTTTCTCTCTTTGCTCAAGTCTGCATTTGCATGCAGATATTCAAAATGCTGGCCAACTTCGTTCTCTGCTCCTTAATGGGGTATTTGGTGATGAGAATCATCAGGGATGCGGAAACCTTGTAGGCAAATACATCAAAAAGAGTAAACCAATTAACAAACAACAGCACGCGCACAGAACTGTTTCTTCTTCAGGAAAAGGACCAACAATTTTTATTAAAAGGGTTGGTTTTCCCCCTAAAGGTAGCCTCTTTTTTAATAGGAAGAAAATAACCCCTTCTTACCCACTGCCTACGACATGGCCTTGTTGTTGAAGAACTGCTTCCTGAACTTGATCTACACATGTATCCAACCAAGGGAGGTAAAAAAGGAGAACTCTGCCAGGTTTTCACTGGGGGGAAAATTACCCAGTGAGGACACTTTTTGTTTCCAGTCAAGCGCTGAGCTGCAAAAGTTACTGGTGAAGCCCTGGCTTCGTGCTTGCTGGTGTTTTTGAACTCGAGGGCCACAAGTTGAGGCCAGGCCCAGGAAATGAGGGATTTGGAGAAAAGTCTGACTTCCTGGCCATGGGCTGGGGAGACACAGCCGAGGGGGTAATGGGACGTTCGGGAAGGCCATGTTTCCACGAGCAGTGGACAGACCTCCCGTGGCTGTGGCCTGTGAGGACACCAAGGCAGCAGGTCCCCCACATGCCTGGCCAGCACCTCTGAAACTGATCTGCAGGTCTA
This sequence comes from Piliocolobus tephrosceles, assembly GCF_002776525.5. NCBI lineage: Eukaryota > Metazoa > Chordata > Mammalia > Primates > Cercopithecidae > Piliocolobus > Piliocolobus tephrosceles. The sequence goes on along the minus strand of NC_045450.1, from coordinate 11,158,302 downwards.
GGGTGGGGCCTTAACATATCCTTGTCAAGCAAGTGGTGACTTCCAGCAAAAACTTGGATTTGTTGTGCTGGGCTGGGAAAAGGTGGGGCTGAGTGTTGTGGGGAAGAAAAGGATGGTACCTGTAAAACAAGTGCAGGGCAAAGCTCAGAGAAAACAGGATTTCAACACAAAAGAAGGCAAAGGCTCCCAGCAGACAAGCGCAACGGCCAATGGAGAAAAGCGCATCAGAAACCAGAGAAGAAGCGTCACAGGGGAGGCAGCAGGGATGGCCCCAACAGCGAGCCAGGCTGCTGGGTGGCGGCCCATGGAACAGCCTCATCGCTGTGTGGGTGCTACTCAGAAAGGGATATGGGGGGACCACATCCATCCATGTGTCTATGAGGGAAATGGCTCTTGGCCTCCGGTCAAAACAGGACTGAATTTGCCACTTATCTTAGAGCAACTCCAGGGGAAGAAAGGAAAAAAGAAACGAGACTTCTTGGTTGCTTTCTACAAATTCTCACTTCGCCAGCCAACTGCCGCCCAACCCCCATGGCCTAAACTGCGGGGACCCCTGGGGAACTTGGTGGGAGCATCTGCTTCTGGCCCGGGCTGAACCTGACGCTGCTGCACACTTCACAGAAGACAGCGTTTCCAGGCTGTACAGGTCTGGCTCAGAAGGACCGCCGTGAAGGTCAAGGGCCGGGGATCTGGTTTTCACATGAGGTGAGGCCAGAAAGGGAGCAGGGAGAGCCAACTTTGGGGGAAACTGGGGAAGTGCTGCCTTGGCAAATGGCTCTGTGCTCAGGCCCAGCTTGGCCCACCTTGCCAGCGTGGACCCTGCCGACTGTGGAAATGCAGCATGGCGAGTGGACGTCGCGGCCCGAGCGGCTCCCAGGGGAGACCTGCCTGAATTGACTGTGCGTGAGGTGTCGTGGCAGCCGCCGTTCGGAGCACTAAACCCAGTGGCCGCCATGACTGTCGGCCTCCGACAGGCTGAACACTCGCCGGCGTCCTTTCCTGCCACTCCTGACTAGAGGGAAAACACAGCGACAGATCATAGAAAGCCTTTAACAATGGGACGGCAGAGGCGACACGGAGGGGACACAGAGCAGCAGTGGACGCTGAGCACTGACGGGGTGGGGGTCGTGGGGCAGTGCCCAGCATGGGCTTGTGGCCACTGGAGCATGGGGCACTGGCCCCCCATGCAGAGAAGACACCCCCCATGCAACCCCCAGGACGAGGCAGGGTCAGGATCATTCAGAACCAAGTTGTTCACTCGCGCATCTTAATCGGGTTGGGGCAGAGAAGGTGGGGTCCTGTTGAGGAAAGACGGGTTCATCCGCAACATCTAGTCCCGGTCGGAAGCCTCAGGGGACGGAAGAACAGAATCACCTGTCAGTTTGAGACGTGGCCCAGGAGTTAGGACACGAAAACCCTGCATCCTCAGGACGGTGTGAGGAGGGCAGGGTGTGTGGCTGGAGGACTGGTGTCAGATCAGCTAAGTGAATCAAGCAGATTTCTGACCCCAAGTGAGGAGGTTCTTGGTGTTACATGCTGACGCCAACAGCACAGCTCCGAGTCCTGGGAAAGCTCAGATGCTCGAGGCGCTCCACGAGCCTCCCCCTCAGCCACCTATCTGGGCAGCGACTTGGTAACCCGTGCCTTTGAAAACCAAGACTGAACCAGAGCAGGAGAGCTGAGACCAGGTGCCAGGTGGCTGAGTGGGGCTTCTAACTGGCTGAAATGAAAACGTCAGGAGCGTCTCACTGCGAAGGGAGAAACCACACTCTCAGAGACAAAGGCAGGTGAACACACAGCTTGAAAGTGACACCATAGAGCACTACAGTGTGAAGGTCCTTAGATACCACTGGACTATCCACTGAAAAATGGCAAAAATGGTAAAGTTTATGTTATCCGTAGGTTACCACAATAAAAAAGGATGATGCCACAGAGAAAACTGAGGAGAAAAGGGAACATATCTTACTTGGGGTTTCTATCCTTAAAACTCCAGCAGGACAGTGGTGACCGACTTCAGTGGCATGCGGGTGGGTTTCAGGCCATCTGACTCTCAGTTGGCCCAAATGGGAGGCGTCGTGGGGTGAAGGGGGCTCATTTGGACGCAGGCACAGGGGTGGGTCCAGATGGGAGGGAAGCCAGGGAAGCTCCCTGCACTGGGCTGTCAACAGCAGCCAGACCCGTCTTTCTTTCTGTAAAACCTCAGGGGACAATCGAGCTGGCCATGACTCATAACCCAATGTGGTTTTGTTTGTTTGTTTTGAGACAGAGTCTCGCTAGGTTGCCCAGGCTGGAGTGCAGTGGCACGATCTCGGCTCACTGCAACCTCTGCCTCCCAGGTTCAAGCAATTCTGCCTCAATCTTCTGAGTAGCTGGCATTACAGAATGCCTGCCACCATGCCTGGCTAATTTTTGTATTTTTAGTAGAGATGGGGGTTCACCAAGTTGGCCAGGCTGATCTCGAACTCCTGACCTCACATGATCCACCCGTCTTGGCCTCCCAAAGTGCTGCAATTACATGAACCACCACACTCGGCCCTTTTTGTTTTTTAAAAATGAATGTTTAATTACACCTACTACGTGCTCCCCCAAATTAAAAATAAATAAATAAGCAGGCTGACAGTCACGCTGTCGTCAGTTTTGAACAAACGGTTTTCTGTCTTCCCAATGTAGCTCACGTGGAATGTATGTGAACTCCAACTAATCTGGAGCTCAGAGGTGTGAGTGGGTTGTTAAAGAAACTCACTGTGGGCCAGAGTTCTTATCTGAGGAGATGGTTTTCTTATCAGCATCTCACCCAGAGAGTGTGAGTGTGTGTATGTGACTAGGTGCCTGTGTGTGTGGTACATACATTTGTATGTGTGTGACTGTGTGCATGTACGTGAATGTGGCTGTGTATTTATGTGTGACCATGTAAGTCCATTTGTATATCTGTGACTGCGTAAGCATGTGCAGTTGCATATGTGTGACTGTGTATGTGTGTGTGACTATGCATGCACATTTGTATATGTGAGTGTGTATGTGCAGTGGCATGTGTGTGACTATGTGTGTGTGACTATGTGCATGTATGTATGTGTGGGAGTGTGACTATGCATGCACATTTGTATGTGTAAGTATGTGTACTGGCATGTGTGTATGTGTGTGTGACTATGCATGCACATTTGTATGTGTGAGTGTGTATGTGCAGTGGCATGTGTGTGACTGTATATGCGTGTGACTATGCGCATGTATATATGTGTAAAACTGTGACTATGCATGCACATTTGTAAGTGTGTGTATGTGCCCTGGTATGTGTATGACTATGTGTGGGAGTGTGACTATGCATGCACATTTGTATGTGTGAATGTGAATGTGTACTGGCATGTGTGTGACTGCGTGACTATGCATGCACATTTGTATGTGTGTGTATCTGAACTGGCAGGTGTGTGTGTAGGAGTGTGACTACGCATGCACATTTGTAAGCGTGGCTGTATGAACATGCGCATTGGCATGTGTGACTGTGTGCGTGCAGAAGTGTTACTGTGTGGGTGCACAGTGGTATCCCAGAAGATATTTCTAATGTTTTCCTGTGGCCCCACATGTGGTTCTAAAATTGGGTAGTTTTTCACTTTCCCGCTGTATATTCTTTGCAAGTTCAGCTTCTCAAAACCATAAAATGTTTAAGGGGAAAAAATGCTGATTCCAACCCTGCAATTTTCTCACTAGGGGCTGGCTGAGGCCTGCCAGGCTAGCTCTGCTGGATGTGTGGGCGACAAGATGCCTGGCTCCTGGACACGTCGTGGGGAGGGTGTGGGGCTCTCCCCACAGAGCACTGGAGGATCTCACCGCGCTTCTCGAAAGGACTGGCCATTAAAGTGCCCTGGGGCACAGTTACTCGGGTCATCAGGGAGTTCAGTGTCGACTCTCCCTTTGGTCTGGGGCCAGCACTGAAAGAGCCACTCCAGGGCACCCATAGCTCTGCCTCTGGTGTGCAAAGGAGGCTCAGAGGCAGGCGCTGCACACAGAGGGAGCCTCCGGGTGACCAGGGAGCCAGTGATCCCTCGGGGCTGTCCCCTTCCCCCTTCCGGCTGAGAGTCCCTCGCCTGTGCTGGGCCTGAAGCTACCTGGGCCATAGGCTATGGCCCTGATGGGCATGGGGACTATTCCTCAAAGCTGTCCTTCCCCTGCCCACAGCCCGTCTGCATTTGGGAAGACAGAATGTACAGGCAGACCCCAGGGAGAAGGGTAAAAGGAATCCACTGGTCTCCAGGAGATTGTGGTTTCGGGCCCTGGTGGACTCATGTGAGACCCAAAGGCCACCTTCCTCATGGACCAGGGCCTCGCCAACCCCTCGTCCCCAGGCTGTCATCTCCAGCGATGCCATCTCTGGGAGCCTCCCGCAGCTGTTCTGTGTCAGCTGTCGGAACCTACTGCACCTTTCCTTTGTCACAGTTTGTAACTGCACGTGCTTCTGGGTGGCCACCTGATAGGCCTCAGCCACCCCGCCTGCCTGCAAGATCATGCTTTTTGCCACATTGCATCCCGAATGCTGTGCACAGTAGGGACTTATCCTAATCCTGCTTGCTTAGAAAAAATAGTTCAGTGAGACAGGCAGTGGAGTGCCCGAACCCAGGGAAGACAAGATGCAGGCAGATGAGCCACTGAGAGGATGGAAGGCCACGTGTGGGCCGGATGGGCGGAGAGAGCTCTTGGATCAGGTCTCAAGTCCACACAACCAAGAGGACAGCCTGAGCCTAAATCCTGGGAGCGAGGCTGAGGTCACCACAGGAAGGTGAGAACATGTTTGGGATAAATGTGGGGAGTTTTCAACCCCAGGCAGGAGACCTAAGGTCCCCTGAGCTAGACACAGGGTGCAGGCAGAAAACCCAACTGAGCATCAGCTTGTTTCACTGCCTCATGTGGGATGAACCCACGTGGGCTCCCTGGGGTCCACTTTGCTACTGATTTTAAGAAAGCCCCAAGCCTTCCTCCCACAGGGGTTCACAGCACCCGGCCTTCTACGGCTGGGGCTGCACATGTTAGCAGGCCTTCACGAGTGGGGCCGTGGCTTTTCACTTGGGCCCTAGAGCGGCCATCCATGTTGGAAGAAGAAACACATTTCATGGGCTGCCTCCAATCAGGATCCAGACTGGGGCCTGGGTCTCTGGGACACCCTGGAGGTGCCTGAGACAGTCTCGGAAACTGCATCAGATATTCTGCTAGCTGTTTCAGAAGGTGGGCATGGGCTTTAGGGTTGCCAAGGCTAGGCTTCAGATCCTGGCTCCTCTGCTGGCTAGCTGCATCCTCTGGGCCAAGCTGCACAGCCTTTCTGGGCCCCTGTGTTTTCTACTGTACAGTGGTAGGTGGAGCGTGGCAGGATTTAACAAGGGGACATCTGTGAAGTGCCTACAAGCATGGTGTCTGGCATAAGGGGGCTCAATTTCAGGAGTGTCCACCTGGGACGCCACATAGCAGGTGCACACTGAGAAGGCCCTGCTGTGGCTACAGCAGGAGCCCACGCTGATTGGTGGGTGCCTGGGCCACACTAACTGTCAAAACAGCATGAAGGTCACTCCCAGCTTTCAACAACTTCCTTGAACAATTCAAGTGTTCAAAACCATGGGCCAGAGCTATGGAAAACTGGGCCTGTCTCATCACTCGGGGGATGGCATATCTTGTGTACTTTCCCAACCAAACACCTGGCCATGCAAAGTGTGCTTTCAATGTTAAAGGAGGGCCAGGTGTGATGGCTCATGCCTGTAATCCCAGCACTTTGGGAGGCCGAGGTGGGTGGATCACTTGAGGTCAGTAGTTCAAGACCAGCCTGGCCAACATGGTGAAACCCCATCTCTACTAAAAATGCAAAAATTAGTTGGGCATGGTGGTGCGCATCTGTAATCCCAGCGACTCAGGAGGCTGAGGTGGGAGAATTGCTTGAATCTGGGAGGTGGAGGTTGCAGTGAGCCAAGATTACGACATTGCATTTCAGCCTGGGCAACTGAGCAAGACTCTGTCTCAAAAAAACAAAAACAAAAATGAAAAAACAAATCAATGGCAAAGAAGCCACTGGGGTTTGCTAGTTCTGACTTCAGAGGGTCTGGCAGCCGCTCTCTACAAGGGGGAGCTTCCCGGACTCTGGGAGGCTCCCTAATCACAGAGACGGGAACGCTTCTGACTTAGCACTGTGCCCTCAAAAACCACTTTGAGGACAAGCTGCCCCTTGTGGGGGCTGCAGCTGTCTTCTGCTGTCTAGGCTGATGGCAGTGGGCGGTTAGGATGAATGAGCTTGGAGGAGAGGTCCTGGCCCACCCCGCTGCCTGGCTGGCCCTTCAAGGATGTCATCCCTGGTGGATCAGGGCCAGGTCCCTAGTGGGTGGAAAATAGGGTGAGCGAGCCATGCAGGGCGACCTTCTCTCATCAGAAGCCTGAATGCTAGGCCACACTCTGAGCCGATGTCAAATCAGGCAACTGGCAGAAGGGCTCCCATCCCAACAAAGCTGTCTCCCTTCTCCTGCCCTTGGCTTTCTCTCCTCTGCGTCTTGGTGGAACAGCAGGCAGATGTTGGAGCCATCTGGTCAGACCCATTCCTACAAGGAACATGGAAAGTCCATATGCTTTGTTCCAGGTGGACTGGGAGGGAGACTGCAGGCTGGCCTGGAAGTCTGGCCTCAAGACAGGGAGGAGCTTGTGGGCTCTGATGTGCTCTCCTGCCAGGGATCAATAGCTGCGTCCTGAGGCATCCATAAGAGTAAAGCCCAGGCTGCCCGCCGGGCCTGGCCCTTCATCAGGTGAGTTATCTCAGTGTCTGCAGAGCCGGACAGGCAGGCTGGGCCTCAGGCTTTTACTGTCATGCTGCATAAAGAATGGGGACCTACACACTCGTCTCCGCAGGCCTGCTGGGGACGCACCAAATGGCAGCAGACACCTCGGAGGTCCTGACTCTCACTTATCGACTGGGACTGCCTGGCCACCTGACAGCCAGGCTAAGAGCCCCTGGATTTCTGAGATGAGAAGACACGGCGCTGGTACCACGCAGGGGATTGTGGGGGCAGGGACAGAGGGGCTGAGGGAGGCCAAGAAAAAAGAAACTAGCACACGCTGCAGACACCAGGCCCTGGGAAAGTGCAAAGTTGAAGCCTCAGGGGTCACATTCAGGTGGGCATCCATATACAGAAGGTCCATTTTTGATCATATTTGATACTGTGGGTCTTTGCTTGTTTAACTTTAGGCAAAGAAGTGTATGGCTCTTTGCTCACTTAGCTGTTGGCTATACGTTCTTAAAAATGACAGAAAGGTGACTACAGCTACAGGCGAAGGAAGCTTTCATTCCCAGTGCAATGGTAAATATGTGCATTGGGGTGTACATGCAGACACAGAAGTGCGCACACTCGGGCAGGGGGTGGATGCGCACACAGGCACATGAACACACAACCCTGCACGCCCACCCCTGAGCAAGCATGAAACCGGGATCAAGAGGGCTACTGAAGACGCGCCTTAGTTCTGAAAGAAGCTCTGCCGGAATCTCCCAGCTACAAGCCTGGCAACAGTGGTGGCATCTGCTTGGATGTGCAGCCAACCTTAAATTGGGCTCAGAAATAGCTCACAAGGGGTGGTCATATCCTAGAGCAGGTGCCGAGTAGAAGAGGATCTCTCAGTAAGGTGGCTGTGGGGTGACCTTCCTGCCTGGGCCTTGTAAAGTCAATAGGAAATGGAGGTAACGTTGTGTGTGGATGGGAGAGACACAGGTGGGCTGGGGTACTCTGAGCCACAGCATGAACTGGAAAGGCAAAAGCTGGAAGTGCCAGAGAGAGAGAGGTGTAGGTGCACAGGGAGATCTTGGCTCCTGGTGCTGAGAGGATGGTGACCAAGGGCCCTCGACCTCCCTGGCTCTGCAGTGGCCCGTGTCCTCCTGCCATGATCCATCAATCCAGAATTTAACGAGAGTTGTGCCAGGTGCCCCTGAAATATGATGAGTGAGGGCTCTGGAAGGGAACTTGCAGGAACAATGAAGGATACTGAGGGTCCCCAGTCAGAGGTGCAGGCAGTTGGTGTGACCCCCTAGACCCATGGTGGGGGGATGCTGCTGGGACACAGAACATCCCGCTGGCTCGAGGCCATGGATGCTCATCTCTGCTCCTCTGGCTACAATTTGGGGCCATGCTGTTCCAGAGGCCTGGTGTCTGTTCTCCCCCACATCTCATGCAGTGAATAGCTCACGGCAGCCGAGAACGAGGAGTCGGGGCATGTCCCATTCCAGGCTGACTCCAGGGGCTCCCATTCACTCCCGGGTTCCCTCTGTGCCATGTCTGAAGTGGAGTAAGTTGAAGGATGGCAGGATACGACTTCATCACATCCTACCAAAGAGTGGCAAAGTGCACGCCTACTCGGACAACCGGACCGCACTACATTTAAGGACAAAACTGATATGTTACAGAGGAAAAAAAAAAAAAATTAGCAGGAACACGATTCTTTTCCCAGACTGCAAACAATCCCCTCGGGAGACCCCTCCTTGTGACACCTAAGACTGTGGAGGTGACGATGGGGTGGGTTTAGGTGCAGCAGGCCTGCTGCCCATCAGCTCTGCAGTCAGTGACAGCTTCAGTGGGGACCGGCCTGAAAAAGGAGCAATTCTTCCCCATCTGGGAGCTGACCCAGCCCGGGAGGGAACATCAAGTTAGAGGAATCTCTAGAGGCTTCAGGTGCAGATCACCTGAGTGGCAGCATCCTTCAAGTGCTGTGACAAGGAGGACCTGGAGGTCAGGGGTTTTGGTCATGGCGAGGGATCGCGGGGTTCTCCCAGTGTCCCCGTATCACTGAGTCACGTGGCCAGTACCTGCTGGGCTCTGGGCTGTGGAGGGGGTGGAGGACGAGCTGGTGCCTCCCGAGTCGCAGTGGCTGGTGCTCCCGCTGCCGCTGGGGCTCCCGCTGGCGGAGGGTGGTGACTGCGAGGACAGGGATGGGGAGCTGTGCTGGTTTATGCACTGGGCCACGGCGAAGCCTGCAAGACAAAGTACCAGGTGACCAAGTGGAAGCAAAGAGCAGGCCTGGGGGCCTCAATGTCACGGTTCCACTGAACAGCTCAACCTCTGTTCCTTCAAAGTCCTGCTCTGTTCCCTGGAACAGGCTGACCTCACTGGTCATGGCCCCTGACCCAGCCACATTTTGAAGCTATTTCAAAGAAAAGTTTATTTCAAGGAAAAGAGTACAACCAGCCACAGAGTTGAGTGTGGGGCCATGAATCGTAAATCTGAGTGCCTGATACAGGCTCAGCAGTGTGCCAGCTGTGCCTTTGAAGAGGGACATGCAGCCTCGTGGCAAGTTCACCCAGGGATGCTACATGCCCTCCCGGTAGAGTCTCAGGTCTCTGCTGATGGTGCTCAAGGAAGGGCACTGGACCTACGCTCTGAAGGCATATCCGGGCAGGAGGAGAGTGCCCTGGACTCTCCTTCCAGAGAATTTGCTCTGCCCTTCAGGTTCTGGGGAAGTCAGGATCAGGAACAATGAAAGCTCTGACAAACAGCTAGTGATGACGGTCTCAAATGGCCCTCAGCATCTCCGGGACCTGGAGGTGGAGTGTGCCCGCATGTTTCTGCGGGAAACTGACCCAGCGGGGATGGACAAGCCTCATTTGGAGACACTCAGACTTGGGTGCACCCCTGTTTCCCACACAGAAGCACCAGACACATGAACAGCTACAGTGTTTCTTTTGAGTCTTCCCCAGCCACAACCTGGACGTAACATTACCTACTCCCACTATTGTGGGAATAAAATGAGAGAACTATCATCACACTCCAGCACACGGTGCGGCACATGGTGACAGCTCAGTATACATGTTTGTTCTTTATGTTTCTTTGAGATAGGGTTTCACTCTGTTGCCCAGCCTGGAGTGCAGTGGTGTGATCTCAGCTTGCTGCAGCCTTGAGCTCCCAGGCTCAAGTGATCTTCCCGCCTCAGCCTCCCGAGCAGCTGGGACTACAGGGATGTACCACCACGCCCAACTAATTTTTTTTTTCTGTAGAGATGGGGGTCCCACTATATTGCCCAGACTGGTCTTGAACTTCTGGACTCAAGTGATCTTCCTGCTTCGGCCTCCCAAAGTTCTGTGATTACAGGTGTGAGCCACCACACTTGGCTGACGTGTTCTTTACGAGAAATCAAAGCCCATTTTACCCGGCCCAGGAGCCCCTCTTCTGGTGGACATTTGCTTTTCTGCAGGCCACGACTTCAGCCCCTAGGAGCTGAGCAGGACCCATGGTGATGGTGCTTCGTAGAACAGAAGCAACCCCAAACTGCGGTGGAGATATGTGGGGGGGGGGGGGGGGGGGGGGGGCGACTCCTTCTTCCAGCTGAGAGAGGGGATCTCAACCCTCCTGGTCATTCCCCCAAGACTGGCCACTCCTCAAGCGAATGCATTCACCACAGCCAGCCCCGGACCCCATTTATGCCACCCGCCCTGCCTTAACCTTGCATGGTCCAGCTCTCCACTGACACCACTTCCAGAAGGCCCTCCTGGCCCTGACTTCACCTTTCTTGAAACTCAGGAAGGCTGCAGGGTGTTAGCAGGAGTTGGCATCCTACAACCTGCTGCCTGCTTAATAAGTAAAGTTTTACTGGAACAAGCCACGGTCCTTTGTTTACACAGACTATGGCTGTTTTCTCCATCAGAGGCAGAGTTGAGCAGCTGCCATAGCGACCACATGGCCTGCAAAGCCTAAAAGGCTTTTTTGCCAGGTTACGTGGCTCTGGACAGAAGCAGTGTGCCCACCTGGTGCACGGGATGACATCCAGGTTATGGCACCAGGGAAGTCTGGTATTTAACCCTCCTCTGCTCACTTCCCAGCTGTGGGACCTTGGGCAAGTCCCTGACATCCCTCAGCCTCCTTCCTTTCACCTACAGATGGGACCTGTGGCTCTGTCTCCCCAGCTTTGGGCTTAGCAGGACTCTTCTCCTGGCCATCAGGGAGGAGCTGTTTGTACTCAGGTTCATGTGAAGCTGTTTTCATCTAAAGATCAGCTCCTTAAAAGGCAGGGGCCCTATTTATACCCCTAGGTGGGTTTTGGGGGTGACGTAACAAGCACTGACTATAATGGCAAGTGCATGGGGCCCGGTGGGAGCAGGGTATGTCTCCAACCGAGGCGGCCATCCTGAGCACCAGCTCCTCTTGCATGGAGGGTATTTCCTGCCCGCACCTACCGCAGAGGTCTGCTTGTGGACAGAAAGGCAGGATGAATGTAGCTGGAGTTCTCAGGAAGAGGCACAATGTGATATATTGTGTGTGTGTGTGTCGGGGGCCCGCTCAGATGAACTACGGCAAACATCCGGCAAATCCAAACACTGGGCAGGAAGATTCCTTGGGGACACTCAGCCGCAGCCTCGTGGAACCAGTTTTATAGCTGCTCACTTCTTAATCACTTAGAGCGGTAAACCCCCCAGTTTACAAGCTGTTTACTTGCCTCGAAAATGAATTACCCCTTAACAAATCAAAATGTCAAGATGGCTTTTCCCGAGCCACCTATTTATCACGGCCATGAACAGAGGGCCAGCCAGGGTCGTAACAGAGTTGGGATTACACCTTGTATGCTCCTGACAATGGCCCCGGCCGGAATGGATCAACGACACGGCCGTTGCCAAAGTGGTCACAGGCCCATTTGAAGAAGACACGTCTTTTCTCCTGTCCTCTTTAAAGCCATAGTTTATCACAGCATCACACACCTGGTTTATTATCAAAAGACATCTGCAGTGGGACATGTAGGGTAGCAGATGAGAAGCTGGCACCGCAGTCAGGATGCTTAAATTCTTTTATTTTGGGAATGGGTTGGGATCAAGTTATAGCTTGGCAGTAAAATCTGCATGCACTGAGTTAAACAGAAAAAAAAAAAAAAAAAATCACCAACCTCTGATCCCACCCATTTGCAAGGTCTAGCTGAGCAGAGATAACTGAACACATCTCTCCCTCACCTGCTGCTACTACAAATTCCACGTCCCTCCTTTCCACTCTCTCTCCCTTTGCCAGCAGCACTGAGACCAGAAAGCCACAGTGAGTTTTGTCTTTTTTTTTCTTTATTTTGCTGGATGCCCAAGGCCCCCCCATCTGCAATTTCAAGGGGCTTGTCCCCAAATCAAGGTGGCAACACATCAGAGAATCAGGAGGGCACTGGGCAGAATTTAGGATGGACGCCCATGGCCAGAGCGCCCTGTCCTCTGGTTCCCGCTTCACCCCAGCGAAGCAGTTCTTGATGAACTAGTTTTGGCGGAGGTGCCAGAGGCTTTTGGTACATGAATCAAACACACATGGGCTGCCAAGTAAGTGCAAACACACAGACAAGCCAGAGATCGTGCAACAAGGGTGCAGGCAAACAGGTCTCCCTGAGACCCTCTCCAGTGATAACAGTCTTGGCTCTCTCTGGGTATGCTTCAACGACAGCCTGCAAAACGTGTATCAGAGGCTGTATGGACTTTCACAGCATCTGACCAATTCCACACCTGCAGCATAGTTTCCCATGCTGCAGACAACACTGGGTGGAACCACATGCATTTCTACAAGGATATTCAGCATATTGGTGTGTACAACAGAGGACAGAAGACAGCTGGTATGTCCAAGAATTGGGGAAAGGCTAAGTGAATTCTAACCCATCCAGATGATGACATTTCCTGCCGCCAACCAAGATGCTGGTAAGAGAAGCTTAGGCGTCGGGGGAAATGCTCAAGATGGAGTCAATGAAAAAAGGTTAGAAAAAGCATGCCCCATATGTTCCCGCTCTTGTAAAAAATTCATGCTCTCTTTCCCCCTTGTCCAGAGCAGAGAAAGCAGACTGGAGGGATTGAAGCTGACGCAGTGAGAGAACCAGGTAGTCATATTGCAGCGAGTTGTTATTTTTTGTGCTTGCCTGAATTTTTCAAGACTCCTATTATAAACCTTATTTTAAAAGAAAAAAAAAAAAGGGAGGATGATGGAAGAAACACAAGCTGCCTGGGAACGGGATAGACTCAAGTTCCCGATCCTAACATCCTCCTGAGATGTGTTCTGCTCTCTGAAGCTCTCTCCCCTGGACTCACCAGGAGCAGGGCCAGGCAGGCCACTCCAGCAGCAGGGGGACCTATGCCCACGGTGAGACACATCCCCCACTTCCCAGGAGCCCCCAAGTTTCACGGGGGGCAGCCCAGAGTCTTCCTATTGCCCTCTGGCCGTGTTCTACCAGTTATTCTGGGAGGATAAACTAATGAATAACGCTCCGGCATTTGTGAAGCACTAAAATACCACAAAAAGGTCAGTCTTCTATTTTTAGGCCCACTGATAGAAGGAAAGCTGGGCTTGCAGTCAGAACCCCAGCTTTGAGTCCAAGCTCTGCCCAAACTGACATTGAGACCTTGGACACGCCCCTCTCCTCCTCTTCTATGGGTCTTTAAGCTTTCCCCACCAATAATCACTTTACCATGTGATTCAAGATTCAGAGCCAGCCAGTGGCAGCCCAGGGTCTTGCCCACGAGTTTTGCTTTGCTTATTTACGTTATATGTGTGTTTGTTGGAGGTACCACCATGGACACAGTGGGAGCTTTTACGCACAGACCTGGATTTCTGGTTTCTTAAAAAATGAAAAGATCTGGCTTTATGGGGCCCCATTCCTGCAGGACAGCACTGGGAGGGAGACGAGCAGAGCTGGTTCCCTGCTCTTGCAACTTGCCTGGCCGTGTGGGCATTTGAGTTGATAATCTCTGCTTTTTATGCCTAGATTGTTGGTCAAATCCACAGGACTCAGGGAAGGTGGAACCCCCAGAGACCTTTCAAGTCAAGGCCCTCCTACAACCCCAGAATCACTGGGTGTGTGTAGGGGGAGTGGGGAGGTAGAAATATGGTGATCTGCCTCCAGCAGCCTACCTTGGTCCTCAGACCTCCTAACAAGAACCACTTGCTTTCAACCTTTATTAGGTTGTTTCCTCAGTCTGGAGTTCTCTTTTGCTTCTTTTCTGTCTTTACAAATCTCTGCCCCATTCTTCATGGCTCACACAGCTCAGCATTAGCCTGGGAGGAGTCTTTGCATAGGGTGGAGTTAACTGTTCTCTCCCCCATGCTTCTGCAGGAGCTCTCTCCAGCCTTGGGGCTTTGATGGGTGTGTAGGAGTTGGCCTACCTAAGCAGGGCATAAGAAATTTGACTGCAAAGATGTTTAGGTATTTACTGTGATGATTATCATTACATTAATAGCTAGCACCTGGAATCCTCTGAGTTAAGAGGGTTTTGTTCACTTTATTGGGAAGGCTTAAAAAACATGAAAAAGAAGAGGGTTTTGGACAGGGTTCTTGATATTGTTAGCTATCTCTCAATAACCATTCTCCCTTTCGGCTGCAATTACAGAACCCAGAAGCTAGGCGTGGTCAAGTGACTAAGTTGTCACCAGTGAGACAGAAATGAATGTGGCATGTGGGATTTCCTGGAAAGCTCTTTAAAAGGAAAGGGGGTATACCCTCCTCCATTCTGCTTCCTGGAAAATGGATGCGACGGCTGGAACTCCAGCAGCTACCCTGAGCTATGAGGATGAATCACACATAAGGGACAGCAGAACATTGAAAAGGAAGGGGCTTGGGTCCCTGATGCCTTTGTGTAGCTCTTGACTACAAGGCTTCTTTTACCTAAGAGGGAAATTAACTTCCCTTTGAATTTATCTTTACTATGTAGTTGAACTTAATCTTAACTGATACAGCTAGGGAAAAAACTTTGTTAATGCAGGGATGTGAGTTAAGTCCCCTAGGGACAAGGGGACGGGCTGGCTCCTAGGGTTTCTGGTGCAGAGAAAGCTGCCCTATACCTGCTGGGTGGAATCTAGGTGTGGTGGGTTGAAGGGAAAGAGGGAAAGGGGCAAGTGAGGTGGGGAGGTGACCCGTCCCATGACCCCTCAAATCTTTAGGAAACACTTGGTCAACTCTTTCCCATGTGGTGCAAGTGGACTTTTTGGGTGGAAACCAGAGATGGGACTGAGTTTTTGTCTGGGTTCATACCTGGCCCAGAAATTACACACAACGGTTAAGATTCAGAAAGAGCCAGGCCCAAGAAAGACTAAAGGGTGGGAAGGGCTTGGATGTGTGCAGGCACAAAAACTAGTGGGCTTGCTCCAAAGGTTTTCTGAATCTCCAAGGGAGCAGGGAGCCCCCCGACCTCTGTAGCCTGCCTGGAGTTGGTGCTGCTTCATGTATGGTAATTACTGTGAGGATAATAGCCATGTGACTAAAGTGCAACTATTTCAGGCTTAAAAAAATCTACCCTTGGAAGATGTGAAAACTACCTGAGCTTATAGGGGATTCCACAGGGACCTTTCAGGGAGCTGAAAGGGAAGGAACCCAGCTGGCTCTGAATTCAATTTGGGGATTCTCCACTCTACTCAAAAGCACTAACCTCACCCTGCAGCCTCATCCCCTACAGATGTACTTACATACTACCTGTTTCCAGGAAGAGTTTGAGATGGCTTATATTTTAAAACCCAAGCCTAAATGCCATAGATACTAAATCCTGAAAGCTACTAAAACAAAAAGTAAATAAGAGCTGAACAATAAAAGATGAAAAGTTACGTCAGAAAGACTTCAAGCTACGGGAACCTAATGTCACCATTTAACTCTGAGCTTCCTAGGAGCTAAGACCACAGGCAAAAAACAGGTGACCTACATGACACACCAACTCACCCGCAAGGTTTCTGTCCCATGAAACCCTCCTGGGGCATGTCTTTAAAAGCAGCTTCCTGGGAGATACACCTGCCTGACTGCAGATGGAACCTCATTCTGCAAAGATAATGCCCTACGACAGCCCTTTTCAAACATTTTTTCTAAATAGTGAAACTCCAATTTATACATGAGATGAAAATGGAACTGCCCGGGCTGGCATGGTGCCTTACCAAGGAGGGGCTTCCCCTCCCCTTTCTAGACACTTCCGTGGATCCCACTTTTGAAAATCACAGACAGGGCAAGGCTGGCCAGCCGGGTAATGTAATGAGGGGCTGGAAGTAAAACACTGGTGGTCCTATCTGTCATCTGTTTCCCCTTATTTAATAGACACATGCACACTGAGAAACCATTCTCTTCTATTAAAACAACAGTGCAGGCATGCTAATACATGCAGTCCATGGGACATTCAGCTTTTGTGTCAGGGAGACGGCAGGGACTAGTACAGACTGGGGCAAACCAGAAAGCGCAGATCCCAGCTTCTAACTGTTGTTGCATGAGAACATAGACCTCAGCATGGTCCTAGTCTCCAGTTCTTCAAGAGAAGCTGGATATCTGGATTTTGACATAACACCTCTTGATTTTGAAAATGTTGACAGTTTCATTCATACTCCTTTTGAAAATTAAGAAGTGGGTAACCCCAAGCCAGCCAAGCCAAGCCGTTTGTATGCAACCAGAGGGGTCTCCAGCCCTTTTTTTTTTTTTCTGAGCTCTGTCATCTCATGTATAAATTGGAGTTTCACTATTTAGTCTCACCCTGTCACCCAGGCTGGAGTGCAGTGCCACAATCTTGGATCCCTGTAACCTCTGCCTCCCAGGTTCAAGCAATTCTCCTGTCTCGGCCTCCCGAGTAGCTGTGACTACAGGCGTGCACCGTCATGCCCAGCTAATTTTTGTATTTTTAGTAGAGATGGGCCACCATGTGGGCCAGGCTGGCCTCAAACTCCTGACAAGTGATCCTCTTCCCTCAGCCTCCCAAAGTTCTGGGATTATAGGCGTGAGCCACCACACCCGGTCTCCAGCCTCTGTGTTTAACCTCAGGGTGTCTGTCATACCTTGGGGCCTCCTTGACCAAACTCTGGAGATAGGTAGCTTTTGAGTCTGAGGTATGAGACTAAGACATTTAAGTCTCAGTTAGAGGTGTGTCAAAGAAGTCCAGTTTTCAATAGAACTCTTTTAGGAAAAAGCTCTAAGATTTGGACAGGAGAGCTGCCTGCCCTAAGAAAAACCTACACTTATTTATGGTTGTTGCAGATTGCAAAGCATAACATAAAACCCGCTGAGGGCTGATTCAGGAGAAGCAACCCATGCATTTTCCACAGTCTCTGCCGTGAATGAGGACCATGAGGCATGGGTGCCCTGAGCTTGCCTTTCATTAGCAAATTCATTCCGAGGCTGTGGCTCAGGTTTCTGACGATGCAGTGTTCATATTTTCTCACCACCCATCACGATGCTGGGAAACAGTAAAAAAATCAATCGGCCCTGTGACCTCGCACACAAACTGAAGACAGCAAAAGTGTACATGGCCTTATTTCTCCCCTCGCCAGCTCCTTCCTTGGATCTGCCCTTTCACCTCTCAGTGCAGCCTGCCAGGTCCCTGGGGCGAGAGATGGGGGGCTGGGAGGTGACTAAGTCTAGGACTTCAGCTGCTGGTGGCTCTGGACAGACTGCGGCTTACTAGAAAGATCTGCAGGTGACATAGAACCTTCTTGTTCGTGCTTCTGACTTAAGAAGTGGCTCTGGATCCTAGCCCCGGCAAGATGACAGCAATGCCCGAGGGCAGGCGGGGGCTAGGAGCTACTCACTAGGGGGCTACCCTAGGAAGGCCACCTTAGGAAGACAGGGCACAGGTCCCAAACTACCCACGGCTGCTCAAAGAGCACATGTTGGGGGCTGAGCAAGCAGGGTTCAGATTCAGGTCTAGCAACAGCACACCCAACATGGGCCAGGTGAGGCCTGGGTCCTTGCCCGGGATTCCTCTTAGGAATCTACACAAAAACAAAAGCATCTACTGACATGTGGGCAGGGTTCAGATGACAGTGACTCCAAGGGCCTGCAGGAGCCTTGGGGGCTCCCAGAAATTTCCTCCCTCACTGCTAGGGCCCTGAAGTTTGGGAAAGCTTCAGGTATTTCATAGAGACCCCCTTTTCAGTATCCCTTTAATAAGTCTCAAATGATTTACTGTTTCAGTGCACAAAACTCTGTGCTTTCGGGGCAATGAAGGACTTGCCCCCAAATGGTGATACCTGATTTTCTTCCTGTGCACTGGTGCTGAAGAAGCCACTTCCTGTCCAGCCCAGGGGGCACGTCTACATATCAGGCATCTGGGGAAGGGACATTCCTACGGCCTCTCTGGGCCAAGCCCGAGCTGCCACCATGGGCGACCCCCACATCACTGACTGGGCTGCACCTCACATGCTTAAAGACTTTTTATTTCTGGTTGCTTTTCAAGGGATAACATGTCCAACATACAAAAATAGCTGGGAAATTGCAGACTCTTTTAGCCTATAGCTCTTTATCCATGGATAAATCCTCTCAGATTTTAAGCACTATCCTTGAAAACCTGCAGAAAAGAAAAAATGGTCTTTCAGTATCTTGCTTTCTCTCTGTGTCATTTGTGTCCTAATTGTGCCCTTAGAAATGTTTTTGCTGTGGGTGAAGGTCTGCCTGTGCAGGCTGCCACCCACGGGAAGCACCAAGTCTTAATGCCTCTTTTGCTACCCGGGAGGGGGGCATCTGAGCTGTGTGAATGTGAGGAATGCGTGCATCTTACATGAGCACCTATCCAGGCCACAGAGGGTCGGCTGGCACATGAGGGACACAGGTGGACCAGATCTTGGAATCTCTCGCAGTGGTGCAACCTTGGTTTGGATTTCTAGAACTGAAGGTCGCCAGGGCTGGGCTTGATTCCCAAGGACCCGGTCCCTGCCTCGCCCAGCCCCTGCCCTCTTCCACTGGTATTACCGTCTGTAAAATAGCAAGCAAAGAGCTCCACAACAGTCTCTCAGCCAAGGCACTAGCAAGCTTGGGAGCGGCCATCTGGGCTGCCTCTCTACAGAGGCAGTCAGCAGGGCTGAAACGGCAGCAGGAGGAAGGCGGGTTAGACAATGCCCAGGAGACTCCCAGGCACAGACGCTCACTGGAGTGGAATCAGGAATGCACCAGGAGCGGTGTGGGTCACTATGGCCCTGCTTGCAAAGGATGGCCCCCCAAGGTTCTGGCTGGCCAAGGAGCGCCAGATTAGGTTTTTTTTTTTATATTTATTGTTTTTTGAGATAGAGTCTCGCTCTGTCACCCAGGCTGGAGTGCAGTGGCGCAATCCCGGCTCACTGCAACCTCTGCCTCCCAGGTTCAAGTGATTCTCCTGCCTCAGCCTCACAAGTAGCTGGGACTGCAGGCATGTGTCACCATGCTCGACTAATTTTTTTGTATTTTTAGTAGAGACGGGGTTTCACCATGTTGGCTAGGTTGGTCTTGAACTCCTGACCTCAGTTGATCCACCCGCCTAGGCCTCCCAAAGTGCTGGGATTACAGGCGTGAGCCACCATGCCCGGCCAGGAGTGCCAGATTCTTCCCTAGCAAGTCTCTCATCCCATTAGCTCCATTTTGACCTTTTTGGCCAGAAGCAGGGAGGCCGTGCGGTGTGTATCCTACACTGACATGTTCGGCCTGCTCCACGTGTTCTAGGAGGTGGCGCTGTACAAAGAGGCCAGGGAATTAGACTTGATTCTCTGCAAAAGGCACGTGTAGTTGACACATACTTAGTATGCGCCCAAGGCAGACAGCAGCATTCCTGAGGTCCTATTCCATTTGCTTGTGTTCGCCAGGACTCTGATTTTGCAGGGTGCGGTGGTTAACTTCTGCAGCTGGGCCACCTCACCAAAGTCTCTCCTACCATGTGTTTTAACAGATTGGGGCTAGGCCAGACCGACAGCTGATGACGTTCTATGACACATTATCTACAACGAGAACTGAAGATACTATCTGGAACTATGTGAGTCAGATAGAATCAGGGAGTATGTGCAGAGCCACAGAAAGGCCGCGATGGATATCAGCACAGAACAAGCTTCAGAAGCCCACAGCTGCGGCTGTTAAGTGGACAGGGCTCTGTCGACGTCTGCCCTGGCAGAGCTGGGGGACATGGCTGACCAGATGGCTGGACACGAGCCTTCTGCTATCTGCAGGGGAGAAACCTTAAGAACAGCTCCTTGGCTTTAGGCCTGTCACTTTTACTCTGGCTACAAGATACAGTGGTGAGGAGAGTACCACGGGTCTGGGCATGTGACAGCAGGGGACCTGTTGACCCCATGAGCCTGTGTCCTCTAAAGCACTGTTGTCACTCTAAAGCAGAGAGACAGTACCACACTTTATAGGGTTTGTGAGGATGAAAGCATTAATGCAATCTAAATGTTCAGGTAGCACTTGCTGTTTTGATTCCTTGGCTGGAATTTATGGTGCCTGGAACTTGGGCCCAATGAGGCAATAACTGGGATTTTCTTCTTTTTTCTGGAGACAGGGTTTTACTCTGACGCCAAGGCTGGAGTGCAGTGGCATTATCCCGGCTCACTGCAGCCTCTTGACCTCTCCAGGCTCCGGTGATCCTCCCACCTCAGCCTCCCGAGTAGCTGAGACTACAGGTGCACACCACCACGCCTAGCTAATTTTTCTATTTTTCGTAGCGGTGGGTTTTTTTTTTCTTTTTTTTCCCTTTTTTTTTGAGATGGAGTCCTGCTCTGTCACCCTGACTGGAGTGCAATGGCACGAGCTCAGCTCACTATAACCTCCAACCACGGGTTCAAGCGATTCTCTTACCTCAGCCTCCCAAGCAGCTGGGATTATAGGCAACTGTCACCACACCTGGCTAATCTTTTTTGTATTTTTAGTAGAAACGGGATTTCACCATGTTGGCCAGGCTGGTATCGAACTCCTGACCTCAGGTGATCCGCCCGCCTCGGCCTCCCAAAGTGCTGAGATTACAGGTGTGAGCCCCCAAGCCTGTCCTGGGATTTTCATTTTTATAAGTGTCTTTAGACAAATGGGTATGTAGCAAAAGAAATAGCCCGGTTCTTTGGAGAAAAGAATGCAACACAAAACAAAAGTCTTCTCACATTAGCTGTTATGACTGAAGGTGTTAGGAGTTAACAAAGTGAGACACGAGAGAGCGTTTCTAAAGGAACTTTAAATATCTAGGTTGAAGGGATTTATACGAAAATTGCTTATGAGAAAAATAAAGTTATTTTCATCTAGATTTTTAAAACACCTCAGGTTACATTGCATTCAAGACACATGACTGTTCTGTTTGCATTTCTTTGATAGAGAGTCGAATGGATGAGCTTGAACCATATGCAACTGCCAATATTCAACTAACCTGACCTACAGAAACAGCCATTTCATATGGTTCAATCTACTCTAAGTCCAACCCTCTCAAAGATCTCTACTAGAACAATTCATGGAGGATGGAGACGGAGGGAACAACCAGCATTGTATTCAAACAAATAAATGGC
Source organism: Piliocolobus tephrosceles (assembly GCF_002776525.5). Lineage (NCBI taxonomy): Eukaryota > Metazoa > Chordata > Mammalia > Primates > Cercopithecidae > Piliocolobus > Piliocolobus tephrosceles. The sequence goes on along the minus strand of NC_045450.1, from coordinate 11,137,114 downwards.
TTTCCCCACTTCTCCATTTCTCTTTGCCCTGTCTGCGCTTGTGTGTGCGGGAGTGTGTGTGTGTACACACCTGTGTGTGTTCCTTCCTCCAGCTACATTCATCCTTTCATTTCCAAAATCAGTAGTTTCAACAAAATGCTTGGAAATAAGGTTGGCACTTATGGGGAGGTGGGTGTCTTCTTGACAGAAAACCCACAAAAAGGGACTTACTAGGAACTGAAAGCACTTCTCAAATGGGTTAGGTTTGCTTTCTTTTCCCTTTGTTCCTCCTTACAGATGCTAAGCTAACGTGTCCAACATTAAAAATCACCCTGGCTGCTCTGCATTTGTAGTTTTGCCTTATTTTTTTTAGTATTATTAATATTTTATCATAAAAGTATTGATTTCCTTTAACTAAGAGACTTTAAAGTTTGCTGCATTCTTAAGCATGATTTTATTATGTCTCGGGGCCAAATGTTTTTCCCTCCCCTCAAAGGAATGCTTTTCCTTTTCTATAATGTGTGTCAAGAAGAAAAGAGGAATTGATTCACAGAATTCTGCATTATAGGCAACTTTTAAGGACCGTATCTAGTATGTATACTTAGAGCGATGTTTCTTAAACACAACTGTATGTTTCATTGTTTAGCCTTTTTAATCTGTTAGAGGTGAGAACCAAAGCACAACGTTTATGTTAAAATACAAGACAGTTTCAAAGAAGCAAATCTGGGAAAATGAAGGCAACTCTGGACATGACCCTAAAGCTGTCAACTCCTCACAAGTGCTCCAGGGGTCATAAAAACCTCAGTTTCTACATTGTCATCCTCTTCCTTCAAGAAAGGCAACAGAAAACGAGGAGTCCTGCTGGCGAGGTGGGGGCTACCTAGAAAAGGCATCATTTCCCTTTCTATGTAAATCGCCGGTGTCAGATGCCAATTGCAGAGTTGGGGAAGGAAGGCTCCATTTTACAGAACCCATCCAGGAAGCAGGCGGGGGGGCAGTAACTGGCAAACCAACACAGCGCTCTGCAATGTTTAAATATTGAACATCCTTTCTCCTTCCTCTACATTTATTATTAACTTGGACCCACATCACTATGTGCATTGACTTCATTTCTTCCCAAGAATCCAAGACACCGTGGACAACGCTCAGAGGCTGCGGGGTGGGGGTGGAGTGGAGATTTGGGTTTCTTGCTTCATACCCTCGCTGGAGATCCTTTCCGGTCAGCCTCACAGTTTTAGAGCCATGAATTCCTGGAAGCGTCTCAGCCTTTCAATGACCCCTGGCGCCCGAATGCAGATGATTAGTGCCCCAAATATTGACAGGCTGGACTTTCTTCCCCTTTCACACAGGGGAGCAGCGTCAGAGGGAGGCTGCAGGAAAGATGCTGTCACCACCTGATGGGCAAGATTGTGGGAACGTCATGACAGGTGTTCTATTGTTTGGGACTACAGTGGTGCCCTTAGCTTTGACCAGGTAGAAACAATGCTCAGGATGCTGTGTGAATGCTACAGGAGACCTGGTCAAAAACAAACAAACAACCCTATCTACAGACACCAGTACTTGATGTCTTTTCCTCAGTTTCCAGACAACAGAGAAGGGGCTGGCACTGGCCTTGCTCTGACAGATACAACCCATCAGATGTCAGTGTCCTGGATCAGCAGCCAAGCAAATGCAGAGTTTGGCCCCCCCGTCATTCCTCATGAAGATGAACATTTGGGATCAGAAATAGAAACCTCAAATCTCTCCAGAAAATAAGGCAGCACCTTTTCTTGGGAACAGGTAAGGGTGGCAGGGTGGACCATCCGTCAGGCCCATGCAGACACCAGCTGCCCTCCTGCAGAGGGAAGATCCTGCGGGTAGGCTAGCAGGATGAGCTGGTTATGAGCATTCGTTTTTCCTGGGCTTTTAGCTGTTTGAGTAAAATTGTCCCAAATGACTGGCCTAAAGCTTCCACTTTCTTTTAAAAGACAGCACTACATTTGAGATCGATGTTTTCCCCTGAAATGTAGGCTAAATTTATCCTTCCGTGCATCCTGCTCTCTAGTTTCTGTGCTAAGCTGGTCCTTGCCATGCTGAGTTAGGCATCTGCTGTTCAATGCTGGTTCCTAGCCGGCAGTACTCAAGCACGGAGTTGTATCCTTTTGCGCGTCACACACACAAAACCCTCTGGTTCTCTGAGAGACTCCTCTGCTGCCTCTTTCTCTGTAGTTCTGTTAATTAAGCTGTTGCTTCTCAGGTTCCTTACCTGTCTCCAGCTTTCAGAACTACCCTAAAAAGCTGTCAAGTTGGCTCCATTTGAACGGTTCCAGAGAGCCCCTTCCCCAGTCAGCCCCTGCCCCCCCGAAAATGGCTGAGTACTCATTATTTGATTGCCTTTCGCAGTAGTGGGCTGGTGCAGGCTGCCATGGGCTTAACGGACTGAACTAAATCAGAGAACTCACTACTCTCTCTTGGGCTTGCTTGGCAAGCTGCCCTGTGAGTGAAACTGCACTGATTGATTTAATGCCTGAGGCCCAGAGGGCCCAGTATTTCTGAAATCTCTATTCATCTATACAGATGCAAGAGAACATGCCCTAAACAGACATTTTGAGCTATGGTTTCTACTTTGCTATTAACCCGCAGACTTGCTCTCCTTTTGGCAGGAAAGAGAAATAAAAAAGTGACTTGATAGAAAGAACGCCTGGGCACATGCAGGCAGAGGCGCACACACATTTGCAGAGGACTTCAGCTTGGAGCACTGGGCAGGAGTCATTTGACAGCCCTGGTGAATGAAGACAAGGGGCCCAGGTGTGGCCAGGTGGGCATCCCTCTACTCTGCTTTCTGGAAGGCAACTTGGCAAGGTGCCACCCAGAGCCTGACAAATGGACAGTCCCTTTGACTCTAAGGAATGGTTTCTGGAGGAACAATTGAAAATGCAGACCAAGATTTCTTAATAAGGATGTTCGTCATAGGGTGATTCATAATGTAGTAGGAACAACGTAAGTGGCCAGTATAAGCGGATTAAGTAAAATCTGGCAAATTCAAACTGTTTCAGTTTCATTGTGTCCCCTTCAAATTCTTAGGTTGAAGTCCTAACCTCTAGCACCTCAGACTCAGAATGTGACCTGGTTTGGAAATGGGGTCATTTTACAGATGCAGTTAGTTAAGATGAGGTCATTAGGTTTGGTCCAAATCCAGTATGACTGTGTCTCCTAAAAAGTGAAAATTTGGACGCAGATTTTCACACAGGTAGAACATCATGTGAAGATGAAGGGAAGACTGGAATGATGCCTCGACAAGCCAAAAAGTAGTAAAGATTGCCAGCAAAACACCAGAAGCCGAGGAGGGAGGCCTGGACCAGAGTCCTCCTCACACCCCTCAGAGGAAACCAGCCCTACCAATACCTTGATTTTGCACTTCTACCCTCCAGAACTGAGACGATCAATTTCTGCTGTTTATGCCACCAAGCTTGTGGGACTTTGTTAGGGCCACCTCAGGAAACTAACACTCAGACAACGTACTATTATGCAGCCATCAAGAATGAAGTTTAGAAGAGGCATTTTACAGTACAGGGAAGTGCTTCTGACATTACGGCAACGTTGTTAAAACAAAACCTTGCAACTCAGCAGTTCTGCTTCTTGTACTGCTCGTGTACACAGAGAGAGGTGTGGCCAAGGATGCCCACTACAACACTGCCTGGGATAGAAAAAGACTAAGATGACTGAATCACTCAGCCAAAGAAACACAAGTAGCCAAGCTTTGGAATACTACGCAGCCATGAAAAGGAATGTGTGAAATCTGTAAGTGCTAACACAGATTCCTGATTTACAGTGGTGTCTGAAAAGAGCAAGGTGCAGCAAGGTATACAGAATTATGATTTTATTTAAGGGAAGCCCAAACCTTAAGACAATTACAGATCCATACATAACTCCTTAACCTAAACCTCTGTGGCCAGATATGTCTTGGAATTTAGAATCTTTAGGAGGTAAGAGGCCATGTAGGGCACACATAAGTATTATGTTACACTGTTAGCTGGGTCTTCAGCAGCTAAAACCAAACACTGAATTTTTGCAGAAACGAAAACATAAACTCACAATAACTGGAATCAATGACTCTTATAAACCCGCCCATAAATAGCTGAAGGCAGGTTTTGGTTTTGCCATCACACGAGTTAGGAAAGATCTTTTGATTTTCAGAGCTGTTTGGGTTTCAGAATTGCAGAGAAGGGGTTGTGGCTCTGTCCTGTCCATCAGCTCTGGGCGCATGTATGAAATGCAACTGCACAGAGAAGGGTCTAGAAAAATAAAAATAAGGCAAATGATGACTGAGGGATATCTGAGGAAGGGTGGTAACTGATGGGGTCTTAAGTCTCACCTGCAATGTTTTGTTTTGTTTTGTTTTGTTTTTGAGACATAGTCTCACTTTGTCGCCCAGGCTAGAGTGAACTGGTACGACCTTGGCCCACTGCAACCTCTGCCTCCCAGGTTCAAGCCATTCTCATGCCTCAGTCTCCCAAGTAGCTGGGATTACAGGTGGGCACCATCACGCCCGGCTATTTACATTTTTAGCAGAGATGGGGTTTTGCCATGTTGCCCAGCCTGGTCTCGAACTCTTGAGCTCAGGGAATCTGCTCGCCTCAGCCTCCCAAAGTGTTGGGATTACAGGTGTGAGCCACTGTGCCTGGCTTGATTTTTTCAAAAATCAACAATTAACCCATGTATGTATGTGTGTGTGTGTGTGTGTGTGTGTGTGTATATATATATATATATATATATATATTTTTTTTTTTTTTTTATGAGAGAAAGAGATAAAACAGGGAAGATAGAAGTGGAAAGTAAACAGAAATATTAACAATATTTTCTTCTGGGTTGACAGGATTGTGATTTCTTCTTCCTGTAGCTTCTCAGTTTTCATTTATAATATTCTACGTTCATGTATTAATGCACAAAAATTAATACAATGGGTCTGCAGTAATAGCAAAACAGCTGACTGGTTCTATCCATTCCTGTCATCATCAGCTCATCCCCAGGGCCTCAGTGACTCCGTGGGGTCAAGTCCCGCTGCCTGACTCACTGCCACTGGTGACTTGTGCTCTGATGGCCCCACACCTCCCTGCCTGTGAAGCCTGGCCCCTCCCCTGGACTCTGCTAACATACTGGCTGCTTTGATTCACCATCTCTCTTTCTCCCTGTCCTTTATTTTTCTGCCCTCTTTGGCCTTTGATTGCTTTTTGGGAGTTTATCATATTGAACTTTCATCCCTTTCCAGGAAACTCTATTACTTTTTTTTCTTCCCTTTCACAATTAATAAATAATCATGAGAGCCCTTCTTTGGACAGAAGTACATCCTGCCTCCTACACAGAACTGCTGGAGCTTCTCTTTTGTGGCTCTTCTGGGCCTGAACTGAAGGGCACATCACCTGTCACAGGAGGGAGAGCATTCTGGTACATCGCTGTGCTTGGAGGAAGGGTGCCAGCTGTTGGCTCATTATTTGAGCTGCTCCTGGTCCTACAAGATGGCTGTGCTTTCCTGGCCATACAGGGGATGGAGCACTGGCCTGGGAGTCTAAAGGCTGGGGTATGGACAGGGAAACAAAGGCGCATAATGTAAGCTAAGAGGGTGGGCTTTGGGGGCAGACAGACATGGGAGGAGGAGGGAGAGGAGGACAGAGAGTCAGGCTTTTAGGACCATATGGTCTCTGTCGCAACAAGCCACTCCCATTGCAGCCAAAGCAGCCATAGAGGATACGCCACCGAGTGGGTGGGGTTGTGCCCCCATCAGTCTTCACTGGCAGGACAGCAGGTGGCTGGATTTGGCCTGCTCCATCAGGGCAAGTCACAGCCCTGATGTTGACTGGTTGTGTAATAGAAATTGCAGCCTTGAGCCTCCATTTCCCTGGCATAATATGGGGGGAATAATCCCTATGTCATACATCATTGTGAGGATTAAGTGAGAAGAGTACACACAACCTTGCTTAGCACAGTGTCTGATACACAGTAATTGCTCAATAAATAGTACCCGGATTGTCAAGTTCTAGTGCCTCCAGCCCTTTTCCACCAGGAGGTGGAGGTTTCCACCATACAAAAAGGCCACAGCTAGCCCTAATTACGTCCAAGACATAGCGTGTGGCATTTGGGATGACATTTTTAAAAGTCATTGGCATGAGCTGGACGTACTTGCTGGCATACCATCTAGCAGCACCAGGAAGTAAGTACTAGAGCAACAAGCAGGTACTGGTCACCTGTTTTCCATCTCAAATCCACAACACGAACTGCTCACCGCACTTCTAATCTTCACAGCAGTGATTCTAATACTTTCTTTCTTTCCCAGAAATCATGATTCTGAGGTCAGACCACAATCAACAGAGATTTCTGGAAAGGTATGAAATGCAAACTTATCTCATAATTTACAGGAAAGAAAAGGGAACAGGAGGCTATTTTACCAGTAAGAACAGAGTTTTTTTTCTCCAAAGTCAAAAAGAAATGGAAAAAAGGCACGTTTTAGGGAAGAGAAAGGGTGCCAGGTGAGTCTGGATTGCATCAAGGTTTCCAAATTATTCCGGAATGTGTTGCAGTTTCCAATTTCTTTTTTTACATTTGGACTACTTTAAGGAAAATGTTACATAAATTGAACTATTTTATGATCAAAATGGGACACAAATGAGATAATCTGGTCTTTATGTGCTGTCTGATGACAGCTTTGTGACAGTCTGACAAGTTGAGAGCTGTATTTTTTAATACAACAGTTTCATTGAGATAGAATTCACATACTGTACAATGGACCCATTTAAAGTGTACAATTCATGGACTTTAAGTGTATTCACAGAGTTGTGCAACCATCTCCACAGTCAATTTAGAACATTTTCATCCCCTACCTAAGAAGTTCTGAGTAGAGCTTATAGCAGGGGATACAAATACTTTACTCCTAACCCTGCAGAACAACCTGGAACCTCGCCCTCAGAGAACCTTGCCCCCTCCAGGTTCTGTCGGCCATTCTCTTGCACGTGGCTCAAAACATTTAATCTTCAAATCAGGCCCAAGTCCAAGAACTTTCCCTTTCCAAAGAATTCATCACAGGAAAATATCTCAGGCCAAACTCCTCCGTTTGTGCTAAAGATGCGGGTAGTCAGGGCCACTGCAGGGAGTACGGGGCTGAATATCTACCTGGGATACAGGACTGGGGTCTCAGCTCCCCTTATCTGGCCAGGGCGGAAATTGATGACAAAGGGAATTCCATGCCTGGCCAAACTGGTGCAAGGTTCACAGGGGCAGCAACATATTCATTCCTTGGGGATTAGGCAGCCTGTGGGCTGGGACATCAATGCTCTCCTGTCTATGGCAGCCCCTGTCTGGGACACAAGGTTCTCGGCACTCCTCCTCTACCTCCTCCTCCCAGGCCAACATCCCTTCCGCCGAGAAGCCTTCCCAGACACCTGGTCCGGGTCAGATCCCCTTACTGGACATTAACCCAGCATCTGACAGTTCCCTGAGGGCGCCAAACATGGTGGGAAGTTCTAGACTATCTAAGGTGTCCACAGTGCTCATGAGCTCTAAAGGGCCTGATTTGTTTTGTTTGACTGACCTCTGAGTCCCCAGTGAACAACATTTAGCACACATAAGAGGGGATTAAAGATTTGTAGTCTCCATCCATCCATCCATCCATCCATCCATCCATCCATCCATCCCTCTCTCCCTCCCTCCCATCCATCCATCCATCCGTCCGTCCGTCCGTCCCTGTACATCTATCTATCCACCCAGCAGCCACCTACCCATTTACCCATCTGCCAATCCATCTATCTATCCAGGCTTCTATCTATCCCTCTACACCAATCAATCCACCTACCCATTAATCCCTCTCTACCCATCCATCATTTTCTCTACATCTATCCGTCCCCTCTCCCTCCCTCTACATCCATCCTTCTACACCCATCCCTCCCTCCCTCTATATCCATTCATCCATCTATCCCTTTACCCATTTATCCATCCTCAATATTCATCTATTTATTCATTCATCCATCTATACCAAATATCCATCCATCCATCCATCCATCCATCCATCCATCCATCCATCCATCTATCCAGTACTTACCAAGCACTACCTATATGTCTAGTATAGCCCAGGACTTGGAAATTCAGCTGTAAACAAAACACAGTGCTTATTTTCCTAGAGCTTACAGTTTGATAATGGGAGAGGACAGGGCAGGGCCAGTCAAGGAATAGAAAATGTCAGGAGAGGCTCAGTACTCTGAAGGAATGAGCAGGTACAGACTCCTGGAGTGCTGGGAGTGGGGACAGGGTTGCCATTACATAGGAAGTCTGGGAAGACCTTCGGAGATGGTGAGGTCTGAAGAATGACCTGAAGGAAGTGAGGACAGAGCCACAGAGGTACCCAGGGTGACTTCTCCAAACAGAGGCCACCCAGGTCAGGGCCCCCCAATAGGAGCATACCTAGCAAGGTCAAGGCTCAGGGGAGGCCCCTTAAGCTGCCTTGGAGTGGGCCAAGGAGACCATGGTGGGCGGGGAGTGAGGTTAGTGTCAGGAAGTGCAGAGGGACCAAACCGTGTGAAACCTGGGGCTACTGTGAGGACTTTGGCTTTCATCTGAGTGATGGGAGCCAGCGAAGAATCTAAGTAGAGGAGACACGTGACCCAACTCACACCCTGAAAGGATCTTTGGTGCTAAGAATAGACCATAGAGGGCAAGCAGAGAAAGAGTGGGGCTGACTTTAAAGCCACTGGCCCAGACTTGGCCAAGATGAGGAGTCAGCAAACAATGCCCTGCAGGCCAAATCCAGCCACCTGCTGTCCTGCCAGTGAAGACTGATGGGGGCACAGCCCCACCCACTCGGAGATGTATCCTCTACGGCTGCTTTGGCTGAAATGGGAAAGGCTTGTTGCGACAGAGACCAAATGGCCCTAAAAGCTTAACTCTCTGCTGCTTAAACAAGAAGTTACCCAGCCCTTCACCCAGGAGACAGGTGTGGTGGTGAGAGGTCCTTGTCTTGACTGTATCTCCCAAGTAGAGCTAACAGACTTGGGGAGGGACTGGATGCAGGAGTGGGAGAGGCTGCAGATGACACTGGACTAATGGGTGGATTTGGGCTCCAGCTGTGCGACTCAAGAAGTGTTCCTGGCTGCCTCTTCTCTCCAGCTAAGTGTGGGTCATTGGGCCCCATGGGTAGCCTGCCCTAAGGACGGCCCCGTGACTGACTACTTTCCTGCTCCAAGGGCTGTGTGTGGTCGGGTAGAGTGGGAACTTAGCCCTCTGTTTGAAGTCCATCAGCTATTCCTTGGGCCTTCCGACCAAGTCCAGGACACGTAATCGGGAACAGGGACCATTCCCACGTGGCTTCATCTCCTGCTGACCCCCATCCTCAGGCTGCCTGCAGGACCCATATGCACACGCTGGTTTTCACAGCCCAATCATCCCCCTTGCCAGGATGCACCATGGGAAACCTAGCTCATCCTTCAAGACCTCCTTTCAGAGCCTTCCCAGCCCTAGGTCTGGTACAAAGGTGAGTTAGCCCCAGGACACCATGAACTCCAGGAGGGCAGGATAATCCAGAACCCATTTCCCAGTTCTTAGCACAGTGTCCCCAAAGTGGGTTTGCAGAAGGCATGACAAGCTTTGTGGAATTGGCCTCTCCTGAAACTGGGCCCAGGGCATGAAACATCCCACTCCCATACCCAGAATCCCTCCTACCCCAGGCACGCTAGAGCCACTGCTCCTACAGAAGAGAATGTCACCAATGGCCCTTTCTTCATTCTGACTTAACTGGGTTAGGCCTGGACATTTAGAAAGCTTTTCTAAAAGCTTTCAAGGTGATTTTAAAAATGCACAGCTAGGGCTGAGGACCACAGGGCTGGGCTGGCTCAGGTCTGGGCCTCAAGCTGGCAAGGATCCTACAGGCACCAGGACTCCGTACTTCCAAAAGAACGATGCCTCTGGGCACCTGGGCACTGTTAGGGCAGCCTGTGGGTCCCTCTGGGCTGAGGGGAGGGTGGCTTTTCTTTGCTGCTGTGGGGTTCCAGTTGAGTGGCTTCCTGATCGCCTAGTTGGCTGTCCCACAGAAGTTGTGGAGGTGCAGGATGGAGAATGAACACGGCTGCCTGCTTGGAGGAGCGAGGAGCTGACCCGAGGGCTATGCTGAGCTGCGCAGGCCTTGTCACCCGTGGCAACAGAAGACTGAGGCCGCTCTCCTGCCGGAGGCTGCAGGGAAGCCCGAGGAGGATGGATGTTCACTCAGCTCCTTCCTCTCCTGGGACAGCACGATTTGCTCATTTGGGTGCGGTTCCCTATCAAGTTTCAGAGATGTATTCACTCTAAGGTGGATGAGGTAGCTCGGGAGATGACCATTCTAGTAGTTTTCTGAGAAAGTGCCTAGCGACAGGGCTAGGAGGCACTCTCAAGGTGAGGTTCTGGGTTTGCAGATTTAAGGTCAATGACTAGAATTATCCTCCAATGGGCATGATAGTTACAGGTTTCTGATCCTTCTGGCAGGCCTCTGAGCCTTATCAGTTACAACACAGGATAGGCTAGGGAATAAGAATAAAAAATGAGAACACAGAGCAGGAGGCCAGGGTCAGGCCAAGCCAGGACAGGACACTGGCTTTGCTGTGCAGTAGCTGTGCAACTCCAGGTAAGTTATTTAACCACCCTGAGCCTCAGAAAACCTCAACTGCAAAATGAACATAAGCCTACCTTCCCCAGGGAGGTTCTGATGATGAATGAATGAATGCATGAAAGATGCCTGTAGCAGCTTCAAGCGCAGAAGGTGTCACATGGATGGGGAGCCGGGGAGCCTCCCCTGCCCTCACCCTGGGCCCTGGTCCTTCCTCACGCGGCGCCCCCGCACATGCTGTTCCCTATCCCGTCTGCTCCGAGGAACACTCTCACGATCTGCTGGATGGCAGGTGCAGCTGACAGCAGGAGCTTCACTGAAGCCCTTGGCTTTAGGTTAAATGAAGGTTGCCAGGTAGAGGTTGCTAGCAGCAGCGTGCTAAGGGAAACTGCTATCTAAGTGGCATGCTTTTTACAAGCGGCTGTGGTTTTCCCATCCAGCCTGCTGCCACTGGACCGACCCTGTACATTAAGTGCTTGATGAACCTTATGTCTCATTCGCTGGCACCAGGTCTCTTCTTCAGCCTCTGGAACCTGGTGCCATCCCTACTGAGGTCAATTGAGGACTGGCATGATATCTGCCCACTCATCTGCTCAGAGATGTCTTCCCCATCCCTATTAGACTAGCCAGGCTCTCTATTATAAATGCATTAGTCATGGGTGTGATTACTTGAATGCTGTCTGTTACTTTCACAAGATTGCAAGCTCACCAGGTCACCAACCCCAAGCACAGGGCCTGGCACACAGTAGGTGCTCAATAAATGTGTACTGGATAGGCTGGGCACAGTGGGTCATGCCTGAAATCCCTGCACTTTGGGAGCCAAGGCCAGGTGGATCACCTGAAATCAGGAGTTCGAGACCAGCTTGGCCAACATGGTGAAACCCCACCTCTACTAAAAACACAAAAATTAGCCGGGCATGGTGGGAGGTGCCTGTAATCTTAGCTACTCGGAAGGCTGAGGCAGGAGAATCACTTGAATCCAGGGGGCGGAGGTTGCAGTGAGCTGAGATTGTACCACCGCACTCCAGCCTGGGCAACAGAGCAAGACTCTGTCTCGAAAAAAAAAAAAAGTTTACTGGAAAAAGGAATGAATGAAAAAATATGCCACTGCTTTCCTCAGAAGCCTACCTCTGTAGATCCATGAAGACAAGCTAAAGAAGTCCCAAACTCACATCACTGAAGGGTTTAACTACACTCTTGGCCAGACCCAGAACCTTCCAGAAAGATTTTAAATTTGCTCCTGACCAGCAGACCTTCAATCTCCACTGCAGAGGCTCCTGTGCCTGGGCTGCACCAGTGTGTACCACTGCAGGTCAGTGCCTTTTTATGATTTTTAAAAAGAGTTCTAGCTGAGAGCCAGCAGGGGCTGTGAAAAGCAGAAGAAAAAGCTGTTGACACATCACACCTATCAGGCAAATGCCGCTTGGCTCATGAAGCCTAGACAGCTGCTTAGTGCCACTGGCGAAGCACAGGCATCTCCAGGCTTGCTTGATCACCGCGCTCTGACAGGCGTGCCCAGGAACCACGCATGTGAGGCTGCAGGTACGATCACAGTGCCCCTAGCTTCCAACTACAACTCCCTCAAGGCAAGGCCAAGAATTTTGTCAGGTTCCTGGGCCCTGAAGAGGATCCCTGGACACTGGACTGAGCAGACTGTGGGGGTCAGATGGCCTAGCAGTGGGTTTCAGCAACACCACCTACCACTGAGTGACTTTGGGCAAGTTACTTCACCTCCCTGGGTCTCAGCCTCCTTCCCCGGTAAGCAGGGAGAGTAACCACACCTTCCTCCCTGTTTGCTGTGAACCTGGGCTATGGAGATACTTAGCCCAGTGCTGGCAGCTCGATGAGTCTCACAGAATGCTCTGTCAAATGTCCCCAATGCCCGAGTCATTTAAGCCTTTCAACCTCAGGACAGTGCGGGGGCCAAGTGCAAAGCACACTACTGCTTCCTGCAGTGTGACCTGCGCTGGTCACCTTACCTCTCAAGCCTCTCCCATCTCACTATGCTTTGCGGTTACTGAGATCACATATGGGAAATGCTTTGCCTGTCCCAAGCTGCTACACGATGTGCAGAGGCAGCGCCATTCTAGGAGCAGATCTGTCATAACCAGGCACGCTGTCCCCACTCCCATCACTGACCATGCTAGCCAAGGGCACCTCCCACATCCCACACCCTCCCTCACCCAGCTGCCCTGGTTTCTGCAGGGACCCCAATGGCCCTGCACTGTTGTCTCCAATCCACTTCCCGCCCGGTACGCGCAAGGAGCTTAGACAGACATGCGTCAGGTCCAGACACTTCCCTGTTTCAGGGCCCCGAGGCCACCCAGAGCAAGCAGAATGAAACTCACATGCCTTCTTGCACCCCTCCAGATTCCCATGGTCCCTGACAACCCAGTACCCGCTACACCCCGTGCTCTGGCTGCATGAACCCTCTGGGTGACTTGCCCTGTTGATGCCCCTACCACTTCAGTTATCTCCTTGGCCCCACGGTCATCCTTTTCCATGTCTGCCTCTCTTGAGTGAGCTGTCCTCTGCACAGGGGCCTAGGATGGGTTGCAGGAGGCACTTGGTGTGCACTGGCTGGAAGAAGGAAGCATGCCAGAGATGGTGCCTTCCATGGCTCTAATAGGGCAGGTGCTCAGAAGTCCACCTGCCCGGTGCTGCCTGTACGGCTGGCAGAACCCAAGGGCACTGGCTAAAATACTTGGGAAGCCCCTATGGAAAGGCCTGGAGGAGCCAGGCCAACTGCCCTGCAAGGGACCCCAGCCAGGGCCATGAAGCTAGGAGTGCTGGCCTGCCACCCCTGAGCTTGCAACCTTGGGCAGGCAGCTCTATCCCTCTGAGCCCTGGCTCCCTCCTCCTCAACAGCAGTGGCCATTATGACACTATGATAACGTGAAGCACTCACATGTAAAATGCTGGCCCCGCTAAGCTCCTGCCATGTGAGGCAGGTCCTATCATTAGCCCCATTTGAAAGAAGGGGACATGGAGGCTCAGGAGCTTCACAGACCTTCCTGACATCACATAGCTATCTAGGGGTAGGTGTGGATTTGAACCTGGGGGGTCTGGCTCCAGGGTGTGTGGCCCTAGCCTCTTGATTGCAATGGCTTCCTTGGCAGGGCTGTGGCACAGTTTGGACAGCACAATGGCAGGTGCTCTGATGATGGTGGCTTTCAAGCTGCTCAAGTCCAGCAGCTTGAGCAAGTCTTTCAGGTGCTCTGTGTCGGGTCAGCACAAAGGGCCACTCTTTGGGACACAGTGGGGACAGGAGGACAGGTCAGATTCTGCATTTGTTCTTTGCAGGATGTGGAGAGAGGGCAGGATGGGCAACCCATGGCCTCCACCCGGCCAAGCACTGCTTTGAGATGCTAGACCACTGTGCCGAACCTGTGGACATTTCCCTTGGGCTTCATGCTGGAAATCTGGCAAAAAAAAAAAAGAATGTTTTTCTCTCCAAATGCCCAAGACTTTGTAAATGTCAACTATTTCAGAGCTTTTTCTGGGTTACTAAGAACGGTGGTGGGGGTTTTTGAGGAAGGCTCATTCCGTCCACACTGACTCTTTCTGCCACCCGGCTGTCCCTAGGTTCAACGGGACATCTGTGAGCCAGGAGGCTGGAGTGTGCCTGGAACCCAGCACTGGAGACCCAGCCATGGGCCGGTAAGGTCAGCGCTCAGAAAGCCACAACAAAGGGGGACGTAGGTTACCCCCAGAAACTCTGCAGAGCCTTCAAATCGACTTAGCAGGAAAAGAAAGAACAAAAGACAGGAGATAACTTTTGTTCTCAGGAAGCCAGTAGAAGAGTTAGAAGAAGCAGGCACCGTCTCTAGGGACGAACTTTGAGACTCTGGGCAGGGGACCTTGCTTTCTGACTCTTGCTTGCCCCAGCAATAAAAGCAGGGCTAGTAACTCTACACAGTATTTACAAAATCTCCTTGTTTTGTGTAAAGCACCTAGCCCAGTGCTTAGCACATAGTTGGCATTCGATAAATAGGATTTTTATCCTGGGGCCTTAAATAAGTCTGTAAGGCTAGAAGTAGACCACATATGCCATGAGACTGAATTTTACCAGCTAGCAAATATTTTCAGAGGAGTCACTGCACGTCGCAGTCCAAACTTTGTAGTTCATACAGTTGAAGCATCTGCTCCCAAAATCACGCTGTGAATTTCTCACCCTCAACATGGAAACTGAGGAGGCGACTTTCGAGGACTGAGCTCACAGCAGAGAGTGACGGAGACGGTAAAACAATCCAGCAGCCAGGCTGATGGGTTTTGGAATGTGTTTTTGTGATTACTCTGAGGCTTCAGGAAGCAGGCTGTTTAAGTGTGAAGAGATGTTGCAAAACAGCCATTCCCATCACACTGGGATAATATTGACTTCTGGCCCTTTGGGAATTTGAGATGTTAAAAAAAATAATACTGTGTGTGTTTTTGTAGAAAAGCACATTTATACTAAATGCCATGGCTGGACGTCTGCAAATAAAGAAAACTGTATTTTAGTCATGGGATTCTGGTTACAGAGAGAAGTGTAGAAAGCTATAACCTCAGCAGAGGTGCCAGGAGGAGGGAACAGAACCCACTGGTGTCTCCATCACGCCAAGTTAGGAGGAGCTTGTCTCTCAGGAAGCCGGTAGAAGAGCTTGTCCCCTGCTCTGTCTGAGATGACAAGCCAAGCTATGACTGGGCGAGCCTCTGGAGACCCCCGCCAGTTCCTGGGGACCTTTCCAGTCACCTCAACTCCCAAAGGCCTCCTGGACAGAACGAGACCCACAAGTCACAAGGACCGCTGGGTGAGAAGTTGGGATCATCGAGACGTCCTTGTTAGCTAAATTAGACGTTAGAACATTCGGGGAGGGAAACCAAGGCTTCTTAAGATTTTGCCTTAAGCTAGTTCTGTGGCTTCCCACTCCCTCAGTCAAACTGGTCACCAAATCCTGTTAGTTTCTCAGCCTGGCTATTTCTGTTTTCACTTCATGGTTATTCACCCTGGGGAAACCCTTGCGCGAGGGCACTTGGAGATGCCTATTATTTGTTAAAGGATGAAAAATCGGCCACCACCTACCTAAACATCCATCTGTAGGGGAGTGGCTCAGTGAACAGTGGTTTGACCAGATGATCACAGCAGGCAAAAATGAATGAGGGTGCGCCTGAGAACTAAAATGAAAAACACTCCAGGATATGCTGTTGAGTGAAAACAGTGGTCATTTAGGTTTTTTGAAAACAGCAATATAATCCTATAGTACAAGTACAGTGGCAAATGGCTAGAGAAAGGTAAGGAAGGCCGCACCTCAGCCTGTGGGACGTTCTCATCTGCCCATGGGCATCGCCTGACGCACAGCTGTGAGTGTGCAGTGAAGGGACTAGAGTGTGTCTTGTGGCCCTCCCACTCCACCCTTCTCCTTTGCCCTTCCCAACTCCAGTCAATTAAAACCCAAGTCCATTTTGCTGCCCATGTGCCCTGCTGTCTTAGAACCTTCAGGCCGGGCGCGGTGGCTCAAGCCTGTAATCCCAGCACTTTGGGAGGCCGAGACGGGCGGATCATGAGGTCAGGAGATCGAGACCATCCTGGCTAACACGGTGAAACCCCGTCTCTACTAAAAATACAAAAAACTAGCCGGGCGAGGTGGCAGGCGCCTGTAGTCCCAGCTACTCCGGAGGCTGAGGCAGGAGAATGGCGTGAACCCGGGAGGCGGAGCTTGCAGTGAGCTGAGATGCGGCCACTGCACTCCAGCCCAGGAGACACAGCAAGACTCCGTTTCAAAAAAAAAAAAAAAAAGAACCTTCAATGGCTTCCTGCTGCTTCCAGGATGAAATTCGAACCATGCAGCAAGCTCACAAAGTGCTTTGCCATGGGGCCCTGCTGAGCTTCCCAGCTCTGTTCATCCCTACCCTGCAGCCACACCTTTGCATGTGCCCTGCCAGAAGCACCACAGAGCCTCACTAGCTGGCAAGACTTGCTCACAGTCCCTCCCCACAACCCCAGGCTTCTCTGTAAGCCCTGTGCAGTGTTTATTTGATTCATCAAGAGCCTTAGTAAACGCTTGCTCAACCAGCCTTCCTTTTCCTGATCCTTGTCAACACGTTTGTCATGTCACTTCCTTGGAATTGTAAAAGTTCCTTTTAAAAATGCCAATTCTTCCCCCACCCCAATTCTTCTCCACCAGGCGGTCCTGTCTCCTGGCCCCCAGGAGCTGCTGTGCTTTGAAGAGGCCATCAGAGGCATGAAGGAAAGGGACACTTGGAAAATGGAATGGCTTCTGCCTGTCTCTGAAGCACCATTATTGCCGCATCTCTGCCTTTTGATTCCGTTGGTTTTTCCCACTCTTAGTGGGCCCTCATGAACTAACTCTCCTTCCCACCAACTGTGTACTCGGCAATACTGCTTCTTATTTGGCATTTCCCTCTTTTTTGAGACGGAGTCTCGCTCTGTTACCCAGGCTGGAGTGCAGTGGTGCGATCTTGGCTCACTGCGACCTCTGCCTGCCAGGTTCAAGCAATTCTCCTGCCTCAGCCTCCTGAGTAGCTGGGACTACAGGCACACACCAACATGACTGGCTACTTTTTGTATTTTTAGTAGAGATGGGATTTCACCATGCTGGCATTTCACTGTTTTTTTTTTTTTTTTTTTTTTTTAAGACGGAGTCTAACTCTGTCACCCAGGCTAGTCTCGAATTCCTGACGTCAGGTGATCCACCTGCCTTGGTCTCCCAAAGTGCTGGGATTAAAGGTGTGAGCCACCGCGTCCGGCTGGCATTTCATTTTCTTGGATCCCAAAGGCACTCTAATTCTTGGGAAGTGGGAAAGTGGTTCCCAAACCTTGTTCCAGGGGGTTGTCTTTGAGCTAGTCAGAGAGATTTTAAGGCAAAAATCAAATCAAGGTGGACTTTTATCAACTTACATACAGAATTAAGGGCTAGGAATTTTTTGTTTCTCGGTTTTCTGCCATAAAGGGGCCTTCACATCTTGGCATCTGCTATCACTTGTCTGTTAATGAGAACTTGCGGTTGATAAAACAAATGATTCAGAAGCAAAAAATAAATACCATCAGAAAAGGCTTAGGATGTTTCCTTGGGTGATTTTATGGACTTTTCCTTTAGAGACAGACTTGAGACCCAGATGCAAGTCATGCTCTCTGATGACTTCTGTGCTCCTGGGTCACATGACGGAGTAGAACACGGCAAGAGTATGTGGGGTTCCCAAAGCACACCTGATTTCCAGGTGTTCCGCCTCTGAATACGCTTCAGAACGGAGGGCATGAGGGTTCATGAAGCCCTGGTTGCCCACTTGTGAGCTGGGTGACACTGGGCACTGAGGAATGACACTAGCTTCCCAGAGCTGTTGGGAGGCTCCATGGGGACTGCCTGGCTCAGGTGGGCATGGTGCCAATGATGGCAGTCAGCACCCCAGGGGACAGGATGTGTGCTGGGCTGGAGGCCTCGGGGGATGAATTTGTGCTCTTCTCTGGCCCTGGCTCAGCCTCTGAGAGCTGTGGGGCCTCAGGCAGATTACACGACCTCTTGCGTGTGAGGAGGAAAATTCTGCCTGCTCTATTACATCCCGGTGTTTCATCAACACTGAGGGAAAGTCTCTGTGAAAGAGAAACTCTGTGCCACTGCAGCGTGCCTTTGTTATTGACAGCAGAAGGGCTACGACATTGGTAATTTTGTGTGTGCTGATTAATGTGTAGAAAACGAACCTATTTTCTGGGGTCCCAAGGCTCAGCCCTTAACTAACAACAACAAGAACAACAACAACAATGCTAAGAGCGGCCAACCTTTGCTGCACGTTTTATATGTGTTAGGCATTGTTCCGGGCACTTAGGTGAATGAACTCATTTTATGTCACAAGAGCCTAATGAACAGACATCTTCATCCCATTTTTTGTTTTTCAGTTGTGGTACACATAACAAATCCTACCACCTGAGCCATTAGTAAGAGTACAGTTCAGTTGTTAAGTCCACTCACATTGTTGAGCATCACCCCTGTTTCTTATATGAGTAAACCGAGATCCAACGAGGTGAACTAAATGGGTCAAGGCCACCTAACAAGTTTCACGTGGAGGTGGAAGGCTGGGACTTGGGCCCACATGCTCTGGCTTGTGCTGGGTGCCTTCATTCTGCTGCTTCTCACCTGGGCAACTACTCTACTGCTGGGAAAAGAAACACCACTGTGAATGAACAGGAAAAACAATGAAAAAAAGGATGCTGGAATTGATCATGGACACCCTGGGGTGGCAAGATTCGGTAACTTCGATCTTTTCTTGGTGTTTTCCAGTCTTTTCTGACTGTTATGCACTAAATGTGCTTGACTAGGAGGCTGGAAGATGAGGCTGGAGAGCTCTGTCCTACGTGGAGGGCCAGGCCCATGCTGGTGAGCACACAGGGTGTGTGGCCAAGCCACTTGCTCTGGCACTGACACTGGCCTGTGCTGTGCTGCTGGCAAGGCTGCCCTGCTGTGGCCCACCCAAGCCTATAGAACACTCTAAGGCATAGCCCAGTTCAAATGGCAGATTGCAAATGGGGTTTGTTCTCTCCCCACACCTCCTGCATGGGATTCTCTATTAGCAACCAGGGAATGTTCCCTGCCATCTGACATACTTTTATGACCAGAAGGCTCCTGGGCATACAGTTGCTTTGGCAGCCTGAGCTAGGTAATGACCCTGAAGAGTGAGGCAATACTCAGTTCTCTGGAACTCTCTTCTTCCCCTCCCTCCACCTCCCAGAAAAGCGTCTGGGCAAGATGGCTGACCCTGCTTACTGCATCCATATTTAGCAACAGAGGGCTCCCCACAGCAAGTGCTACTATGCCTATTGGGATAGTGTCTTTGGGGGGCACGTTGTGAGTGGGGAAACCTTGCAGGCCCGGATCCGAGAATGTGGTTCCTTCTCTGGCTGTGTGAGCCAGCTCCAGATTCCCTGAGGCTCTCTCTCTTCACAGCTGCTGTGGAGCCCTGAAAAGAGGCTTGGCAAACAGGCGACCCCTTGGACTCAGCTCAGGGCTGATTTTTGAGGAGGATCTGTTCCCCACACCCCTGCCTCACCACTTGAAGGCTGATCTCTTAGAGGCAATTTCCAGAAAGCTTTGAAAGGGGTTCAAATCCTGCTGCTTTTGTTCAGGCAGGATTTTGAGGTCATCTTTCTGCTTTTTGTTCATGCACACCAGCGACAAACCTGTGCAGGAATGAGCTCTGCACCACTAGCCTGGTTTGGAAGTGGTGGTCTCAGGACAGGGTATTTTTCTGGATTGTGGCTTTGCAGGTTTGTCCTTGATACACTGGAAGTGGGTGTTGGGGTGCGAGGATGTGGGCCAATGCCAGGGTGGATGATGAAGAGGGGAGTGGGGAACATTCTGTTTAGACCAGGGGCATCCCTTGAGGCCCCTCTCTAAGGAGGGCCTATCCTACTGATCTCCGACATTCTGAGACAGGCAGAGCTGCCATGTGAAGTAGCTCAGTCATTGCAGGTTGAGTAATCCAAATCTGAAAATCCAAAATCCAAAACTTTTTGAGCGTCGACTTGACACTCAAAGGAAATGCCCATCGGAGCATTTCAGATTTCTAGATTAGTGAAGCTGAACCAGTAAGTATAATGCAAATATTCCAAAATCCCCCAAAATCCAAAATTCAAAACACTCACGGTCCCAAGCTTCTTGGATAAGGAATATTCAACCTGCAGCAATGTCAGCCTTGAAGCAAATGGGATTTAGAGGCAGGAAGGGAAGGTACAGATCTCAGCCTGTCTCATGTGAGCTCTGCAGTCTTGCTCTGAGCCTCAGTTTCCTATCTGTGAGGCAGAGCAAGTAATACCAGCTTCCAGGGTGGTCGGGAGGATACAATTCATGCATATAAAGTGCCTGACATGGTTAATTCTTCCAAATTATAGCTCACACTTCCAGAAATAATAGATACGAATTTTTCGTCCAAAACATGCTTAGAATTGGAGGCGACAATGTAGTTTTGCCTGGTATCAGTGAGGCCTTAGGGGCTGCTGTTAAGCATTTAAAAAAACAATCAGCAAAGGGAAATTCACATCAGCTGTGAATGAAAAGTTGGTTCAGCACGGTGGTGGGACTCAGGGTCTGACACTTAGAGGGAGGGTATCTGCTGTGACTTTGGGTAGGCCACTTTCTGACCCGTAGAAAAGGAAAATGGTAACACCTTCCTTCTGAGGGCTTGTTGGGAAGCTCGAATAAGAATAATGCATAAAGTGCTTAGCAGCTCAATAATTTTTCTTTAAAAAAGGCCTCAGGGTAGGAATCAAGTTTCTGTAACTCATGGACCCGCCTCACGAACGTGCTGGCCCGAGTCTCTAAGCTGTGAGCTGAAGGGTGGGAAAGGGTTAAGACTGGGCTGGAGAAGCTGGAGGAAGCCCCAGGTCCTTCTTCCTGTGTGACTCCAGAATGGGTATTTTTTGCCTTAGGGAGCTGCAAGGAGAGGACTGACTCCAGTTTTATAATCAGAAACTAGAAAAATAAACGGCCTAAAAAATCAGTTCCTGGGAAATGCCACCATGAGATGACATTAGCACCTGGGACGTTATCCTCAGAGGAGAAGTCTGAACTGATGTCTATGAATGAAACATCGATCTTCTTTTTTCCTTTTCAGACGGCGGTCGGAGGCTTTGTGGTCAGCTCAGTTGGCTCGTAGCACAGTGTCATCTCTGCATTCTTCCTAAGTTACTCAGCTGCCAAGGGCTGGGTCTGCAACCAGCAAGGCGTTTCCACGGAACTATTAAGTGCTCTGGGTCACGTGACTGACCCTGCCGGTTTAGGTGCCTTTGATAAAGATAACACTGTGAAAAGCAAGGCACGGCCCAGATACTGAGGAGAGTTAAATTCTTTTTTTTTTTTTTTCTCTTGAGATGGAGTCTCACTTGTCACCCAGGCTAGACTGCAATGGCAAGATCTCAGCTCACTGCAACCTCCACCTCCTGGGTTCAAGTGGTTCTCCTGCCTCAGCCTCCTGAGTAGCTGGGACTACAGGTGCCTGCCACCACACTGGGCTAATTTTTGTACTTTTAGTAGAGACAAGGGTTTGCCATGTTGGCCAGGCTGGTCTCGAACTCCTGACCTCAGGTGATACAGGGGAGTTAAATGTTTACCACAAGAAAGCTGGAGCCCCAAACTCAGTAGGAAGCTGGGACAGGAAGAATAAAGTCCAGCTTAGCCCTTACGGGATGAAGTCCAACTTGCCAGCTCACACTCAAACCACCACCAACTGGCACCGGGTACCAGACCTGAGTAAGACAGAAATGCCCTGGCCTTAGGGGTTTATAGTCTGCTGGGAAAAGACTGAACAATTCCTCTGCCCCATCCTCTGTCCCCCAGCCTCTCATCCACCAATCCATCCATCCACCCACACATCAGTATTGACTGATCAACTACTTCATAGGCACCAATCAGTACTGTCAAGGACAAGACAAACAAGGTCCCCCACAACCCTGCACCCACCCCCTGGCCAAGTGCCTTCCATTCTAGTGCGGGATAGTGTCAGAGAACAAGGAATAAAAGAGGCAATTTCAGCTAAAGCAAAGGGCTATGAAGACCATGGGAAAACGGTCGGGCAATTCCTCAGAAAGTTAGATTGTCACGACCTACTTTCTACTCCTAGGTATATACCGGAAATAATGGAAAACAGGTGCTCAAACAAAAGCTTGTGCACGAATGTTCACAGCAGCCCATTCACAATAGCCAAAAGACAGACACAGCCCAAAATGTGCATTGATGGATGAATGGGGAAGCAAAACAACGTCTATCCATATAATGCATATTATTCAGCTAAAAGAAGGACAGATGCACCTTGAAAACATGATGCAAACAGAAAGAAGCCAGGCATGAAAGGCCACAGATTGTATGATTTATATAAAACATCCAGACTAGGTAAATCTATAGAGACAGAAAGCAGATTAGTGGATGCCAGGGGCTGGGGAGAAGGGGGCATGGGGGATGACTGCTTAATGGCTATGGGGTTTTCTTCTGGGGGGATGGAAATGTTTTGGAACTAGAGGAGGGGATGATGGCACAATACTTTGAAGGTACTAAATGCCACTGAATTATTCACTTTCAAATGGTTGGTTATGTTGTGTTAAGCAAATTTCACCTCAACTGAAAACAAGCTGCCGTGCAGAGAACTAGGGTGACCCGGGCACTCAGGGAAGGCCCCTTTTTGAGGTATCGGAGCAGACCCCTGAGTGCTGAGAAGGAACCAGCCATGCAGAGGGCTCCACGTGGAAGGAAGCGTGAAAACAGAGGCCCCGAAATGGGACGTGCTTGGCCCTGGTGAGGCACAGCCAGCCAGTCAGTGTGGCTAAAGGGCTGGATTGTGTCACCTGCAGAGAGCCGAGGGGAGAGAGGGCTGGGAGCTGATCCCAGAAGTGGGCAGGGGCCAGACTGCGTGGGACCATGGGCCACAGAGAGGGGCTGGTGACAGGAGGGGCTGGTGGGTTTGAAGAAGGAGAGAGAGCAGCGGAAGAGTCAGAGCAGTCCCTGTTCCGGAGTTAACAGGCTGGTGGGGAACAGCTGATAGTAAACCAGGTGGGAACAGGTCATTTTTTTGTCATGTCACTAAGCCCTCATCTGCAAGGGCCAGGAGATGTCAACCTGCCTGGCTGCTCCTCTGAGCTATGTGCTCTGCCAGCCCTTCCCACACCTGCCAACCCATCAAGGGAACACCCGTAAGCAGCTCCGGTCCCCTGCGGCCTCCTGAAGCAGCCACTGGGCCAGTAGGAGCTCAGAGTGAGGAGCAAGGCTGTTCTGGGAGGCTGCAGCCCCCGGCACCCCTGGGTCATTTCTGGGGAACAGCTTCTGCTCTGGGTTCTGCTGGTCCACTTAGAGTTTATGGAAAGGGTGGTCTAGTAGGCGAGTTTTGGACACCCTACCCATCATGGCAGATTCTATCTATCTCTAGAAGCAGTTGTTGCATGGGCAGGGTCCATGAGAAACTAACCACAGCAACGTGGCACCTCAAAGCCACAGAGAGCTCAGGCTAGAGTCTACACCTGGCCATGCCTGCCCACCCCCACATACTGGCCGCCACTGACCCCTCCTCCTTGGCCAGGCTCACGCACAGTCCCTTGTGAAGCTGAACATTCTGTGAGAGTGAGAGCCATCAACATAAAACCAGCCAATAAATAGAACTTGTGATTTTTTTTTTCTAAGCCAAATGGAAGAAGAAAAATACACCAAAGTGGCTAGTCACCTATTAGCCCTGATTTATACACTACTTTAATATCCCCTCCAAGGAAATGAAAGGCATATTTTCATCAAATATAATCGTTTATAGCTTCTAAAGGAGAGACAAACTGCTCTATGACAATTACCTGGGTCCACAGATAAATTCGGAAGATGTGTCCTAATAAAACACCCTTGTTTGGCAGCTACCCCAAGGCATGCAGCCAGAGTTGTTTTCCTCCTTGTGAATTATTCCCCAGGCAGAAGCAACGACTCCATGCACTGTGCGGCCTATGGGGAGGGGCACCATTGTGGAGGGTGGGACGTGGTCATGCCCCAGCACCCACGGGCCCTTGACGGCAGTGGTGAGATGTCACAGCATCAGAGGCCAACCCGGGCCAGGCTTCTGATGACCGAATCTCCCTCCATTGCCCAGCTCCCGCTCTGGCACTACTCTTTGGCTTCTGTAAAACTCTGAGTAGGAGGACGGTGGTGAAATTCAGTTGATATGCAACCAACCTAAATCTGTCACCTGGGTACATGGTCCTTGGACACACATCTTGCTCACTTGGTGACAGAAATTTAGCCGAGGGATGCTGCTTAAGGTCTTCTGGGTTCTCAGTTCCTTTGTGTTCCCTTGTCAAAGTGCCATGGACTAAATCACCAAGTATCTAGGGCCCTAGAGGGACTTTCCTTGTCTTCCCGTGTTCAGAGAAGGGAGAAGGCCTTTGATGGGCTCTGTTCCAAGGCTGAGCAGAGAACAAATGCCGGCTCATTCGTCACTAAACAATACTGAGTAGGGGCACAGAGCTAGGCACTGAGATACAGGGTGAACAGCACAGAAGTTTCCCACACAGGCAACCCTCTCTGCAGGGGAGAAAGACTACGACCAGGCACACAAAGGCATCAGCCAGGTAAGGAACCTCAGTGCTGTGGATAAACTGAACGAGGCCAGGCTGGGCGCGGTGGCTCACGCCTGTAATCCCAGCACTTTGGGAGGCCGAGGCGAGTGGATCATGAGGTCAGGAGATCAAGACCATCCTGGCTAACATGGTGAAACCCTGTCTCTACTAAAAATAGAAAAAACTAGCCGGGCGTGGTGGCAGGCGCCTGTAGTCCCAGCTACTCGGGAGGCTGAGGCAGGAGAACAGCGTGAACCCAGGAGACGGAGCTTGCAGTGAGCTGAGACTGCGCCACTGCACTCCAGCCTGGGAGACAGAGCGAGACTCCGTCTCAAAAAAAAAAAAAAAAAAAAGGGGAACCAGGCCACAAAAAGACCTCTGAAGAGGTGGCACACGGACTAAACTTGAGCCGTTAGCGGGAGGCAGCTACCAACATCCCAGGACAGACATCCAGTGCAAGGCCCTGAGGCAGGGAAGGCCGCAGTGATTTACCAGAGTGAGTCTCAAAGTGTGGTCTGGAAATCCTTGTTTTCATAAAAATAGTAAGACATTTTTCTTTTATGTTCATTTTCCCAGGGGTGTACTGAGGAGTTTTCCAGAGGCCACAGAATGCATGCTATCACAACAGACTGAAAACAGAAGCAAAGAGAATCCAGATGTCTTCTATTAAGCCAGGCATTAAAGAGACTTGCAGAAATGTGCACGATAAATCATTTTGTATGTTTATTGTTCATAGAAAACTATGTTAGTTATGCATACATGCAATGGATTTATTCAATAAATATATATTAAAAGCATTTCTTAGTTTTAATTTCTAATGTCATAAATATCTATAAATATAATCTATCTAAATGAAATCTCTTTAAGTTCTGTAATACTTTTTAAGCACACAAACAAACACGGGAGTGCTGAGGCTAAAACTCTGAGAACTGCTGGCTTAGAGGAGCAGCAGGGACTGGCAAGGCTGGGGTCGGGGCTAGAGTGAGCTTGGGGTCGGGGGAACTTCATCTGAGAGGCCAGCTGGGGCTGGATCTCACAGCCATCACCCAAGATCAGAAGGAGAGATGTGGATTTTGTTCTAAGTACAACAGGAAACTACCAAAAAGCTGGAGGCAGGGGTATGATGTAATCTGACTGAAGTACTAGAAGGATCCCACTGGCTGAATGGAAGCTGGGGATCCTGAGAAGGCTTCTGTTGTAATCTTGGAAGATCTGGGAGAGGAGATCTCAGACTTCATTATTTTCTAGAGGCCAAGCAGGCTGGTGGGTGTGGAAGTGGGGTGAAAAGATTTAAGAATGATTCCAAGATGCTGAGTGGCTGCTGCTGTGGGGGACCCTGACTACTGAGATGGGGATGGCGGCAGCCTATGCTCCCACCATGCCAAGCTTCAGGGATTTCAACTTACTCTTTGGGACACAGCTCTGGCGCCAAGCCAAGGTGGAAGGACAGTGAGGCCTCCCTCTTTGCAGGGGTGGGGGGATAAATAAGAATGTCTCCATCTCACTCCTCATTAGCTGAGTGGCACTACCAGGGGCAGTCAGGGGAGACAGCCAAGGGGTGGAGGCTGCCTTCAGCAGCCACCTCTGGCTTGCTGTTGTCCCAGTTGGCACAGCCTCACACTTGCTGACCCTGGGACCAGCAACAGGACATGGGGCATCCCAGCTGTGCCAACTTCCCTGCCAGGCAGGCCCAGGTTCTGGAGCCGGGCCACACTCCCAGAATTTGATGTTCTCACCCCTCCACTGGAAGGCCAGGCAGGGTAGAAGAGGTAAGCAATAAGTTATCCTAAAGAATTCCGCAAACAGAGAAATGATCATGTAGATGCTGAAGAATGTGCCACTTGGCTCTATTTATTTACTTACATTCTACCTCATTCCAAAAGGGATCGGAGTGGAAATAAGGCCTGGGTTTTTCTCCTTAACCAGTAAGTTCCGAAACTGAAAGATGCCTCAGTGAGCCTAAAGACGTCATTTCTTACCAGGTCAGTTTGTTCTCAGTTAACTTAGACTCAGTCATACTTTATATTTACTTAGCAATCATGGCTACAGAACACGAAGCAACCCGCAGAATTTTTAAGCAAAGAATCCTCCAGGCGCTGAAATAGGCAGAATCATCTCACATTTCATCACTGAAAATAGAGGCGGTGCCACAATCAGTCTCTCAGCCTAAGATTGTTTTTTTTCTTTTCTTTTTGAGACAGGGTCTCACTCTGTTGCTCAGGCTGGAGTGCAGTGGTACAATCACAGCTCACTGCAGTGTCAACCTCCTGGGCGCAAGTCACCCTCCCACCTCAGCCTCCTGAGTGTAGCTGAGACCACAGGTGCGCACCACCATGCCCAGCTAATTTTTTATTTATACTAGAGATGAAGTCTTACTATGTTGCCCAGGCTGGTCTCAAACTCCTGGGCTCAAGCAATTCGCCTGTCTTAGCCTCCCAAGGTGCTGGGATTACTGGCATGAGCCACCACGCCCAGCCCTAAGACTGGTTTTAAGAAAGAAACCAATCACAAGCTGTGATTGCAGAGTGAACTGGTGTACTGTCTTCTAGACTTCATGTTGGGACTATGTATATGAAGATTAAAAACCCGCCCCTTTGGCAAATTCACTGCTAGGAATTTATCACACAGATATGCGAGATTTGCACAATTACACAAAGATACCCTAAGGATGCGCACTGTGATACTGTAAGACCAAAACACTGGAAATGACCCAAATATAAAACAGCAGAAAAGATTTTTTTGCCCATCCATATGACAAAATGCCATATAACAGTTAAGGAGAACTAGGTTGATTTACATGTGTTAATGTGTGACACTTTCTATTATGGAAGAAGAAGCAAGGTGCAGCATCAGACATATGGTATACCCCATGTGTAAAAAACAAACATACGCATGACATACAAAGAAATATTTCTGGAAAGACAGGCAAGAAACTGTTAACAATAGTTACTTCTGAAGCAAAGTAGACTTGTTTTTCATTTGATCATCTCCTGTCTGGATTTTTAAAAATCATATGCCTACAGTATATACATATAAATAATGCATTCATCAAATCAAATAATGAAACTAAAATAAATCACGTGGGGGGAACCAGGACTCGGGTTTTGAGCAGGTTCATATGGCTGCGTTTTGGTCTTAAATCAGTAACTGCTTTTGAAAACATTTCACAACACTTGCAACTTAAGTTTGAAGCCCTCCATGGGGAGGGGTTAAGTTGTGAATGAGCGCTTGGCCAGCGTTCTAAAGTTTTGCAATCAAGAGAAAGGCTCTCTTTCGAGGGATCGGGGTGCATACGGATTTATTTAAAGCAGACATGTCAGAACAGGAAGGGGAGAACTCGGTCTCCTGGAGAAGTGGTCCTTTCCACTCTGACAAATCAGCAATGAACTTTCCATTCAATTTTCTGTTTTGGGAGGAGAGGAGGAGGAGGGTTCGAGATGACCTTTGGCAACAGTGGGAGGAGATGCCCTCATATGGAAGGAGTGGACAAAGAAGGCCCTGCTGTCTATAGGTCAGCTGTCCACTCCTTCTGAAGTCTCACTTCTTCAGGAGGTTGTAATCGGAACCAAACACACTCTCTCTTTCTAGTCATCTCACGTGGAGAAGGAAACTACTGTCCCACAACTTCATCATTAATCATTTAAATGTTTCCAAGAAATTTCCAAGAAACTTCTTAGTCAATTCTGAGAAGTTCTTCCACATACCCAACAAATCTCTGGAAAACCAAACCAAACACTAAAGGGAAAGTCAAAATTTATTTTGGGGGCCGGGTTTAATCTCGTGCCGCGCTTTGATAAATTCTAAGAAGCCGGTGCTGCCAGCCGACTGGGCTTCTGAGAGAGGAAGGGCAGCTCACACAGGCTCCACAGAGAGAAAGCCCTTGAACGCCCACCATGACGAACGAGCTGCGGAGCAGGGCAGGGGGCTGGCTCACCTGGCACCTTGTCCACTGACGCAAACACGGAGCGCTGCACTGTGGGGTCGCTGCTGCCCCGGCGCCCCTGGTCGTAGAAGCGGAAAGGCAGGTGCTGAGTGGAGGTGGAAGAGCCGAGTCCAAACCCCAGGACTTCAGTGGTGGGCTGGATTGGGAGGTCCAGGAGGGCTACGGTCAAACAATAGCATGGTTCACTCTGAGCATGTGGGATAGAGAGGGGTGGTGAGAATTTGTGGGGGGACATTGTAGTGGCTGTGGCCCTGCCAGGCACGTCACTTAGGAGATGCCAAGTGGGCGGCAGGCAGCCTTGAGGTGGAGAGAACAGTGGAACACCAGAGATCCCACTGAGGCTCAAGGCACAAGCAGATGCCAAGTGAGGGCTTCAGGCCAAGGTTGAGACCAAGCAGAAAGGTGTAGGAGCCCGGGCTCCTCGAGTGGAATGGATGCTAGGTCAATTTCTACTTTGGATTCTCAGCTTCCATGTGTAAAGGATCCTGACAAAGGCTGTTTCAGACTGCCAGTGAGTGGGGCCGAGTCTGCCCAGAGAGTTCACACATATATGTGTGTACGTATATCTGCACATGTGAAGGAGCATGTGAAAATATGTATGTGCATGTACATGTGTAACTATGAGTAGGTGTTTATCTGTCTTAGCCACTGTCCTCCCTTCCAATAAATAAATCTCCCAATATATCCATTTGGAGGGGCTTTTTAAAATCAATTTAAGAAATACCCAAGGCGTTAGTTCTAACAGCCACTTTACAGCATAATTCTCAATTTTCAAATGAAGTATTTGGCCTTCATGCCAGCTGTGAGAAATTGCTTTACGTGGGGCGGCGGGGGAGGTGGGGGAAACAACTCCCTGAAAATAAATCTTGAAAGAAAGGGCTGAATGATTTAAGTCACTTTGCACATTACAAAATGCTTCAGTAATGATTTTGTAGGCCAAGTTTCAGCTAAGTGAGAAATGAGACGGGGACGACGTGGGATGTGGGACTGTGCAAATCAGCACAGTAAATCATCGCATCGGTAGTGCCCAGAAACTGGCCCTCTGAGGGTTTATTTTTGAGACAGGGTCTCACTCTGTCTCCTAGGCTGGAGTGCAGTGGTGTAATCACGGCTCCCTGTAACCTCTACCTCCCAGGCTCAAGTGATTCTCCCGCCACAGCCTCCCGAATAGCTGGGACTACAGGCATGTGTCACCACACCTGGCTCATTTTTGTATTTTTTTGTAGAGACAGGGTCTTGCCATGTTTCCCAGGCTGGTCTCGAACTCCTGGGAGCAAGTGAGTCACCCGCCTTGGCCTCCCAAAGTGCTGAGATTACAGACATGAACCACTGTGCCTGGCCAAGGGCTTATTTTAAAGTTATCCCTTGAGAAAGCATGCCCACATCCCCAGGTGGGCTTAAAATCCTCTCAGCAGCCACCAGGATGACCACTGGTGCCTGAACTAAATGGCACTGGGTATCTTGAGAAAGACTGTTTGAAATTGTAGGAGTTGTAGGAGTTGACAGAATGCCTTCCCCCCACGCCAAGGAGAAAGTCCTGCCTTCCTGCCCAATGAATGCATCTCTCTCATTTCTGTGCCTTTTCTTCTAAGAAATCTTGGCCTTCCTAACACTAGGCAGTGTTGGGCTTCCTCAGAAATTCACCACAAACCCCGTGAAATGTAAAATGACTTCCTTCCAAGGGTTCCAGCCTTTCACCAAGTAGGGCTGCCTCTTCTAAGAACTGGGAAGGGGAAGGAGGAAGGGGTAAGCTTTAGAGTAGGAAGTTCTGCCTGTGGGTTCTGCCTGCATGACTTTGGGCAAGTCCCTGAGCCTCAGTTTCCTTCTCCGTAAAATGGGCAGAGCAGGCCCTACAGAACTTCAGAGTTATTTTAAGGATCGGAGGTGGTAGATGAATGTCAAAGCACTTTGTTAACACATGCTTGAGAATTTCAGTGTGAAGGGCTGAGAAGAGTGGTCCCACACTGATATCTACTTACTGCTGGCCTCCTGCCTGCTAGGGAGGGCTCTTCTTCTCTTCCATGCAGCCCTAGAAACTCAGCAGAAATCAAACACCCAGGAAATGGGACTTCTTTGTACTCATATAAAACAATTCCTGAATCATAGGTATCTTCTTCTTTGCTATGGGGGTTCTCAAGGTCAATATGAGAACTACAGAAAGCCCTGCCCCACCAAGTGTCAGGGGACACCCTGCCAGGGTCCGGCTACTCACCAGCTATTCTCTGCATCTTCATGCGCCTTGCCTGGATGCGGCCTTTGGCCAGGCGCTGCTTGGCGATGATGCAGCGGATGTGGTCTGAGAAGATGAAGGTGGCCTGGAGGATGGGGAAGGGCTTAGAATGGGGGCTGGACGCAGGCTTGTGGATGGTGATGTTCAGGGCACGGCTGTCATCCTCCACGCCAGTCACCTGCATGTCCTGCACAGTGAGAAGCAAAGGAAAGGGCATTTGTTGGGTTTGGGAGGGGGGTGGCTAGGAGCTGTGGCATCATGAGGCATCTAGAAAGAGGTCTCCAAATTCAACTCTGCTTTTGATCTAAGATCAACAGCCTCCCAAGTCCAAAAGAGTCATGGATGGGCACAAGGCAGACCAGACCCAGTGGAAGAAGACAGTGTAGGAAGAGGCACAGAGTATCCCAAAGGAGAGAATGCTGGTGGTGGTGGCTGGTGCCTGTTTACCATGAGGACTTGGGTCATGAAAAACAGGGTACCCCATACAAGCGTCTTCAAGGGCCCACAGGAAACACAACAGGCAAACTCTTACTCCTAAGAAGCCAGAGATAATGAACCAAAATTACTACTACCATCTGGCATGATCTTAGATATAGTTGCTCATCTACTCCTCAATTTCTTCCTTATTTCTTCTAAGAAGGGGACATCGTTGGCAACCATTTGTATGTCTTTCAGAAACTTCTGGTCCCCAAAGGGAAAAGTTAATCCTGAGAAAGGGACAGGGGCTGGGCATGGTGGCTCATGCCTGTAATCCCAGCACTTTGGGAGGCCGAGGTGGGTGGATCACAAGGTCGGAGTTCAAGACCAGCTTGGCCAACAAGGTGAAACCCAGTCTGTACTAAAAACATAAAAATTAGCCAGGCATGGTGGTGTGTGCCTGTAGTCCCAGATACTCAGGAGGCTATAAGGCAGGAGAATCGCTTGAACCAGGGAGGCAGAGGTTGCAGTGAGCCGAGTTCGAACCACTGCACTCCAGCCTGGGTGACAGAGCAAGACTCTGTCTCAAATTAAAAAAAAAAAGAAAAAAAGAAAGGAATAGGGAAAGTCACTGAGCAGAGATGTGAAGGAAGCTGTGTTTTGAAGGTGGAGAAGAAACGAACATGTAGCGAATTTTAAAAAAGACACACCCAGTTTAAAACCTCAGAACGGATTCTGCATAGAGAATCTGCTCCCATGAAGGTTTCAGGTGATCTGATATAAAAGCCTGAGAGGGGATGAACACAAAAGTCAGAAATGTTAAAAGAGGTGGGGACAACGTTGGAAAAGGCTCACAGCGGAAGATGGTTGTGGTTCTCAGGCATTACCTTTGGTGTGGGCTCTTTGGAGACAACACCCCCATCAAAACGTGACAGTAAGGATTAGATGAGGTATTCCACATTTAAAGCAGGGAGTGTGGTATAGTAAAGACCTGACAAATAGTATCCATTGGAAGACGGCCAAAAAAAAAAGGTTTATGTGGCTTTCATTGTCTGATGGAAGACACATATTAATTCTTTGGGGGAGGAAAACACCTGCCTGACACTAAATTCTAATGGAAATTAATCACAAGCCTAGGTAAAGCCTAGATAGATAAGCATGAGTCACTTAATGGACAATGTCTTGCATGGAGTGCTTTTTTTTTTTTTGAGACAGAGTCTCGCTCTGTCGCCCAGGCTGGAGTGCAGTGGCGCAACCTCGGCTCACTGCAAGCTCCGCCTCCCGGGTTCACTCCATTCTCCTGCCTCAGCCTCCCGAGTAGCTGGACTACAGGTGCCCACCACCACACCCGGCTAATTTTTTGTATTTGTAGTAGAGTCGGGGTTTCACTGTGTTAGCCAGGATGGTCTCGATCTCCTAACCTTGTGATCCGTCTGCCTTGGCCTCCCAAAGTGCTGGGATTACAGGCTTGAGCCACCGCGCCTGGCCCATGGAGTGTTTTTTTAAATGAAAGATTCTTCTAAAGTTGTTTCTTACATTATACTTTGTAAAAGACACTTTTACAATAGAAAGATGCTGAAGAAGAGAAGGTTGGGGAAGAGGCTGTAACAGCAGCTTCAAGTATGTGGGTGGTTCTCGCAGAGAGCAGGACACAGACAGCAGGTCAGGCTATGGCGAGGCAGAGGTGGGGCAGCCTGAGCAAGGCCCTTCCAGAAACCAGGGCTGGCTGGCAAAGAAATGGACTGCCTTGAAGTAGGGCGAAGCTCAGGCGTGAAGTGTCGGCTGGACATCTGGGGACAAAGGGTATGGCAGAGGGGTGAGCTGGGAGGCTGCTTTCAACCCTTCTGATTCTTTGCTTTATTCACTCAAAGAGCTGGTACTAGTCATCTATCACGTGGACAAACTTTTTTTTTTTTTTTCTTAGACAGGGTCTCACTGTACCACCCAGGCTGGAGTGCAGTGGCGCGATCTCAGCTCACTGCAACCTCTGCCTCCTGGGTTCAAGCGATTCTCGTGCCTCAGCCTCCTGGGTAGCTGGGATTACAGGTGCCTGCCACCATGCCTAGTTAATTTTTGTATTTTTAGTAGAGACAGGGTTTTACCATGTTGGCCAGGCTGGTCTCGAACTCCTGACCTCAAGTGATCCACCTGCCTTGGCCTCCCAAAGTGCTGGGATTACAGACACGAGCCACCACGCCCGGCCCACATTGGCAAACATTAAAAACAAAAAACAAACAAACAAAAAAACCCCAAAACCCAGGCCCCAGCTTGGTACTTGGCAAGTTAGAGCCTAGCTCTGCTGGACTGATGTTGAGCGGAAGGGAATTCTCAAAAATGCCAGTGGCAACAATCATTTTAGAGTGGTATTTGGCAGTGTCTACTAACACTTAAAATTAGTACACCCCAGCTTCCTGGTATCTGCCTAGGGAAATCTTGCCCAAGTGCATAAAGGAGTCAGAGTGATTCCGTTCATGGCAGTACCGTCTGGAAAGGCAGAAAACTGGAAATAGTCGACAGGGCATGGGTTAAACATGCCTTGCTATAGTCACACAGCAGTGAAAAAGAATACCAGGAGGTCTACTGTACTAATGTAGCTGGCTCTCCAAGACATACTATTGAATGAAAGAAGCAAAGTTTAAAACATATTCAATGTGATATAAAAAACACGCACATATGCTCTCAAGTATATGTATATAATTTTTAAAAATAGTACATGTAGTTACATTTATATATGCATTTGGCAGAAAAACAGATCTGGAAAGGTCACACTGATAATAAAGGTTATCTCCTGTGGAGGGGAGGTGTAAGAATTGAGGGTTTTGGTCAAAAAGGACTTTGCTCTATATCTGAGCATTTATGTGATATTTTAGCTTTTTTTTTGGGTGACAATTTGTTCACATATACCTTGTATAATATCATTAGAAATTAATGATAAAGATGATAATTGTGTGTGGAGGTGTGTGTGTGTGTGTGTTTGTAGCCAACTGAGAAGAGATTCCAGAGCTCCTGGCCATCTTACCTGCAATAGGCCTGCAAACTTGACCACTCCCCAGCCAAGCCTGGACACATCAGGCTCCACCAAACTCATCTGGTAAATATCTACAGCCAGGAATCGCTGGACCATGCCACCGTCCTTGGTGATCACTGTACATGCAATCAAGTCGCTGTTATCTAGGAGGAGGAAGGTGAGAAGAGAATGAGGCACAGTCTGGCTGCCCGGGGTGATAGAGACACCAAAGCTGACTCTCATTCTACCAGGAGCAGAGCTCAGTGGTTAGAGCCCAGGCCTAGAGTCACACAGACCTAGGTCTGAGTCCCTTCTCTGCCAGTTACGCTGGGAAAGTTTCTTTGACTCTCTGGACCTCAGATCCCTCATCTGGATAATAAAGATAATGCTCACTCCCTCAAACTGCTACTAGTAAGGACTGATATAAAGCATATAAAGTACATAAAGCATCTGTCCATTGCTTACTGCATGTTAGGTGCTCAAACCGTAGCTTAAAAACAACCAGTTATGGCTGGGTGCAGTGGCTCATGCCTGCAATCCCAGCACTTTGGGAGGCCGAGGCAGGTGGATCACCTGAGGTGAGGAGTTCGAGACCAGACTGGCCAACATGGTGAAATCCCGTCTCTACTAAAACTACAAAAGATTAGCTGGGTGTGGTGGAAGGCACCTGTAATCTCAGCTACTTGGGAGGCTGAGGCAGAAGAATTGCTTAAACCTGGGAGGTGGAGGTTGCAGTGAGCCGAGATGACACTATTGCACTCCAGCCTGGGCAATAAGAGCAAAACTCTGTCTCAAAAAACCAAACCAAACCAAACCAAAACATCAACAAAACAATCAGCAGCCCAAGAAAGAAACTGAAGATGACACAAACAAATGGAGACACATCCAACGCTCACGGATCAGAAGAAATGATATAAAGTGACCACGCTACCCAAGGTGATCTACACATTCAATGCAAATTCCTATCAGAATACCAACTTTTTCACAGTATTAGAAAAAAATCCTAAATTTCCTATGGCACCATAAAAGAGCCCAAATAGCCAAAGCAAACCTGAGCAAAAAGAGCAAAGCTAGGCCAGGTGTGGTGACTCACACCTGTAATTCCAGTACTTTGGGAGTCCAAGGAGGGAGGATCGCTTGAGCTCAGGAGCTGGAGACTAGCCTGGGCAACATGGCAAAACCCCACCTCTACAAAAAATGCAAAAAATTAGTTGAGTGTGGTGGCCCACACCTGTAGTCTCAGCCACTCACGAGGCTCAGGTGGGAGGATGGCTTCAGCCCAGTGGGGTTCAAGGCTGCAATGAGCCACGATTACGCCACTGCACTCCAGCCTGTGTGACAGAGACTTGGTCTCAAAACAAACAAAAAAAGAGCAAAGCTGGAAGCATCACACTACCTGACTTCAAATTACAAGGCTCTAATAACCAACACAGCATGATACTGGTATAAAAGCAGATATATAGGCTGGGTGCTGTGGCTCATGCCTGTAATTCCAGCACTCTAGGAGGCCGAGGTGGGCAGATCACTTGACGTCAGGACTTAAAGGCCAACTTGGCCAACATCGTGAAACACTGTCTCTACCAAAAACTAAAAAAAATTAGCTGAGCGTGGTGGTGTGTGCCTGTAGTCCCAGCTACCCCGGAGGCTGAGGTGGAGAATCACTTGAACCTGAGAGGCAAAGTTGCAGTGAGCCAAGATCGCACCACAGCACTTCAGCCTGGGTGACAGAATGAGACCCTATCTCAAAAAATAACAAAAAGAAAAACACATGGACCAACATAACAGAATAGAGAGCCCAGAAATAAAGTCACATATTTACAGTCAAGTGATCTTCAACAAAACTGGTAAGAACATACACTGGGGAAAGAATACCGTCTTCAGCAAATGGTGCCGGGAAAATTGGATAATCATATGCAGAAGAATGAAACTGGACCCCTCTTTCTTGCTGTATACAAAACCAACTCAAGATGGATTAAAGACTTAAATGTAAGGCCCAGAACTACAAAAATTCTAGAGGAAAATCTAGGTGAAAACTCTCTGGACATTGGTCTATGCAAAAAATGTATGACTAAGACCTCAAAAGCACAGGCAACAAAGCCAAAAAGAGACAAATGGAACTTACTTAAACCAAGAACCTCAGTAACATTTCTGTGCTTCTTTAAAGACTGATGGCAGTTTACACTTGTGATGGTTAAACTGAGTTCACCTAATTAAGTAAATGGTTACACTGAGTTCACCTAATTAAGTAAATGGTTAAACTCAGTTCACCTAGTTAATAAAGACAGTAAAGCAAGAGTCCCCTGAGCCACGAGAGAATCACCAAGCCCTCAACTCAGCATATGACAATTTAGAGCCAAGCCCTGCACTGTTGTATGTGGATGTGCATTGGATGTGTTTGGCACTTGGCCCTTCAGAACCAGTTTTCCCATTTGTAAAATGAGAATTATGTCCCTTATCTTGAATTGGTTGGTGCGTCAAATGAGAAAAGGCAGGAAAAGCATGGGGTCTTGTGCATAGGACTCCTCTGCATATGCTAGGTTCCTTCTCTTACTTGAAAGTTATCCCTAGCTGGGTGTGGTGGCTCGTGCCTGTAATCCTAGCACTTTGGGAGGCTGAGGTGGGAGGACTGCTTGAGCCCAGGAGTTCAAGACCAGCCTGGGCAACATAGTGAGACGCTGTCTCTACAAAAAGCAGAAAAAAAAATTAGCCTCTCAGCTACTTAGGAGGCTGATGTGAGAGGACTGCTTGAGCCAAGGAGCTAGAGGCTGCAGTGAGCCATGAGTGTACCACTGTACTCTAGCCTAGGTGACAAGAGCGAGACCCTGTCTAAAAAAAAAAAAAAGAAAGAAAAAGAAAGTTATCCCCAAATTTAATGTCTGATTTAATGCCTACGCTTGACTTGGAAATCACCAGAGTAACATAGGACAATTAGATCTACAGTCTACTGGTGTATGTAATCCTCTGCCACTTACGTTTTAAATGAGAAAGCTCAGTCCGGAAACAACCTAAATGTCCCCAAACAGGAGAACTATTTGAGTACATTTTTTTTTCCCCACCAGAAGCAAAATTATACACCCATTTAAAAATTGTTTAACCAAACTGTGGACAGTGGTTCCCCATGAGGAGCGAGGTGAGAACTGGGGGTAGGAGTGTGTATGTGGGAGAAGTATTAAGGGGAGAACTTTCATTTTTGTTCTATGTTCTACTCTACTGTTTAAAATTATTTTAAAATGAGAAAAGTATTCAAGACATACTTTTGAAACACATATAATAAGCCCAAGTTAAAAATCATGTTTTACAAATAATTGCAATGACTGTGAAAAACATAATTTTAAATGACAGAGGATAAAAATGTTATTACCATGAGTTTGTTTTTAAAAAAAAGTATCCCTACAATGAGACACTAGTACAGAGAAAATGTGCCAAAACCTTAACAAGTCTCTGATTAGATGAGGGTAGGTGAGATGTTTTGTTGTTTCTTCACAGTTTTATTAAACTATAATTTACATACCATAAAGTTCCCCTATTTTAAGTATACAGTTTGAGTTTTAGTAATTTTTTCTTTTTCTGAGCATAGTACCCAATAGTTTTTCAACCCTTGTCACCCCCCCGCCTTTGGCAGTACACAGTGTCTCCTACTGCCATCTTTATGTCCATGAGTATCCAATGTTTAGCTCCCACTTATAAGTGAGAACATGTGGTATTTGGTCTTCTGTTCCCACATTAATTCGCTTAGGCTGCCAGCTGCATCCATGTTGCTGCAAAGGACATGATTTTGTTCTTTTTTACGGCTGTGTAGTATTCCATAGTATATATGTACTACATTTTCTTCATCCAGTCCACCACTGATGGGTACCTGGGTTGACTCCATGAGTTCACTATTTTGGATAGTGCTGAGTTTTAGTACATTTACAGCTATGCATTACTACATCCCAGTTGTGGAATACTTCCATCACCCCAAAAGGTTCTGCTGGGAGCACTTTAACCAGATATTTGGCTCAACTTTAGTGGTGGAGGAGAAGGGTAACATGGATGGTATCAATTCTGGCCGAAACACACAATAACAAACTTGGGCTCATGCATTCTCCAAGGACTTCCCCCCTCTCCTTTTTTAGTTTTCATCCTGATCTAAAAGCACAGAGTTTTAATTTAGATAAACTTCTCTTTCCTTTTTCGGGTACCCCCAGCAACATACGCCTCTGTTCAATCCTCCAACAGTGTCAACTGTCTGAGATTCTGATTTCGTCTGGACGTCACCCAGTTGGTCCTCTCGGTCTTTACAGGCCTCGTGTTTCCCTCTATTCTCTCTAGCACATGACCCCTGAAGTCAGCCAGGTGCCCCCATAGCAAATCCCAGCACCGGATAGGCTTTATTGAATTTGTACCTTTTTTTTTTTTTTTTTTTTTTTAGACAGTCTCGCTCTGTTGCATAGGCTGGAGTGCAGTGGCACGATCTCAGCTCACTGCAACCTCTGCCTCCCAGGTTCAAGTGATTCTCCTGCCTCAGCCTCCCTAGTAGCTAGCATTATAGGCGCACACCACCACCCCTGGCTATTTTTTTTATTTTTAGTAGAGACAGGGTTTCACCATGTTGGCCAGGCTGGTCTCGAACTCCTGGCCTCAAGTGATCTGTCTGCCTTGGCCTCCCAAAATGCTGGGATTACAGGCATGCGCTACCACATCTGGCCCAGTTGTACTTTCTTATTATCTACAGCAAGAATCTTCTTTCCTTTCCCAACAGTCCAGTCAGGTATTTGAAAATATTTTTAAAAAAATATATTTTAGGGCTGGGCACAGTGGCTCATGCCTGCAATCTCAGCACTGTGAGAGGCCAAGGTGGAAGGACTGCTTGAGCCCAAGAGTTCATCCTGAGCAACACAGTGAGACCCTGTCTCTAAAAAAAATTAAAATAAAATATGTGTGTTTTAATATATTATGAAATGTATTATATTAACATAAAATGTATAATAATATGTATATCTTAGGATAAATTTTTAGTTCCATATTGGATGATCCTCTAGATGACTAGTCTTTTACATTATTAAAAAAGGAAGTCATCATATTCATTCTTACAAACATTTTCTTTGTGGTAGTGTAGGGTTTGTTTTCTTTACTCAATACTTAAAACAGGCCGGGGCCGGTGGCTCATGCCTATACTCCCAGCAATTTTGAAGGCTGAGATGGGTGGATCACTTGAGCCCAGGAGTTCCACACCAGCCTGTGCAACATGGCAAAACCTCATCTCTACTAAAAGTAGAAAAATTAGCTGGCTGTAGTGGCATGTGCCTATAGTCCCAGCTACTCAGGAGGCTGAGGCAGGAGGATCACTTGAGCCCAGGGAGGTTGAGGCTATAGACAGCCATGATCACACCACTGCACTCCAGTCTGGGTGACAGTGATGAGCCCTGTCTCAAAACAAACAAACAAAACTTAAAGCATTCTCTCAACGGGAATCTTTTAAAAATTGCTCTTTAAAAATAGAACAAAAACAATAAACCTGTTCTTTCCTTTCTCCTTCTGTCCTCCTTCCCCCTCCTCTCCTTTCCCTTTCCTCACTCTACACAGGACAACTTGACTACTTTCTGTTTCCACATTCACAAAAGAAGTGCATCTGAGAGTTTGATCTGGGAAAACGGACACAGTGATAGGTGTCAGTGTCAGTGGGGCTTGTCCCAGGCAGTGCGACTCCCTCATAGGGCCTGGCTGCCTGAGGGGCTTCAGCGGAAGAAAGACTTACCACCTCCACCACAAAGAACAAAAAAGGAAGGATAAAACCCCAGAACAGAACAGCTTTCAGAAATGTAATTGAGACATCAAAGCCCTGTGACAACACAGTGAGAGATTTCATAAGAAAACTAAAATGCGGCCACAGCAGTGAGACAGGAAGGATCCCAGGGAGGGAGCCTCTCACTTTTCAGAGGCTGTGGGGCAGTTAAGGAGAAATGAACTGGCTTCTACGGATTACAAGTGAATGCCATTCGCAAGGGAGATCAAGGAAATGCTGGTGATCAACATTTTTGGGTGACTCCTTTGTGGTCCCCTCAGGTATCATTTTAGGGAACTCTTGTATCCTGCCCCAGTCTTTGGCTGCTCCACACCCTGGCTGTGGAGCCCTGGGGGACACGGGCTAGTCACTTTGGGACTGCCATGGGGTCTTAGGTCGAGGATAAATCCAGGAGAGAATTGCTGAATGGAATCCAACTCGGCCCACCCTCTAAAGCCTCTGCCTGCAGCCTTCATGTGTACGTTTTGGCAGCCAGCAGGAGTATGCTGAGTGCTAAGGTACCATGGGAAGGACTTGGTGGCAGGCGGCTCTGTCGTGGTATGTGGCAGCCTCCCTGCCTGACACTCAGGAGTGGCCATGGCAAGGAGAGGCCAGTGCAGATGACAGGTGACATGAGGCTTCCTGATCATCCATCCACCATCCCCAGATCTCACTGCCCATATAATCTCCAATTCTACGGGTGTGGGGCTTAGGATTCTATTCAGAAAATTATCAGAAGACAATGATCAGATCAATCATCCATTGATTTAAGAGGCAAAAGATACACTAGTAAATGTGAAGGATTTGCATAGGCCATTCACAGACGAGGGGAAGGGGGCAACCAGGAATGGGGACTGCCAATAAGCACACACACACACACACACACACACACACACACACACACACAGAGCCATCCTTGTGGGAAACCTTGAAACAAATCAAAACAAAATACCATCTTCTGTCCATAGGATTGACAAGAATAAACATGTCTGATAACATCAGGTGTAATGAGGATGCAGAGAAACTGGCATTTCTCAAAAGCTGCTAGTGGGAGAATAAATTAGCATAGCTGTTTTGAAGGACAAATTAGCATTATTTATTAAAACCGAAAGTTTCACATTCTATGACCTAGCAATTGGTATGTTCCCAAGAAAAACACTCACACGTGTGGGCCAAGAGACTGTGAAGACTCAATTTTCCAGCAAGGGAAAGCCTAACTAAAACGTGTTTATTCCTTCTGTGTAACACCAAGGAGCAACGACATGGAATGAATTCGCTCTCCAGAGAGTTCAAAAGAGCCAAGTCTCAAGAACATACTGATGAGTAGAAAAAGAAGCTCCAAGGTGATTTTAGTTTTCTTTTCTTTCTGTTTTTTTCTTTGAGACAGGGTCTCACTCTGTCACCCAGGCTGGAGTACAGGGGCACGATCATGGCTTACTGCAGCCTCGGCCTCCCAGGCTCGAGTGATCCTCTCACCTCAGCCTCCCAAGCTACTGGGATTAAAGGCATGTGCCATCCATGCCCAGGTAATTTTTTATTTTTTGTAGAGATGCGGTTGTGCCATGTTGCCCAGGCTGGTCTTGAACTCCTGGCTCAAGGGATCCTCCCACCTCAGCCTCCCAAAGTGCTGGAATTACAGGCCGATTTTAGTTTCTACACACTGCTCTGATTTTCCAAAGGGAAAATAGGTATGTTATTTGCACACTTAAAATTGAATAAAGAAATAA
This sequence comes from Piliocolobus tephrosceles, assembly GCF_002776525.5. Classification (NCBI taxonomy): domain Eukaryota; kingdom Metazoa; phylum Chordata; class Mammalia; order Primates; family Cercopithecidae; genus Piliocolobus; species Piliocolobus tephrosceles. The sequence goes on along the minus strand of NC_045450.1, from coordinate 11,095,379 downwards.
GTGAGTCTCTTTCCACAGTTTTACACAAAGGGACTCAGGTCTTTACGAGGCCCAGCCAAGGGTGGGGAGCAGCACTAGGCTAAGCTGCTGGCCAGCTGGGCTCTGCCTGATCACGCAGATGATAGACAATCACTGAGAACCAGGTGATGGCGGGAAGCCAAGAGCTCTCTGACAGCACCCTTGGGACATAGCTGTGGATGTTTCCAAAGTGTGAGTTCTTCTCACAGTCAGACCTGTGAGTTCCAGAGCTCTGGTGTCCAGCTCAGCTCACATGTGCAGGTGCACAGTCTGGTGCCCACTGGGGCCAGGCTCTGTACTAGGCACTAAGTACCCATACTAAGAATGAGGCTTGGCCCCTACCTCGAGGAGTTCAGGGCCCAGGTGGGAGGCTAAAGACCACGAAAGGCTTTGTGATTTCTGAGGCAAGGTCATAAAAATGCTCTTGGAACCTATCCACCATGTTGTGAGGAAGCCCAAGTAGCCATGGAGACACCCACAGAGAGAAACCAAGGTGCAGGCCCAAAGCCAGCTCCCAGTCCATACACTCCAGCTGATGCCATGTGGAGCGGAGTTGTTCCCATGGAGCCCTGGGCAAATTATACATTTGCTAGCAAAATGAATTCCCATAGCTATTTTAAGCCATGAAGTTAATTTAAGTGGTTGGTTACTCAGCAATAGATAATTGTGATGGTAATTTTAGTGCTATATCCAGGCACATTTAAAATTCTAAAATTCTTTCAGTACCAGCAAGAAGCTACATGCTGCATCTCAGAAGACTAGCCTAGAGAAACAACTCAGGATTGGCTGTTTTGGGGACGTCGGAAGATCCTCTGACTATTAAGCAGAATGAAGGGAAACTAGTACAACCATTTTCCAACACAATTTTAAGACGCTGGGAAGGAAGAGGAGAAAACGAAAAACCATGAAAGAAAAAGCATGCTGTTACCATGAAGAGCAGAATGAGGGCAACTTGGCCTGACAAAAAGAGCTTGGGCTTTAGTGCTGTGGAGACTGGGTTTAAAGCCCAGCTCTGCCAAATATTAAACTGTGTGACCCTGGGCAGATCACCTCCCTTCTCTGAGTCTCAGGTTTCTGCCTTATATGAAGAACACTTAACCACCTGCAGGTTAAGTGCCCCTTCCCAGGGTATCTGGGAGGGACATGGGGCTGTGCGCAACATGCCTCACAGATCCAAGCTATGGTGGTGGTGGTCATTGTCGGAAGGGGCCGTAGTGTTCTCCCAGCACAAGTCAAATTGCTCGGAAGTGCCATGACATTGCTAGAGCCGTGACTCTCTCGTTGGAACCCTTCTGCCTAAGGTAGTCACGCTTTCTGAATGCAAACTCTTGACTAAATGAGTGTCTTCAGGGGAAGAAAATCAATCTTGGTTTTCAGTCTTTCAGAATTCCTGTAAGGTCATGGAAGATACACAGGGCCCCCGGGCTCTGCAGTGAGACCTCCCCTGACCCCTCATTCCCGGCTGCTCTCCCAGTCCCTCTCTATATTTCCCCAATCCCCAGCCCCACCCCAGTGCCTGCCATTCTTGACTGTGTTGAAGCATCCCAGTCCAGACTGTAAGCTCCCAAAACAAGGGGCCCCAACCGGTATCACTAGCTGCTACACTCCCTGGAGGGGGTCTGGGCAATGGCTGGTGCTGAAGAAGTATTTGTGCATGGGATGGAAGGAAGCTAAATGTCTTTTGGTGCTCCCACTTGGACGCCAGGGACTTCTCAACCAACTGTTCTTTTAGCTCCTGGGCTGAAGCTTTCCTCCACATCCCCCTCTGAAAGACTGTAGCTCATTACTGAGCGATAAATGGGGCTGACTGACTTTTGCTGTATTTAAATAATCCCTTCACAATGAAATATGGATGCCAATCCATAATTTAATTCTTGGCATTGGTGGCTCCAACTGCATTTAGAATGGAAGTCTTTTTCCTTACAGGGGGATCTCCAGGCCAGCAGAATTCCAAGGCTTTGAAATCCAATAGCCTGTTTTAGGCCACAGCTAGAATTTAAATTAGCAATTCAGTAAACATTAGCAAATCTTTCAAGCACGTGTGGTTAATCAGAGGTCAGGAGGGGCTGAGTAACTGGGAACACTCATCCCCTGAGGGAATGGCCGGCTCACCCTGGAATTCCAAGAGCAGGGCCCACAGCTGATAGGAGATCGAGAGGGCCCGTGGCTGCACCTGTGAGGAAGGGGCTGTGGTCTTGGCCCCTCCACACATCCACTCCAGCCTGACTTGTTTCTACTCCAGAGTCTGCGCTGGTACCAGGGATTAGTGAGGGGGAACTTCAGTGGCCTGTGGGTGGTGCAGGGAGGGCAAAAAACACTGAGCATCGCTGGCTTTCACCGGAGTTGGGGATGCAGCACCATTCCAGGCTTTGGTTCTCTAAAGCCATGTACTGAAAGATTATCAGGGCTGAGTGAGGTGGCTCATATCGGTAATCCCACTACTTTGGGAGTCCAAGGCGGGAGGATTACTTGAGCCCAGGAGCTCAAGACTCAGGGCTGTTTTGAATTAAGGCCCCTGCTCCCAGTAGTTATTTTTTATTTATTTATTTATTTTTTTGAGAGAGAGTCTGGCTCTGTGGCCCAGGCTGGAGTGCAGTGGCGCGATCTTGGCTCACTGCCAGCTCCGCCTCCTGGGTTCACGCCATTCTCCTGCCTCAGCCTGCCGAGTAGCTGGGACTACAGGCGCCTGCCACCACGCCCAGCTAATTTTTTTGTATTTTTAGTAAAGATGGGGTTTCACCATGTTAGCTAGGATGGTCTCGATCTCCTGCCCTCGTGATCTGCCCGTCTCAGCCTCCCAAAGTGCTGGGATTACAGGCGTGAGCCACCGCGGCCGGCCTGCACCCAGTAGTTTTATCAATGACAACTGTTGCTGGCACCAAGACCAACCTTTATAAAGTGCTTTTATATGCCAAGCCCCAACTTTCCACTTGATATAGTCCCAGATCCTATGAGGTGGACACAAACTGCGGCAGGTCAAGTGACTTCCCCAATGACACAAACTGATGAGTGACATATGTGGCCAAGGGATGCAGCCAGATGGCCATGTGAACTTCATATTCTCCTGAACAAGCTGATCGAAACGTGGCATTCCAGTCCCCTGGGTGAGGCCAGAGAGAAGATCACTTGTCTGCCTCACAGCCTGGTGCCCCCTCCACCTGGACTAGCTGCTGAGGGTGGGAGATGCCTGGTTCTGGCAAGGGGACAGTCAAATGATGTCAGCTCTCAAGAGGCAAGCACTAAGGGTTTAACTCCCTGGAGGCTGAGGACCTGAAGCCACCTCCATGCTCCTGGACTGCCTTGGCAAGGTCCCCCTTTCACAGGGCACTTGGTGGCCTCTTTGAGCAGCAGACCTAGCTCCTTCTTTGGCTTAGGAAATGCTATCTCTCTTCTACCCTTGAGAGTTTCTCTTCCTAGCATGCAGGGGAGACTGAAGCTGGGTGTCTGCCCCTTGGGCTCTTTTCAGATGTCAGAATCCATCAGTTAGCAAGACCGGTCAGCGGCCTGCCTTCATGGTGCTTCACCAGCAGGATGGCTGCCCTTCCAAGCTGCTGGACACTTGGGGCACCAGCCTCTGTGGGATGGAGATGGTTCTCTGTGGCACAGAATTACATTGGTGACTTGAGGGAAAAATCAGCCTCGCATGCCTCCCTGATGACAGAACGCAGCTGCAGGAGGGGCCTTGGCCACCAGTACTGCACCGCTGGGGAGTACCTGATGAGTCACGGCTCACTGCGGGGTGGAGGGGAGAGGAAGCCTAGGTGGTCTGAGGGGTCAATCAACAGCTCAGGAGGACAGTGCAATGCATCTCTCCCAGGTCACCACCCTGTCAGAATCCAGTGAAAACTGAAAACAGCAGTCATTCTGGGGCATAAAAAAATCATGTTTCCTTGGGAGCTAACTTGAGTGCTTTGAAAAGGAAGCCAGTGCTGATTCCAGTGCAAGCCCAGCAGAGCTGCAGTGACAAGGAACTGGGCCCTGGTAAATTCTACAGATCACCCGGAGGAGGCAGAACAGCATGATATGACATCTGGACCTCCCCGAGCCTCAACTAACTCCAGTGGGGGACTTCATAATCCAGGACACTTTGAAGATGAAAGAAGAGCTGAGACTGTTCCCACCGAGGGTGTGAACTAGCACACTCAATTAGGTTGGCTGCTTCTCCTGACAGTCAAATCAATCCTTTGAAGAAAATTAAGTAACCATTTCTCCATCAACCCAGCAACAGCTTATGGGTTACTCGCTGCAAGCAGCAATCAATTACTTTGTCTCCTTCGTGGCTGCCTAAAGCATTCCTTCCCAGCACGAAAAGGGGGCAGTTGAGAAGTGTGATATTTCCCGGATGGAGAGTGGGTCTTGGCACCTTTCTACTGCCAAGCCTATGAGCCGCACCCTCTAATACGAAGAGGAAAAAAAAAAAAATGTACTGGTGGCATTTCTGGGATTTGCAAAGGAAACTAGCAATGAGGTATGGAGATAATGGGGTATTTGTTGAAATTCAGTTACCCGGGGAAACTGGGACCTAGTGCTTGGTTTTAAGGTTTGAGCTGTGATCACTGGGCCTCCCGTTACAGGCGCCACACTGATGTCCTGGCCTCGGCCGCCTCTCCACACCCCTCTGCCCACACCATCAAGAGTAACCAGCAGAGCACTGTTAAGAAAACGGTGTTCTCCTAACACATTCCAGCTCCGCTTCCCCACCCAGAAGCATAGGTCTGAATGCAGGGGAAGCCATGCAGGGGAAGTCCAAGCCGGGCCTGGGGCCAAGTGCCTGAAGTTGACTGGTAACTCTGCCACCTTCTAGCTGTGATGACCCTGGGCATGTGACTTTGCTTCAGTTGTCTCATCTATAGGCGGGGGGTAATAAAATAATTGTATAGCTCTATTTCATGATATGCAAGCTGGAGTATTTGGGGAGAAGGGTACTGAGGCCTGCAATTTACTTTGAAATAAATTTTTAAAAAGATTCACTTCCTCACCTATAAGGAAAAGTATCTTTAAAAAAAAAAAAAAAAAGGGAAGAGAAGCCAGGTGGGGTGGCATGCAACTACAGTCCCACAACTCAGGAGGCTGAGGCAGGAGGATTGCTTGAGGCCAGGAGTTTGAGGCTACAGCACCAAGACTAAGCCTGTAAACTCCAGCTTGGTTAACATAGCCAGAGCTTTCCTAGCCTGGGAAACATAGCAAGATCCCATCTTTAAAAAAAAAAAAAAAAAAAAAAAAAAGAAGATTGGGCTGGGTGTGGTGGCTCACACCTGTAGTCCTAGCTGCCTGGGAGGCCGAAGTGGGAAGATCACTTGGGCCCAGGAGTTCGAGGCTACAGCGAGCTATGATCAAAACACTGCACCCCAGCCTGGGTGACAGAGACCCTAACTCCCTGCTGCAAAAAGTTTGCTGGATAAAGTAGATACGTGATAAGACAAGTAGAGAAGTATGAGGGTGTTGACTATACAATTCTTTCAACTTGGTTGTATGCTTGAAAGGTTTCAAAATAAAATGTTGGGGGGAAAATGGACTTCCTAGGGTGGTAGTGAAGTTCAGGCAAATTACAACAGGTTTGACACGAGGTGACTGGTCAGTATGCAGAATCTGCACTCAAATTATTAGTTTTCTGGCCTCTTTTATATCACTTTTGTGTGATGACTACAGGATCCCATCACTGTGAAAATCTACTTGGTTCCCAAGTTGAATAGCAGGGATTTGAATGGAAAGAGTTTGGATGGAGCCCTCTGTAAGACTCTTTCTAGAATCTCTTAACCCTGCAGAATCTTCATGTCTCCCAGGGTACTCAGGGCCACTGAGGACACTGTATCAATGCTCACTTTACAGACAGAGGTAGATACGTCTGTCACTGGCTCACTCAACAACTATCTGAGCAGCGACTGTGTGACAGGTTGGCTATCTTTGTGACTGGTACATGGCCCAGGAGCAATAACTAATTGAAAGTGCCATTCCCAGGCAGGGAGCTGAAGGCTTGGGGAGGCTGGGTGCCTCATCCCCAGGTGCCCACCGGCTGGGGGAAGGGCTAGCTTTGGGCTCAGCTCTGTCTGCTTCCAAAGGTGGGGTTTTCCACAGCTACTTCCTTTTTCTCAGTGTGAAAGGCATATGCTGTGTCTAGTAAAAGGAGGTGACTGGTTTTCATACAGTGGCCAAGAAAACCAGTTGCATGTCTTCATCTTTCCCCCGTGTCAAATTTTAAGGCTCTTCTTGGGAGAACGGAGGATGAGAATGTTACCCTTCTTGTTCCCATGTGTCCAGAACATGTATGGGGGCAGCCTGACTGCTGAAGTCTACTTAAGGATGAGCAACTTGCAAAAGCTTCACTCCTTGTTCCACTTCTTCAATACATGTAGTTCACAGCTTGCCAACTTGGTGAAAACATAATTACCAGAAACCGAGTCCAAGGGAGCAGCAGTTCCAAGTACAGTCTGGCATATCCCCTTATCAAGTGACACCCAGCTGCCAGAGACACGATCTCATCTTATAATGCATCGGTGACCACACTTATCTCTGCTCTCGGAATGCCACATTTGCATAGTACATTGCATAATTTCCTCTCTGAAAATGGCACTGTTTAGCATGAGTAAATAAAGTTACCTAACTCTGTGAGGCAGCCGAATGGAATACTTGAGATTTCCAAGAAAACATTTGAATACCTAAGCTCTTTATTATGCAGCCAGATAAAGTCACACGGAATCGAGGTTCACACAGCTCCTCTTCCCTGCTGTTCAGCAGCCCAGCAGCCCAGCAGCCCAGCAGCCCAGGAACAAGGGTATCCTGGTCTTCGGAAGCCATCTGTGACAGCTCTGCTCTGGACCCTTCCACAGGATGTGGTCAGGGTCTCTCTACCCCGTTATGTGCCTGGGGCTACTGTGTGTCGGGTACTGGGCTACAGGGATGAAGGAGGTAGATGCATCCTTACTCTGGGTGACCCTTCAGAGGCTGTTTCCTTATCTGAAAAATGAGGACACCCTACCTTGTAGTAATGCTGTACTACAAATAAGCTGGGGTGCAGAGAGGGCTTGTGAGTTTTCTCCACCTTTGTGGTGTGGGCCCGCCTCTCCTTCCTCCCTCTGGATAGAAGTTCTTGAAGATGGGGCTATACCTTCTCTCTCCCTTGGATTTCCTCTATAAGGCACCTCATCAGAAAAGTACACAGGGGTATTCCAGAGAACAGATACTGGCCCAGGGTATTCTTCCTTAGGGGGTGAGGTCCCCAGGCAGAGAACATAGTCTAGAGAGTATGTTAAAACCTCTGGGATAGGCTGGGTGTGGTGGCACACACCTGTAATCCCACCTCTTTGGGAGGCTGAGGTGGGAGGATCGCTCGAGCTCAGAGTTTGAAAACAGCCTGGGCAATATAGTGAGACCCCATCTCTATGTCTCCTAGGGAGATATTTTTATTAAAAAAAAAAAAAAAATTAGCCGGGCATGGTGGCACGTGGCTGTAGTCCCAGGTACTTGGAAGGCTGAGGCTGAAGGACTGCTTGAGCCCAGGAGGCAGAGGTTGCAGTAAGCTGAGATTGCACCACTGTACTCCAGCCTGGGCGACAGAGTGAGACCTTACCTCAAAAAAAAAAACTCCCCAAAACAAAACTCGACTCTCGGATCTATATTACTAACACTGATAGAGAAGGCATCTGTGGGTGCCACAGGATCTGTGGGGTGTCCTGGTACCCACAGATGCTGGCCAGACCTCAGGAAGCTCTTCTGGTCAAATGGATCTGAGCCTGGCATTCAAGGCTCTTCTAAGCAAGGAGGCATTCTCTCCTGCTAACATCTAACCCAGACTCTCCTCCGACATAGGCCAGTTGTGGGGAAGAACAGGCTTCAGAGATGGAACCGGTGCACCCATTCATCACTGCCTCAGACTTTTCATTCAAACATTTCTGGGGGTGCTGGACTCTGTGCTTGGCAAAGAGGACCACACAGATGGGCAAGACTTGTCCCTCAGGGGTTCCTGTCTAGCACGGGAGCCCAAACAAGTGACAATTACATGCCATGTGACGAGAGCCACAGCAGGGGAAGATCAGGAGGATGCAGACTGCTGGAAGAGAGGCCATGACACAGCCCAAGGGTCACAGAAGGCTTCTTGCAGGGGGTATATTTTTCTGAGACGGAGTCTTGCTATGTTGCCCAGGCTGGAGTGCAATGGCGCAATCTTGGCTCACTGCAACCTCTACCTGCCAGGTTCAAGCGATTCCCCTGTCTCGGCCTCCTGAGTAGCTGGGACAACAGGCACGCGCCACCACACCTGGCTAATTTTTGTATTTTCAGTAGAGACAGGGTTTCACCATGTTGGCCAGGCTGGTCTCAAATCCCCCACCTCAGGTGATCCGCCCACCTCAGCCTCCCAAAGTGCTGGGATTACAGGCGTGAGCCACTGTGCCCAGGCAGAAGGTAATGTTTTAAACTGAATGCTGAAAGAAGCCCAGCAATGGGCCAAGCAGAGGTGGAGAGTGGCACCTTCGGGCCTCACTGGGGGGACTGCCGGCTCCTCCCCAGCATATTCTTGCATCTGACCCTTCTGGGCCCAGCACTAGCCTCCCATTTTCCACCAAACCTTTGTGGTTTGAGGCTCCTCACCTCACTTCCGCCAGAAGGTCTGGGGAGCATTCGCTTGCCCATCTCTCAGGCCCTCCCTCTGTGTCTGTCCCTGAGCTTCAGCCTCCAGGGATGGCTCAGCCTTGTGATGAAGGCACAGTGAGGACCAGGCTGCCTGCTGCTTTAGACTGAGCTCTGCCCCTTACCACTGTGGGACCTCGGCTTGCTGCCGTCTCCCCTCTGGCCCTCAGGTACCTCATCAGCAAATGGAGGTGATATTAACAGTACTGTCCCTATAGTGTTACTATGAAAATTCAATGATGTTTGTAAGGTGCTAGGATAGTGCCTGGCACTTAGGAGTAACAGCAGCTCTCTGAGGTCCACTCAGCAAGAACCAGTGGGTTTGGTGGGGAAGACACTGAGCTGAGATGCAGAAGGGGCCTGGGTCTGATGCCCAGTGGGGCCACTTACTAGGCTGTGTGGCCTCAGTCAGGGCAACCGACCCTTTCGGGTGGGCCTCAGCTTCCTTGTCACTCAAATGAAGAGGTTGGGACTAAACCACATGCCTCTTTTCTGATGGGAAAGAACGCCTAAATTTCCTACCAGGGGACACATTTATAGCCGTTTGGCAGAAATTAGTTCACAGAGTGAATGCTTACCGGCATAGCAGTCTGATTTTTAATTAGCTTGTGGGAACTCAGTATACTTCAAACATTAACAGTAAAATATAGACCTCTGGTGGAGACAAGCTGTACCTTTGGACTTAAACAAAAGCTGTATACCTCACCAACCAAATTCCCTGCTTTACGTTTTTCATCTTTTGTGTTCTAACTGATTACCAATAAACTTTTGGCAGCAGAGCAACATTCTCAAAGCATGTGATTTAAGTGAAATACATACAATCTTACCAGCACAACTGTGTGGAATACAATCAGATGGCCTTATTTAAACTGTTTCAGCCATGGTAAAAATGGAGAATCTCAACTATTCTTCCCTCTGAGTTTTTAATTCTTTTAAAAAAGAACTAAGTGAGGTGGCTCACACCTATAATCCCAGCACTTTGGGAGGCCGGGGCAGGCAGACTGCTCAAGTCCAAGAGTTTGAGACCAGCCTGGGCAACATGACAAGACCCTGTCCCTACAGAAAGAAAAAAAAAAAGCAAAAATTAGCTGGGTGTGGTGGTGTGCACCTGTGGTCCCTGCTACTCGGGAGGCTGAGGTGGGAGGATCACCTCAGCCCAGGGAGGTCAAGGCTACAGTGACCATAATTGCGTCACCGCACTCCAGCCTGGGTGACAGGAGACCCTGTTTCAAAAAGAAAAGAAAAGAAAAGAAAAAAGTGAACTTGCACATGAACTACCTATCAAATTTATGAAGGGCAAAATAAGAAAGGGAGCTCCATTCATTCAAGAAACTTTTATGGAGTACTTTCTAGAATGTTAATTCTATGAGGGCAAGGATTTTTGTCATTTCTGTTGACTGCTCATGGCCAGGCACCCAGTATGTGCACACCAGATGTCTGTGGAGACGAGGGATGCCTACCTTGGACATCCAAGGTGTTGGAGAGACAAGATAAAAGGCTCAGTCCCTGCTCTCCAGGACCTCACAGCCCAGTGGGGAGAAAACAGAATGAACAAGACACGCAGAGTGTGACACGCAGAGTGCTACCGTCAAGGACATGCAGAGAAGGGGCATGTGTCATGGCCCAGAGGCAGGAGGGAACATGGTGAGTTTGGGAAACTCTTGTCCTTTGTTGGGGCTGGGATATGAGGAAGAGGGCAGTATGGGCTGGTGGGTGTGAGGCTGCAGAGCGTGGAGACCCCTCAGCAAGGGTGGCTTATTAAAGCCACACCTAGGAGTATAAACAGATGCCCAGGAACTGGGGACACTGGGAAGATCACTGCGAGAACTAAAGGTTTTTGCCTACGATTATTCAGTGAAATGTAACTCAGGCCCTTAATTGGAAGTTTATAATTAAGACCTGGACTGGAACTTAAAATACAGCATGAAGAGAGTTTACTAAGCATAATTAAAAAAAAAAAAACAACAACAACAACAAGACATTTGTTCCTTTATTTATTAATTCATCAGTTACTGTGTATCTACTATGGGCCAAGCACAGTCCCAGGTACTAGGGCTGGAGGGGTGAAAATGAAGGTCTGGTCCTTGTGCAGCCACAGTCTGAACAGACAGACCATAAAGCAGTAACTGAAACAAATCTATTAGTATAAACTGTGCCAGCACAATGGGAAGCTATATTCAACCTGTTATAGACTTTGTTTAAAAGTTCATCTGCAAACCCTGCAAATAAACTCTTCAAAAGTTCCAGCCATTTGCAAACATAAACCTATGCTAATTTCAAATAATAACAGTTACAGTGTAATATTTACTAAGTGCCTGGCACTGAACTAAGCACTCAAAACCATCCAGCCCAGGCGGTACCATTACCTGAACATTACACATGAGGAAGCTGAGACCCTGAGAGGGTCAGTAACTGACTTGAGGTTGTGCTGCTAATGCTATCTTCTGAGAGGTCAATTCCCAGGACCCCAAGCAGGAAATGCCCAAGTGAGTCAGGTCCAAGTCCCTCTATGTGCTTGAAACCAAACCCCAATCTTGTAAAAAGATTCTCTGGGCCACATTAAGTTAGTGAAATCTGGACCAGAAGTGTAAACCACATTTGGCTGCCTGTGCTAAGAAAGAGATCAGCGGCTTTCAGAGCAGGAGCAGGGGTGACTTCATTTTGGCTGGGCCGTGTGCGAATCACCGCTTTCAGATGCTCTTGGTAAATTCTTGGCAGAGGAAATCCACCAGCAGGCGGAGAAATGGAAAGGCGACAGAGAAACAGGAGATTTTGGCAGGACTGTAAGAGGGCATGATAGGTGGTGAGAAAGCCCAGGCTCCAAGTTGCTGAGTACCCCGCAGTCCTACCTCCCTGCTAAGGTATGACTGGCTCTGAAACTCCTGTACTTTCTTGAGCTTGATGCACAGAGGCAAGCTCAGAGCGAAGAAGCCACGGATTAATTTTTTTTAGGCAAAAGGTAAGGAAAGAGCTAGTCACGTTGTCCAACAGTAAATAAGTGTATCATAGGCAGAACCACCGTGCTCAGACACTTGGCAGGGGTGTAGAGCCTGGTACCCAGTCAGCTGTGCCTCTAAACCCCAGGTGCAACTCTGGCTAGATAGATAAGAATCACAATCCCCACTGTCTCGCTTCCTGCCACATGCTGGGCACTTAAACACAGCGCAGGCTCTGGGCCTCTACTCCCCCATCTGTAAACAGGGGTGAAAACAGCACGTGGGTCCCAGGTAGGGAAGTGCCCAGTCCACATCTCTGTTACTGGTACCATCCTCAATTTGCCCCATCCTCGCACCTGGGTGAGGAAGTAGCCACACAAATCTGGGCTTTCAGTCCCAGACAAGGACGCCTGGGCCCCCAGCAGGGTTGACAGCATGCAGCCACACACTAGAAAGTGACAGAGCTGGGATCCCGAACGACCCCAAACCCATGCCTTTCTTGTTTCCTGATTTTTCCCCACCTGCCAGATAGCGCCGCTGCCCAAAAGGACTTTCTGCGTTGATGGAAATGTCCTACAGCCGTGCTGTCTAGTACAGAGCCACCACACATGTGGCTATTTGCATTTCAATTAAAATTAAATATCATTAAATATTCTTTTTCTGTTGTCTTGCTATCTACGACTGAGCACTTGAAATGTGGTTTGACAGTGGAACAGAAATGTTTAATTTTATTTAACCTTAATTTAATTTTCATTAATGTAGATTTACACAGCCACTAGTGGCTACTGTGTTGGACAGCGAAGGGTTAGAGGGAAGAAAAAGAGACCCTGCCCACTGTGTGGGACCGTGGGAAACAGCTCTGCTCCACGTCTGCCGATGAGCCGTGCATGAGAATGACCTGTCCCAGCAAACTCGGGTGGCATGAAGGAGCCTGGTCCAGGGCCTTGGAGCTCCCTGACCTGGAAGGAATGGGGCGCTCTGGCCACATGCACTCTTGGCTCTCGGCTCGCTCAGTCTGGGGGCTATAGCTCCCAAGCCTCACCTTAGCCACCACGCTCCCTGCCGGGCACACAGAAAGCACGTTTCCACACAGCGCTCTCTCAGTGTCACAGAGGAAGTAGGTATGGTCAACGGGCAAGGGGTGCCACGGGTCTCACTGCTGGAAGGGATTCCTTATGGGCCACCTGCCTCCCTCCACCCTGGCCTCAGAGGATGAGCAGGGTCTGACTTGCTCACTGCCTGGACATCTCTTTGTCCTGGCTCCCACATAGGACTGGTCCCAGTGGAGGGGAGGGAAAGGCTCTTGAAAGAAGGAGATGAAAAGTTACTCCCACACACAGCACTTGGGCGAGAACGTGCAGGCAACTGGAAAGGCTGAAGCTCACACACAGCGTCTTGGGAGGGATCCAGGGTTCCTCGAAGGGAGGCCCATTGGCAGCCTGGGGCACCCGGCACTAGGACAAAGTGCAGATTTCAGGACTCCAGCCCCACCAGGCTGGTTCTCAGGGTGCAGGGCCTTGGAGGGTCTATGGACAAGCGGTTTGGAGACCTGTCAGATCCCAAATACCATTACGGATGGCCACACTAAGGCCCTCACGCTCAGCTCGTAGGAAGCCACATCTGGAACCCCGCATCTCCTTACTGAGGAGCCTGACGATTCTTCAAGGCAGAGGGGACTCAGCAGCAACACTGAACAGGCTGGGATGCAAATACCTGGTAGTAGTTTAGAAGAAAAGGCTACCTGCCACTTGGTCCCCTGTCCCTTCCTGCATCCTCGGTGCACACAGACACACATTCTCAGTATACAGGCTCCCACGGCCATTCCTTGGAGATGGGGACAAGCAGGATCTGACTTCTGTGTCTCCACCTCTGGCTTTTCTGTTGAGGGGTGGGCACTGAGAACTCATTGTTGGCCACCATGCTAGTGTGTGCTGCAGAGGCCTCGGTCAATCCTTAGAGCTGTGGCTCCCAAATGCTACTGCATGTGGGATCACCTGGGATCACTGAAAACACAGATGCTGGCTCCTGCCCCCAGATAGTCTGATTTAATGGGTGTGGGGTGTGACCTGGGCACGGGGAGCCTTAAAGCTCTCCAAGTGATTCTACCACACAGTCAAGTCTGCATACCACTTGGCCTTCTGGCATCATTTGGGGGAGGCAGACCTCCCTACACCCTTGCCCTGTGGGCCAGTTGAGGAGACAAACCTGCCCGAGGTCATACCCTGAGCCAACACTGAACTTAGTGGAGTCTGATCATAGGCTTGTGCTCCTGCTATTATTATGCAAGGAACTCACAGCCCATGGATAATTAAAAAAGAAAGCAAAGCATAAAATCCTTTTCCTCATCTCACTCTGAGACACTGGGGCAAGATGTTTCAGGCCATTCATAAAACAGATGTAAACCAATGGGGCCAAAAAGCTGCTGGATGTTTCACGGGCAGGGAAAGCTCACTGAAAAACACACCAGTAAATACGGAGTCTGTAATGCAAGCCCAGGACTGATGGATTGCTCATAACATCCCTGGGAGTTAATTAGAGCAGCCCTGAACTCAGTTCTGTGTCAGCGCTCTTTGCCATTAATGATTCAGGTAAAGAAGGAAGTAAAATAATAGGACAGGGAAGGAAATTAATTGAACTAAGCCTTTTAAAAATATTTCTGATGCATCAAATTCTAATGAAAGATTAACACACACCATGGAAATATTAAAAGGCACTTACAGAGACCCCCAAAACACAGAGAAAGAAACCTGTCAAGGGCGAGGGAGCTGATTAAATCTTTCAGATAAGGAAATTGGTAAGGGATGTGAGGCATTTACTCACAGCTGTGTATTTCCATCAGGAAAACAGCTCCTGGTTACTCACCCAGCTGCTCACACTGGGACAGCCTTCCTGGAGGGCAACTTGGCAATTGGCAAAGAAGTCTTTCAGCTGGGCATGTCCTTTAACCTGTTCTAGAATTTTTAGGTTACGGCCGTTCTCATGGTTGGGTGTAGAGATTCAGCTACAGGGAACTTCAAACTCGGGGCAGGGAGGACTTAAAAAGGGAAAAATTCACAGATACGGGGAAACTAAATCTTGGCAGGCTCTCATGGTGGCATGTTATACAGTCAGTTTTTTTAAAAATGCTGTTAAAATGGTGGTTCCTAAACTTTAGTCATTTCCTTACCATCCTAAGGATTTCTTCCTAGTTGTCCACCTGTACCATTGATGTGATGTTTTCTTTAGATTATGTCCCTCCCTTTGTATTGAAATTTATAAGGAAAATTTCATTTACCCCAAGGCAAAATCAGTATCATCTTTCATAGAAGACATAATTATGTACATGGACAAAACATTCCTACGTTTGCCAACCAAAAATTGCCTCAGGCACCACCTCCGGAAAAGTCTTGATGAGACACACAGCTTGGTGATGACAGGCGCAAGGCACCCCCCAAGGCCTGGAGTGAAACATGAAGGTTATCCAACAGTGTGCACAGGGTGACCTCATTTTTGTAAAATGAACTCATGTGGTTATTTTTGGGTTATGGTATGGTTACAAGAGTTTTTTAAATGCTTGTTTCTCTTTTCTTAATTTTCTACAGTGAATAGATAATACTTTTATAATCAGAAAATAAATTTAGAAAACTTTCAATGGTCTGTATTTCTCCTGTGGGTCTCTGTGTGCTTCTTGGGAGACAGGTCTGGAAGAAAACATACCCACTGTGACTGTAGTTACCCAGGGAAGTGGGATGAGGGGGGTGGAAATTGCTTAGTTTTTATTTTATTTGACTTTTTGAGACCAAGTCTCACTCTGCCACCCAGGCTGGAGTGCAGTGATGCCATCACAGCTCAGTATAGGCTTGACTTCCTGGACTCAAACAATCCTCCCACCTCAGCCTCCTGAGCAGCTGGGACTATAGATGAATACCACCACACCCAGCTACATATTTTTTTTTTTTTTTTTTTTTACAGATGGGGTCTTGCTGTATTGCCCAATCTGGTCTCCAACTCCTGGGCTCAAGTGATCCCCTACAATCCTCGCCTCAGCCTCCCAAAGTACTGGGATTACAGGCGTGAGCCATGGTATCTGGCGTTAGTTTTGTTTTCTTATAAGGACAAGGTATTTGCACAGTATTGATGTAACTAAAAGGTAATGGCTGCGTGTGATGGTGTGCACCTGTAGTCCCAGCTACTTGGGAGGCTGAAGTGGAAAGACGGCTTGAACGCAGGAGTCTGAGTTAACTTCCAAAGTGAAGGTCTCATTTGGTGCCAATCTTACGCTACAGCCATGCTTCTAGCTTTTTTTTTTTTTTTCTTTTTGAGACAGAGTTTCACTATGTCACCCAGGGTGGAATGCAGTGGTACGATCTCGGCTCATACCAACCTCTGCCTCCTGGGTTCAAGTGATTCTCCTGCCTCAGGCTCCCAGGTAGCTGGGATTACAGGTGCCTGCCACCACGCCCAGCTAATTTTTGTATTTTTAGTAGAGATGGGGTTTTACCATGTTGGCCAGGCTGGTCTCGAACTCCTGACCTCAGGTGATCTGCCTGCCTCAGCCTCCCAAAGTGCTGGGATTACAGGCATGAGTCATTGTGCCCAGCTGTAGCTCCTGTCTTACTCAACTGTCCAGAACACTGTGGCAAACCCTCAGCTATGCTGACTGCCTGGCCTCTGTCCCTGGAATGGTCATTCCCAACACACAGACCAGAGCTGGCCCATGGACAGAATGTCAGGACTGATCAAGGTGAAAATGGGGAGGTGGGGGGAGCCCTGCACCCAGAGTCAGAACATGATGTGCCAGGCTGCTATGAGGGCCTTTCCAGCCATGACCCCTGAACGGGCTTTTTTGTTGTTCATCTTCTCTCTCCTTTCTTTCCTTTCTTCTCTCTGGTTCTTGCTCTAACAGCACGACCTAGAAAAGGCAGGCTTTCCACGTTCCATAACATTACCGCCCACTTTTTCCTGCTATTTACATCAAAGATCCCAAGCTCACACATTTGAAACAGAATGTCATTTAAAAGACTACCCACTTAAAAAAAAAAAAAAAAAAAGATTAGCAACTGTTCAAATAAGAAACAAGTCATGGAAAATGTGACTTTCATTCTAGTTCTGCTTGATCACACCTGCTAAGAAGAAAGTAGAAACTTCAAAGGCATCTCGGGTACTGAGGGAGCCCAGAGCTGCAAAAGGTTAAGTGCTTTATCAGGGATCATCCAGTAGTAGGAAACTTTTTCCATTATGTGCTTAAAGGCCCACGGCCCCTTTAAATAGCCCCCTACTTCTTCATAATAATGATAACTTGATTCATTCTACAGGCTTTATTGATTTAAATGTGATTCATGTAAAATTCATGGCAACCATGCAAACCTAATTTTTCACATTTGAGCTACATTAGAAACTACACGGCAGAGGCAGGAGGGAAATGAGAGAAGGCACATTTGGGCAGTGGGGCTAAGGCAGGCATGCAGGGCCCCACAGGAAAAAAGGCAGAGATTTTTCTAAAGAACTCAGATGTAAAAAGAGACACACAAGGTCATTTCTTAAGAAGGGAGCTGCCTGATGTGGCCTGGAAAAAGTTGTAGGGGGGGAGGTGATGCCTGTAAATGCTTCAAACTTCAGAGGCAAGGCCTCCTGTGGCTCTCAGCTGCCCCTCCTCTGAGCAGCTGGAGCCAAGAGGGCCCGTTAAGCCACAAGAGCACTCTGCCTCCTCCCACAAACCTCGCATCTGTAGATGAAGCCGACTCTGGCCTCCAGAAGGTTTACTGAAATCACACCTTAGGGCTGGAAACTTACCAGGCTTGGCCTGCCCAGGACAGGCGCAGAGATTCTGGGTCAAGCCTCTGGAACCCCTGACTCACGTTACCCTTCGGTTTCCCCTCTGAGCCCCTGGAGCCTTCATCTTTGGTCACCTGAAGGTGACACACCAAGGCGGTTCATTAGGACAGCCACGGGCTGGGAAGGGGCCCTGTACAACTGGGAAATACCCTGGAGGAAAGGTTGAGACCGGGACATCATTTAGAGGAATGGGGTCAGTCCTGCTTCCTGATGCCACAGTTACAAAAGAAGGCAGAAATTAACCACCATGGCTTCTACAAGTGCATGATAGGACCTGCCTATCGTCCAAAGGCCCTCGTCACCCCTCCACCCCAACAGGCTAGGAAGCCTGTGGGTCCTCCCTCCTAACCAAGCCTGCCCTGTCCCTGCACGCGCTGTGGTTTGGGTCACTGTCCTCTCACCTGGGATGAGAGAGGCGTGTTCCACCAGCTGCCGCCTCCAGTCTTGCTACCTCATCCCTGCTAACTGTGCCATGGAAGTGGGCTTCCTGGAGCTGCTCCTAGCCCACTTTCCTGTCCTTCAAAGGGGCCCCTTCTCTGCACTGCCACATCCTCATGTCCTGGCTCGCCTTCTACCTCCTCTTGCTCAGTCTTGCACAAGCCCTGCCCTCTTCCACCTGTGCTGTGCCCAGGGTGCATGTGCCCACCCTCGGCACTTGGCTGATATTCATTTCTTCAAAAATACGCCCCCTTTGCTTTAAGACAGATTTATGTGGTGGTTCCTCAGTGCCAGGCAGTATAGATATGAAGAGAAACGTGACCAGTCACTGCCCGTCTTCCAACCCTTGAGTCTGGGCAGAATCACTGAAGTGTCCAGCAGGGCATGTTCCCGGCCTCTACACTGGAAGCCTGTTTGTTCCTTTGCCTGAGTGTCACAGGAAGTGTCAGCCAGGGTTTAGGAGGCCTTGAAGTACTTTTTGAGTCCTAGACTCATACTCACTGGGACGAGTCTGGCCATGGTAATCGCACTGACTGAGGAAAAGTGGCTTGGTTCTCCCAATGTCCCCACTCCAGGGCCCAGGCTCACTGTGAGGGACGGCAGGGACAGGCCACTCCAGTGAAGCCGAGTGCCCTTCTCTCTTTCTGCTGTGCTGAGCAGGTCTAGCTGAACTCATAGGAGATGAGGGTGCATCCCACGTGATGCCCCGAAAACACCATGTGAAGGGGGTGCAAAGGCTGTAGGAGCCAGCAGGGAAGTGGAGGTGGGGGGGTACAGGAGGAGGAGACCCCTGAGATGGGTCTGGACAGATGGCCCAGGTAAGGACACTCCTCACCCCAGCTCCTCCCTGCTCCATGGGGGCCTCGACACTGGGGTAGGGGGAGCTGCCTGCCTCCTGGCCTGTCTCCCACTAGACTGGGGACAGTCGTGACGATGAGGATAATGACAGTCAGTATGTGTTGGGGATTCTATTATGGATCAAACGCTTGTTAGTATATTTAATTGTCACGACCACCCTGTTTTATAGAAGAGGAAACCGAGGCCCACAGAATTTCAGAAGCTCGGCCAAAGTCATACAGCTCATAGACAGCGGACCCAGTCCTTAAACCCTGATAGATTCTGACTCCGGAACACCTACTCTCACCATTGTGCCACGAACAAAAGGAAGGAAGGAACCAAAAGTTTTGGGGACAGGAACCGAAATCAGTTATGTTCAAATCTGTATTTGCAAAAACTTTCAAGGAAATGCTGGAAACGCCTGCAAGCCAGGGATTGGTTTAAGCATGGGCTTTTTTGTGTGTGTTTGTTTTTGTTTTTGAGACACAGCCAGGCCGGAGTGCAGTGGTATGATCTTGGCTCACTGGAACCTCCCGGGAGGCTGCGATCCTCCCACCTCAGCCTCCCAAGTAGTCCCAACTAGCTGGGACGACAGGCTCCCACCACCAAACCTGGCATGTTTTTTCTGTGTGTGTGTTTTTGTTTTTGTTTGTTTGTTTTTTGAGACAGGTCTTACTCTATTGCCCAGGCTGGAGTACAATGGTGTGATCTTGGTTCACTTCGGCCTTGACCTGCTGGGCTCAAGAGATCCTCCCACCTCAGCCTCCCGAGTAGATGGGACTACAGGTGCATACCACCACACTTGGCTAGTTTTTTGTTTTTGTAGAGATAGGGTTTTGCCATGTTGCCCAGGCTGGTCTCGGACTCCTGACCTCAAGTGATCTGTCCACCTGCCTCCTAAAGGTAAATTACAGGCGTGAGCCACGGTGCTTGGCCTAAGTGTGTTTTTAAGGAGCTGGTTTTCTGTCGATAATGGAGGGCTCCTGCACATTGAGTCCAAGCAGACCCTACAGTGAGAGAGGGCAGCTGATGGAGAAGCCTTCTGAGGAAGAAACCCATGGCCGTCCCAGGGTGTAAGAACACCCCTGCTGAGTACCTGTTACTTAAGCACAACTTTAATGCAAAGAAAAGTGGGGTAACTTACGAGGGGGAGCTCAGGTGTCAAGTTCAGCTACCAGTGGGTTACCAGATCATCTGCAGCCTGAGTCATGGAACTTGAGCTTGCACCTATCAGAGGCCTGCTGTGTTTCAGGCATCGTGTTCAAAGCTTTCCTGACAATTTTCCTCATTTTTCAGATGAAGGAAACCTGAGGCTCAGGTTAAGCAATGTGCTGAGGTCACCGGGTTGGCAAGCAGCAGAGGTAGCTTGAGTGCTGGCGGTCAGACTCTGGGGAGGACCCACTTACCTGCTAACTCCACCCATCTCCTAGCCAGTGCCCTTCCTTCCCTGTGCAGTGCCAGCCCCTCAGGACAGCCCTGTAGAGGCAGGGGAGGCCTGAGGCTCAGTGGGTGCAGAAGGCTGCCAGGGCACACAGCCCCACCCGCCCTGAGAGGTGAATCACAGCCTTCAGAGCATGCTCTTGCCTCTACCTGCTGCCTCTCAGGCGCCACTGGGGCCAGACCCGGGGGCACGCACCGCAAAGTAAGGCTTCTTCATCAAGTGGCCAACACTGAATAGGTCTGTGAGCTTTTACTGAAAGCCACACACAACTTTCCTTTCACCCTTTGAAATAAGTGATATCATTTTCAACACCAGTTATCCATCTCCTGTGTCTTTTAATAGAAGCAGCTTATGGTGTGAGTCGGGGTAGATATAAACACAGGAGGGAAAACTGCTTACCTCATGTCTTTACTGAGAAAGGAGGTTAGGAGCTTTAAAGGCAAAATCCTGGCTAGGCTTGGTGGCTCACGCCTGTAATCCCAACACCCGGGGAGGCCAAGGTGGGTGGGGTGCTTGAGCCCAGAAGTTCAAGACTAGCCTGGGCAACATAGTGAGACCTCATCTCAAAAAATTAAAATAGGGTGGGTGCAGTGGCTCATGCCTGTAATCCCAGCACTTTGGGAGGCTGAGGCGGGTGGATCACCTGAGGTCAGGAGTTCAAGGCGAGCCTGGCCAACTAGGTGAGAAAACCCTGTCTCTACTAAAAATAAAAAATAAAAATAAAAAAAAAATTAGCTGGGTATGGTAGCACATGACTGTAATCCCAGCTACTTGGGAGGCTGAGGCAGGAGAATCACTTGAATCAGGGAGGCAGAGGTTGCAGTGAGCCAAGATCACACCACTGCACTCCAGCTTGAATAATAGAGCGAGACTCTCTCTCAAAAACAACTGACTAAAATAAAACAAAATAGAAACAAAAATCCAGAGAGCCTCCTAAGACACCGGACTGTAGATTCTCTGGACCTCCAGGCAGGATGGGTAAGTGGGGAGTTGTGCAGAAATGTAATAGGAAAGTGGCCCACTGTGGAGGCTTCACACAGAGGCTCCCTAGCAATGCTGCAGATGGCCATCAGCACCACTCTGCTGCCCGAGGACAGCTGGCATGGAAGAACTCCAGCTGGGTTGTCCACGGTCCCTTTCTTGACAATGGCCCCTAAGAATCATTCCATGAATCCACAAACACAGGAAAGGAACAGCCCATTCTTAAGCTCTTCTTCAACCCAAAAATTTCAAAGTGAAATTCTGACCACACTTAAGGTCCAGAGTTCGAGACCAGATTGGGCAACACAGCAAGTCCCTGTTTCCATTTTGTAAAAAAGTGAACGTCTGACAGCTCACCCCCATGACTGATGCAGCCTGGTCATATGAGGCAGGTCCCCCTTCTGCGGTTCTTCCAAGGAACCAGAATGCAGGGGACGCATGATTCTATGCAATGGAGTGTTTGGTGGAGAACTAAATAAGCAAGCATTATTTCTGGGACTATTTTAAAATAAACAACAACCAAGCAGAGTTAGGAATGTCTAAGCAGATATTCTGAGTGTAAAGGATGGTGGAGGTTTGAGAGAACACAGCTGTGTGGCCTCCAAACACACACGAAGCAGGCAGGAATTCCAACCGCTGGAAGCCTTTTCTGGCACCTCTTTGATGAGCAAAGACAGGGATGGAAAAAACGGAGCAGAGCACAGGGCTGATTGGTTTGGAGCAGTGCCTGGCGGCGGCTGGGTGGGCCAGCCCATGCTGCGAGTCATGCCCAGCACCCCTCAGCAGGCTGCCCTGTCATTCTTACCGATGCCATTTCCTGAGTCGGGCCCTTCCCTGGCCACCTGGGATATATGGAAGGAGGAATTCCCACAGCCACTTCTGACCAGGTGACCAGGCGACCAGGTGGACATGCTCAGCAGATGGGTAAGCTTCTGCTCATCACGCTGGCACAGATGACAAAGACCAAAAGGGGCCAGTGTGGGAGAGAGGGGAGGAATAGGCATTTTCCTGTGCTGTTGGCAGGAGGTTTGATGGGCAGCTTCTTTCATGGAGGGCAATTTGAGCAATTTCACAGCTAGGACTCCCTCCTGCCAAAGTGCTGTGTTTGTGAACTGAGTTGCTAAAAGGCTGACTCTCAGGGCTCTGTGACATGGATGAATGGACACAGCCGATGCATGTCAACAAGGGTGATGCACAAGGGACGGTCCCTCGGGTGCTTCCATTAATGCAATGACGGCAGATGCACAAGGGACGGTCCCTCGGGTGCTTCCATTTAATGCAATGACGCAGGAAAACCCCACTTAAAGTGCCAAAAGCAAGCTGCAGAACAAGACGTCCATGGTCCCCTTCATGTAAAAACTACTGCTACTGTCATTTATTTAGTAAAAATTTACTGGGTGCCTACCACGTGCCAGGCCTGTGCCCGGGCTGGAGTGACCGTGGTGAACAAGAGAGCCTGAGGCTATCCACCCGGAGGAATACATACATGTGCAGGTGCGAAGAGCTTAGTCCGGGAGGACACCCTCTCCCTCCCCCCAGCGGAGGCTGGGAGTTCCTGCTGGAGAGGCAGGTGGCCTGGGTTGGGGGGTACTGTGGGTGGCTGGGGAAATGGCAGGGCACTTTCACTTTTTACTCTACACACTGCATTGTTTGAGCCTTTTACAATGTGAATATGTCTCTGCATTACTTGGTAGCCTAACAAGTATGCCTTTAAACAACAAAGAGAAAACCTGAAATTACTAACTCAATAGCAGGACCCCCACCTGACTCAGCCCAGGACGGCGCCCACTCCATGGGTAAGTGATAGGCACAGATGGCAATAAGTGAGCCAATTTTCCAGCCAATGCTACGGTTTTGATCTGGCACCACTTCTGGGTCCTGTGAAAAGAGCAAGGCTGCCGAGCACGGCCTCTAGCCACACATCACAGCCCTCTCTGGAGAAGCTCTCCGCCCATGGCTGGGGGTCTGGTGCACTTCCTGCTCGAGGCTGGCACAAATTCCACTCCCTGAGAGCACCAAGGTTCCTCCCTAGGGGTCGCCATGGGCCTTCCTCGGCAGCCCTCTTTGACTGAGAAATACACCAAGGTCTTCCTGGGCCCATCTCCATCAAGGCTCTTACCCACACCCAGCTGAAGATGGTACACGGATAATGGCCCAGAAGCATCAGCCCCAGCACCTGAAGCAGACACATTTCAGATCCCCTGGCAGAGGGCAGACTGCCTCCCAGCTGGCAAGGATGAGCTGGTTCTGCTGAGTCCTAGCTGTGGACGCTTGGGCTGGTCATGTGACCTCTCGGAGCCTCTGGCCTCAAAAGCATGAAACAAAGTTGTTACCTACTGCGGAAGTGCAGGATTCTGGAGGATTTCTTTCATCTGATTCAGCAAGGGTCCAGTCAAGCACTTGGCACAGGGCAAGGCCACATGTGTGATCCGCACAGAGGGACTGGGGCTCTCAGCACAAAGGCCCCTTTCCAGACAGAGCCCCAGCTGACAGAAAGCTCTAACAAGCTGTTCTGTATGGAAACAGGATCTGAAGGCAGCAAGAGCTCTGACACTCTCAGGCTGCAGAGGCTTCAAAGGCTCTCAGACTTGTCCCAAGAACTCCCAGGTGGAGGAGCCCAGGGTGGCTGCACAGTGGGGAGCTCTGACCAGCTTCTCGGACACTTCCCGCCCCAAACTGGCTAGGCCTCCCCTCCCAGCCACCTTGTATGGAAGCAGCACCATGACCTGGCCAGCGACCTGGGCAAGCCCCCTCCTCCTTGCTAGGCCTCGGGGTACCCATGTAAAAGGTGACGGATGAGCTTGGGAACAGATGCAGAATCTGTCCAGCACAGTTGCAGCCATTCCTGGTGATTGTGAGAAATAATTCATATCTGATTCTCTGCCCTCCTGGAAGAAGTGTTGGTGAGGTAGGTATAGAACTTCCTTGCCTGGGGCCAAAAAGAACCCAGGGTTGAATCCTACTCCTACTTGAATACTACTTTTACTCAAACACAGGGCTTACCCAGCCTTCCAAACCAATGGTCTGCCAAGCAAAATCTGTCCATATTTAATATCTATAGGTAGCATAAAAAAACAAGTAGTAGTTTAGGTTCGTTCCACAAATCTAAAATTACAATACTGAATATTAAATATGGTTTGTAACCTGCCTCACTCTCCCTGTGCTGTATGATGAAAAGCCCAGCCTAACCCCTGGGGAGGCAGGGCTTCCTCCTGGACGTGAGAGTGGGCCTGGCTCTCGGGACCGGGACCAGGTGAGGCTCAATGGGCAGGCAGGGGTCCCAGGGGAGCCTTAACAAGTCCACATTGCGTGCAGACTATGGGGGACAGTGGGGGTTGGGCAGGGGACGGGGACCTAAAATGGTTTTGGATGGCACCTATGTGAATGGTTTTTAATTTTATCTCATTCTCTATTTAGCTTCAGATGTTGTGAGAAAATACATATTTAGTTTATGGACCTCCTGATTTCATGGGTGTAGGTTTGGACTAGCTTAACCTACTTCATCCTGCCCTGACAGGGGTAAATTGTGAGTAGATTCAAAGAAAAATACAAAGTGATCACACGGTTGGTTCTCTGACACGGCAAACATCTCAGGTGGTGCTAGAGGGCCTCCCCCTGGGGATTCCTGGTGCCCAGACACAGAACTGCCTCCAACGAGCTGAGGTGACATGAACTGAATTGAAGGAGGTGGGGTAGCACTGACTGAAAACATGACAGCAGGCTTTGGAAAGGCAGAAACTGGGCAGTGGCATAAAATGTCTCGGCTCTCGATCACCTGAGGTCAGGAGTTTGAGATCAGCCTGGACAACATGGTGAAACCCCGTCTCTACTAAAAATATAAAAATCAGCTAGGCATGGTGGCAGGCGCCTGTAATCCCAGCTACTCGGGAGGCTGAGGCACGAGAATTGCTTGAATCGGGAGGCGGAGGTTGCAGTGAGCTGAGATAGCGACACTGCACTCCAGCCTGGGCAACAAGAGTGAAATTCTGTCTCAAAACAAAAAAAACAAACAAACTCAAGAACGTCTCGGCTCTCACCATCCCCATCTGAATTCCACTTTGGCTGTACTTAACAGGAAATTATCTACCAGTGAGATACTATCCAAAGCCTTACTGTAGCAAAGCACTGTTAAGACAACATGGATTGCATCACTGAATCCTCATAATAATCCCACAGTAAGGGGGAAATAGTTCCTAGCCCCATTTTACAGATGACGTGGAGGAACTTGTCCAGGTCACAGAGGTAGCGAGTGGGGATCTAGATCCAGGTGGGATGCCCTCAGGCCTGTGCTCCTCCCCACCACCCCCATGGCCTCCACTATCAGCCCAGGGCATGAGCCCAGGGCCCTACTTGAGCTTCATCCTTGGTCCCGTGCTTGTGTGCACACCCCAGAAGCCAAGGAAGCTAAAGTTCCCTGGAAAGAATAATCAAAACAAGCGTAACTACCACAACAAAGGCAGTAACAGTAACAAAGCACTTTCAACAAACAGTGGCTCTGTGCTCCACACACTTCATCCTCACCGCCTCCTTGTGAAGTGGCTATTACTTAGGATTCTCCCTACTTCCCAGAGGACAAGCTGAAGACCTGAGAGGCCTTCAAGTCACTTCCCGTAAGTTCTGATATAGTTTGGATGTCTGTCCTCACTCAGTCTCAGGTTGAAATGGGTTTCCCGGCCAGGCACAGTGGCTCACGCCTGTAATCCCAGCACTTTGGAAGGCAGAGGTGGGAGGGTCACTTAAGCCCAGGGGTTCGAGACTAGCCTGGGCAACAAGGTGAAGCCCTTTCTCTACAAAAAATACAAAAATTAGCTGGGTGTGGTGGTGCACACCTGTGGTCCCAGCTACTCACATACAACACTTGGGACTAGAGTCCCACACAGTGGGATGAAGCCACTCAGATCCAGACAGGAGGCTGTTCTGGGCTCTGGAGACCCAAGGCTACCATAGGACAATAACAACTGCCAAGCACTTATAACACACGGCACTGTCTTCAGCCATTTCAAATGCATTTTCTCACCAAATCCTCCTTATGTTATGTTGTTGGGCCTTATCATCTCCATTTGACAGCTGAAGAAACAGACACTCAGAAAGATGAAGAGGGTAGCCAAGGCCTCATGTGTGTGACAAAGCTGGGTTTTGGCTGAGTCTGCCTGCTTGCCAGCCTGCCGCCCCAGCACCTCCACGGGTACTCGACCTGAGACAAGCGTGCTTTCTCCTTCACTAACCCATCCCGCCATCTGTTTCCTATAAGCCACAGATGTGCCCTCTGACCATCCAATTAAGGCCTGTGGAGTAAAAATGGGCCTGTCACATTCTTCTCTGACAGCCAGGCTGAAAGCCCCTTCCCGTGATCCTCCTGAAACCCAGGCTGGGGGCTTCGTGGCCTCATCTGTAAATGAGTCCAGTGCTTGGTGCTGGCTGAGAAGGGTGGCACAGAGGTGCCTTTCAACCCTTCAGACAACGACAGGCTCCTGGGGAAGAGGGGCTTCTGGTGCTGGCTCCCTTCCCCCAGGCCTGACAAAGACTCTGACTCTCTCTCTGCAAAAGGGCTGCTGATTTATATCCAGGGCCAAGGAGAGGCCTCCCCAAACTCAGGGACCTCACGGGCCATGAGTTATTCCAGCCCGCGTGCAGCCATCTGGCCATGGGCCCTTTCTGCCTTCAGAATTGATGGCCCCGTATGAATTTTCCTGGAGGTAAATCACCACCCAGCCCCAGCTGCCTCTTTCTCCGCAGTGTCTTCGAGGGGCGCTGAACAAGGGCAGGCTTTTCAGGTGGAACGTGAATGATTTACTAGATATTCTGACACATCGATTGACCTTTCCAGTTTAAAACTGCCTCCCTCCACGGTGGAGATGACTCATATAGCCAGCGAGTTCAGAAGACTCATGCTGGGCCCTCGAATTAAGTCTTGATCTTATTCCAACTTCTCAGCGGATAGGGACCCACGCAGAGTGTGTCAGATGTCTGTCAGCCCAGGAGGTTTACAGGCTTCCTCTAGGGCCCTGGAGTCACGGTCTGCTTTTGGAAAACAAGGCCAATGTCCTCATTTATGGGCTCGGACCCTAACCCACTCGCATTTCCATTCATTCATATCTGGCCCGTCTTCACTGAGTATCTCCTACACTGTGGGCCCTGGGATCCAACTGTGAACGAGAGTTGGGGTTTCTGCCCCCAAGCAGCTTGGTACCTACATGAACCAAAGACCCACACAAAAACAGAAAATCATACACAGCGGGAAATGCCATGAACAGAGAGAGTTCTGGCGGTCAGGGAAGATTTTGCTGGGAAGTGAGCTGTCTGCAGAGTTGAAGGTGTCGGGAGTTGGCCAAACACAGGGGACCATGGTGGCAGGAATAAGTGTCCCAAGCAGAGGGATGGGCCTGTATGAAGGCCCAGAGCTGAAGGGGACACACTCAGCAGGCAGGGGACTAGGGGACTAGAAGGGGTGGTATGGGTGCATCCCAGAGCTGGGCCGTAGGGCTGGAGAGAGGGCTCAGCGTGGCCCTGCTGGGACTCATATGCCTTGGGCCTGGCCTCTGCTGGTGGAGAGAAAGCCAGCAATGGGGACTGGGACAGAGGCAGGGCTGGGTCCCCCCAGGTCCCCAACCTCTTGGACAAGGTGAAAAGCTGGTTTCCATTCCAGGTAGAACAAACACAGGCAAGGGGAGACCACAGCCGTCCCCTCGCACCCTGTAAGGACAGACTCTCCATGTCAGGTCCCTCTGGGCCAGCCTCCCTGCCCCCCAGCAGACAGGGGAGCGCCACAGGCAGCAGGAGGCTGGAAGTGGAGGGCTTGCCCAGTTCAGGAGAGGACTAGGGCTTAGGGCCAGGGCCACCTGTTTATTCTGGGTTCCTTTAGCCCAAATCAGTGTTGGAGGAAACCGGCAGGTATTATTACATGGGCTGAGGAAGGAAAGAAAAATGGTTAGGTGATGCTAGGATGGAGTGAGAGTAGGTGAGGCTTAGGAGGAGATCGAGGGCTCTGGAGCTGAGTGGCCCTGGGGTCAGGTGCTACCTGGGCCCCTCCCACATGGGGCCTCCACACATAAATCCTCAGTGCCTGGCACATGATGAGCCGTCTTGGCCAGGCACAGTGGCCCCCTCCTGTAATCCAAGCACTTTGGGAGGCCAGGTGGGAGGACTGCTTGAGCCTAGGAGTTTAAGACTAGCTGGGCAAAACGACAAAATGCTGTCTCTACGAAAAATCAAAAAAATTATCCAGGCATGGTGGTGTGCACCTATAGGCCCAGCTACCTGGGAAGCTGAGGTGGGAGGATTGCTTGAGTCCAGGAGTTTGATGCTGTAGTGAGACATATGTGTGCCACTGCACTCCAGCCCAGGCAACAGAGCAAGACCCTGTCTCAAACAACAACAATAAAACAAAAACAAACAAACAAAAAAAACCTTAATCCCCCCACATGGTGAGCTGCAGATGAGGGGCAGCTCTTACTAACCAAACCCCCTTGGCCAGCTTATTAACCAAACCCCCAAGTCCCCCTTGGTCTGCAGGACTTCTCAGAACCTTTGTCTGGGCTCTCCAGGGGTCAGTGTTGTTGCAGGGGCTGGGGCTGAGGGTAAACCACAGATCTATGGGAGGGAGAGCTGCAACTTTAAACCTAGATGGGGAGCTCCCACTCTCCCTAACTGGGTGGAGAAGCTGTTCATGCACAGCTGGGCTCCCACAATTTCCAGTGCTGACTATAACCCCATGCCCACATACAACTAAACAAAACTAGAGTATAGATTTGCCAAATATGGAAGTTTTAACATTTTACATTCAGGGCAGGCAGGACTTCCTCAACCCAACTGTGAGTCTCAGGCCTTAAAGGAAGAATGCATTCCTTTCCTTCCAGGAGAAGAGAGAGGTGGAGGAGAGGGAGTGCCAGCTTAGCTTGATCCCCAAGGCTGGGCTGGCCCAGGATGCAGCAGGGCCACCATAAACCACTGCTGAACGAATACACAGCTGCTCTGGCTGCCTTTACACACCACCCATTCCCAATTCACCAGTAAACTCACTGGGATGTAAGCTTCATCAAGTCTTACTTGTAGCCCTAAGTTTTAACCCGAAAGAGTTCCTGTCTTTGGTGTCACCCAATATCAGGAGCTGGGGTGGGCTGGCTCCTGTTTTCAAGAGAAACACTTTCCTCACAGCAGGAAGAGAAGTGAAGGACCGGACCCTGGGTCTTCTGGCAAGGAACAGCCTCAATGGGGAAGCGGCAGCCACCGGGGAGCCCTAGGGCCCTGGCCCTACAGGGGTGAGGGACTGTCCACGAGCAGATCTACACTTCTACAGAACACACTGTCGCGATTTCCCACGTGTACACGTGCACATACACACATGCACACACTCACGTGTGCACACACAGTTTCTAAGGTTATTTGGGGTTTGTTTTTTAACAACAGCCATCAAAATCAAGGGAGACATGCACGAACCTTCACAGAACTTCAATTCTCATACATATACTTGAGGCCAGAATCAGAATGTTTTCCCATTACAGTTGACAATATTCTTTTTTTTTTGAGATGAATTCTCACTCTGTTGCCCAGGCTGGAATGCAGTAGTGCCATCTCGGCTCACTGCAACCTCTGCCTCCCAGGCTGAAGTGATTCTCCCACCTCAACCTCCCAAGTAGCTGGGACTACAGGTGACTGCCACCACACCTGGCTACTTTTGTTCTCATTTCTTGAAGAAACAAAAAGGCACATTTATTTCATTTCATTTAAAAACCCAACCACTTTGGTCAAGGACTAGCATTCTGCAGCGGAACATTTAATGACTGGAACACTCTAGTTCTTTCCTGGAGAAAGGCCTCTTTCAAAAGCCCACTTGGGCTTTTGGTTAAAATTCCTCCTGGCTCAAATTGGCTGGAGGGAACCCCTATGCTCTCCTGGCTTGGAATTTTTGTCCTGTAAGAAATGATAGGGCCCTATGGCTTGAGGAATCCGGGGAGTTGGTACCTCATGACTAGGTGGGGAGGGCAGGGGAGGGGCCAGATGGCCATGGAGGAGGATATTTGAGCCTTTTAGGGCAAAAAGGAAAGGAGAGCTTGGGGAGACGCGAGCCAGAGCTACCTGGGGGAGCCCTACCTGGAGGCGCCACAGTAACAAGGACATGGGTGGATGGAGAAGACCGTAAGAAGGGCAGGATGTGGCTGGGTGGCCCAGGATGGACGAGGCAACCTGGGAACGTCAGGGGGCTCAGACTAGGGGCATCCTAGAGATGGGAGTAGGGTGGAGAGGGGGCTGAGGGCAGAATTTTAACTTGTACCACCAAATGGGGGCTTTTTTGTCCAGACAAAAGGACAAAAGATTGCTGTTTCTGAGACCCAGGGGCCCACAGGGCATGCCTCCACCCTGCACTGGGGCTGCAAGGTCAGAGGAATCGGCCAAGGACAGGGCAGGAGGTGGGGCCCAGGCCACAAAACTGAAGAGCATCTGAGGGGTAGCTGTCCCCTGCCTGTTCATCTGCTTAGTTCTCCAGGATTCCTCAACTGCAGTGTGTCCTGCAGAGCCTCTGCCTACCCTTCCAGCCCCATTTGCTGCCAGTTTCTGCATCCCACCTGGGGTGGGCCGTAATAGCCCCCAAAGATGCCCATACCCTAATCCCTGGAACCTGTGAACATGTTACCTTACTAAAGGGATTTCACGGGTGTGATTGAATCAAAGAGCTGAGCTGGGGGAGGTCATCTTGGATTACCTTGACAGGCCCAATCTAATCAGAAGGGGTTCTAAAAGTGAAAGAGTGACGCAGATGAGGAGGTGAGAGTGATGCAGTGTGAGAAAGACTCATCCTGCCATTACTGGCTTTGAGGATGGAGGGAGAGACCATAAGTCAAAGCATAGGTGACCTTTATAATCCAGAAAAAGCAAGACAACAGATTCTCCCCAGAGATTCCAGGAAGCACTAACACCTAGACTTTAGCCAGTGAGACCCGTGGCAGACTTCTGACCTCCAAAGCTGTAAGAGAATAACTGGGTGTTGTAGAAATGTATAGCCGCAGCCATAGGGAACTAATGGACCACCCAATGTTCCAGACACGGGCTACCGACCTGGTAGCCAAACATACCTGTGTGTCTTCACTGCAGATGCCCCCTCTGCCTGGAAGGCCCTTCCCCGGGTTGTCTGCTTGTGCACACTGGCTCAGAACAACCCTTGGTTCAAAGGCTCGGATGCTCAGAAGCAATTCTAGTCCCTGTTTACCAACCACCCCCAGCAAGGGCCCAACTACTCTGTATTCTTCTTGTTGATCCTGCAGTTTCCAGAAGAGCACCTACACCCACCTGCTAAAATGCCTCCCTGTGCTAGACGCCTGAAGGTAGGAGAGCTCTGTCTTGTTCTTCCTTGTGTTTCCGGTGGCTGGCACAGTGCCCACCACTCAGCAAATGATGGATGGACGGGCGTGGAAGTGGGTGAGGAAACACTCAGAGTCCCTGCCTACAGTCAAGTGTGCAATCTGCAGTCTGGATCTTGCCCTTGTGTCCTGGCTCCCCCACCTTCTGGCAGAGAGCCTGACACTGAGCAGGTGTGCTTCAGCTTCCTCATCTGTAAAATGGGGGTCATTACTGCTCTCATCTATAATCCCAGTACTTTGGGAGGCCAAGGCAGGAGGATCACTTGAGCCCTGGAGCAAAAAGATCAGCCTGGGCAACAGAGGGAGACCCTTTCTCTACAAAAAATTAGCTGTGTGTGGTGGCGTGTGTCTGCAGTCCCAGCTACTAGGGAGGGTGAGGTGGGAGGATCACTTGAGCCTAGGAGGTAGAGGCTGCAGTGAGCTGTGATTGTACCACTGCACTCCAGCCTGGATGGCAGTGGGACCCTGGCTCAAAAATAACATATAACATAACACAATGTAACGTAACGTAACATAACATAACATAAGATTAAAATAACAGGACCTACATTGCCACGTTGCAAGGGTCAAATGTGTCAAGCTGTGTGAAATGCTCACAACAGTGCCGGCCCCAGGAAAGAGACCTGCACCCATCTGCTGAATAGATGCGTGAAGGGAGGAGGGCTCTGTCTTGCTCTTCCTTGTGTTTCCGGTGGCTGGCACAGTGCCCACCACTCAGCAAATGATGGATGGACAGGTGCGGGAGTGGGTGAGCAAACACTGAGAGTCCCTGCCTACAGTCAAGTGTGCAATCTGCAGTCTGGATCTTGTGTTTCTGGTGGGAAATAGATGGGATATATTATGGTTACTGTGCTATGATAGGAACAGGATGCCACGATAGGAAGGGAAGCCGCTGAAGCCAGGGGCCCTGGGAGACCTCGGGAGGCGACAACAGGGGCTGCATCAATCTAGTCTGGAACCTTCTGCTAGACACTGCTTGGGACTCACATTTCCCAGAGTCTGCAGCATGGCTCATCAGACTGGAGGCAGCAAAGGGAAGGGGGCCCAGCAGGGAATAGTGAAAGCTGTAGATGTTCATCCATTTTGCTCCTCTGGAGAATGCAAACCATAGCTGTGAGAAGCGAGTTTTATGAGAAACCAGTTGAAGGCTAAAGGTTAACGGGAGTCATTTAAATGACATGCATATTTCCTGGCTTTGTACAGCTCTGGAAAACCCCAATTGCATTTAGAAAAATGCAAAGTGTATTATCAAATTCAAAGGCCAGAATATAGGTAGTAAAAAAAAGATAAATGCAAAAAGATAATGAGGATGTGCCAAGTTGAAAAACCAGGAAGTTGCATGTGGCTTTTCTACAAGAGAATTTGGCAGGAGAAGGAAAGAAAGTCTATCTCACCTTGAATCATGTATAAAAAATAGTGGCATCCCAGTCAATCCAAAGGCTGGAGGGAAGATGGGATGAGAACTTTTAACTTTTAATTATTAGCAAATGACTGAAAAGTTGTGAGGACTGGGGAAGGCCAGCTCAGCCCCATCAACTTCTGAGCCTCCCTGGTCTGGCTGCCTGGCGCTGGCCTGGACAGTCTCTGCTCCTAAGGCATTTTTATGACTATGCCTGAAACAAAACAGGCCATTTCCAAGACTGGCACTGGTTCAGGACAACCACGAGAGATAGGGATGGCTAGGGTTTCAATGCTGCAGGGAGTTTCAAGTTCTGCAAGGGAATCTCCTGCCTAGCCCATGCAAGTGATTATAAACAAGGCCAAGCACAGAGTGGGTCCAGCTACCTTCTGAGCACACACACATGTAGCTGTGTGTGGGGCGGCAGGGCTGCAGGACTGGGGACCGTCCAGGAGGCCCAACCTATTACGCAGGCCCTTCCTCTCAGACAGGTGCCCAAGGCTCGAGAGGGCAAGTGATTTGTCTTCAAATCAGGTAGAAGCACACTGTATGCAAGGTTAACTTCCACAAACTCAATTACACGCATTCAGGAAAGTAGAGAGGAGAGGGAGAGAAGCGTAACAGCTTAAATACCACAGGCCTCTCTGGCTGCCAGACCCACGAGTGAACCTTAGGGGCAGATGGGAATCTGCCTCCCTCATGGGCTTGGTTCTTCCTGCCTATCCCTTGAGCGCCCCTCAAAGTGCCCTGGTAAAGAAACCAGGATTTCATCTGATGTGGCCAACCTCTTCCTCTAAAACCTGCTCAACGACCGGGTCTACTGCAGCCCTGCAGTTCAGACTGGCTGTGCCGGATCGGCTCCTCATTGAGAAATGTCACTCTCCCATGAGGGATCTGTGAGGGTGACTGGGACGGCAGGTGGTTTCCACCTGAGAAACTGACTTCGGAACTCAGAGAGATGTGACTGCTGTACCATGCCACCAAAGCCAGCCTCTCTGATGGCCTCTGGCTGACTAGCAGGTGGGCAAGGAGAGTTCCTAGAGGGAACTAGAATTCATGGAGAGCAGCAAAGTAGACACTGACTGCTGAGTTCCAGAACATTCCTCACTTTAACCCCATGGTTCTCAACACTGGCTATGTAATGGAATCCCCTAGGGAGCATTTGAAAATACAGATGCCAGAGCCCCACCCCGGAGCCAGTGACTCAGAACCTTCTGGAGTTGGGTCTGGGTACAGATTGTTTTCAAAGTCCTGCTGGGCCAGAAACCACAGGCCTTCCCACCACCCACCCTCACCCTTGGCCACAGTCCTGTCCCGGCCTAGTCTGGCCTAGGAACAAATCAGATGCCCCTAGAGCGGCTCCCCCGCGGCAAACACATTTTCACTTCTATTTTCAGGCAGGTCAAAGTAAAAATGAAAATTTATGCTTTTACATGTCCCAAGCTCAGTATTCTGTACATTTCTCTCCACACACACACACACACACACACACAATTTTTTTTTTTTTTTGGTAGAGATGGGGTTTCACCATGTTGGCCAGGCTAGTCTTAACTCCTAGCCTCAAGTGATCCATCTGCCTCGGCCTCCCAAAGTTCTGGGATTACAGGCGTGAGCCACCGCGCCTAGCCATATTCTGTACATTTCTTTTTTTTTTTCTGAGACGGAGTCTCACTCTGTCGCCCAGGCTGGAG